>NC_135723.1:20688040-21052000 GCF_964656455.1 Halichoerus grypus | reverse complement strand
TCATGACCTGAGCCGAAGGCAGACGCTCAACGACTGAGCCACCCAGGCGCCCCGCAAAGATTTTTTTTTTAATGTTTAAAAAAAATTTTTAAATGATCAATAATGATTTGATTATACCTTCATTTTTTGTTGTTTTTTTTTTTTAAAGATTTATTTATTTGACAGAGAGACACAGTGAGAGAGGGAACACAAGCAGGGGGAGTGGGAGAGGGAGAAGCAGGCTTCCCACGAAGCACGGAGCCCGATGCGGGGCTCGATCCCAGGACCCCGGGATCACGACCTGAGTCGAAGGCAGACGCCCAACGACTGAGCCACCCAGGTGCCCCAGGTTCATTTTTATTCACGTAAAATTGTTTGAGAAACGCATGCTATACTTTAGAGACAGTGTTTTGAGAGATAAAGTCTGGCTTGAGAATCAAGGTTACTGACTTTCAGGTCTGGTTAGTAGCAAGAAACCACAGTCGTCACCTCTCCTGTCATAAAAAGGAATCTAAATTGAGCCATAAAAGTGCAAGACAAACTATACTAGTTCAAACTAGCAGTTCTGTCTCCTTGATGTTCTGCTTCTGCTGTGTCAGAGAGGAGCCTTTTTAAGAGGCAAAGCAGCTGAGCTCCATGTTTCTGACCCGAAAAACTCAGGTGAGTAGGTGGTACTTTTCTTGCCAGTAATGAGCCACGTAGGAACCTAGCTAAATATTTATGGAAGCATTTTGTATTTTCATCCTTGCTAGCTTATAGGGACTATACGTGCCTTGATTTCATAGCTTAGTATCCAGGTAGTTTAAACAAAAATAATCAAAGAATCATCCGTGGAATTATCTAGATAAAGGACATGAAGGTTAAGTTATTCTCAGATTTATAGTTTCACTGTATCACTGATAGTCGGCAAATAACTGATCAAGTCCACATAACCTACTCAACAAGTTGTCCCATCTGCTTTAGTCATTTTTGTTTTTCAGGAGAGGTGTGTGAGTGTGTGAGTGTGTGTGTGTGTGTGTACATGCCTATGTGTGTATATGTGATTTGTTCCTAATAAATTCAGATAGGTAGTTTTCAAAATAGTATTGATTCTATTTGTGAGATACTACTTTTTACTTAAGGTAAGATCATGATAGGGCCTGCCAGTCTGTTTTTCTCATGACCCGACTTTTGAGCCTACAAAAACACTCTCAGTGTGATGGCATTATCGAGGGAGGTAAAAACTGACATTTGAGATATTATTTTCTCCTAATTAATATTTGATGGTGTAAAAACTATTATTTCTCCTCCCTGGACTTTTACTTATTAATAATGGAGAATTGACAGAGACTAAAATGTTTTTTTCAACACTGACTTCAGCAGTACATTTAATACTTAATTTATCAGATGACCAGCAAAGTAAAGTAAAATTCAGATGTTCCCAAATAGTGATAGCTAACATTTACTGGGGAATTATGTGCCTGGCATTTTCTAGTGCTTTACATTAAATTTTCTCTTTTCATCCTGTCAGCAGTCTAATGAAGTAGGTACTGTGATTATCCTCATTTTATAAACTGGGGCAAAGAAAGGGTAAGTTGTTTAAAGTAACTGTGGATTCAGGATTCAAACTCAGACTGTTTCAATCAGAAGTCCGTGGTTTTAACCATTACACTGTGCTGTCTCCTAATCACTATCTTTCTGGCAACTTATTTTTCTAAAGTAAACGCTACTCCCAGTGTGGGGCTCGAACTCACAACCTTGAGATCAAGGGTTGCGTGCTCTACCAAAGGAGCCAGCCAGGTGTCCCCTTCCTGGCAACTTTTTAATTATAAATTTTGTTTTTAGAGCTTTGGGACAAAACAACATTTAAAGCATGGATATGTTTGAGAAGATTTGGATTGAGCATGTATTAATTGATTGCTTATTATATGTTAGACCCTAGGCCAGCAGCATTCACTTCCTGTGATTCCCTTTAATCCTCACAAGAGTGCTGAGATATCAGAGTCATTATTCTTGTTTTATAAAATAGGAAACAGAATCTTAAGAGCTTATCAGGTTTCCCTGAGTTAAACAGGTAAAGCAACAGCCAGAATTCTAACACAGAGTAACGCATTTCTGAATGCATCTGGCTAGGGATCTCTTTTTCCTTTATTGTCTTCTAGATGAGGATTCATAACTTTGAGCAAGTATGCTGTCAAGTTGGAGTCATTCACTTATTTAAAGCTTTCCATGGATAATGCAGCCATTCTCCACCTAGATCCTTGCCTTTTGAGAGCTGTTTAGTGAGCTGGGACCCATGTGAATGGAAGCATAGTGGTGCTGCAGATATATTCCTGTTTGTCTGGAGAAGCCCGTGAGTCAAGATTGCAGACTTTGGACCAGTGAAGCTTCCCTGCAGGCAGGAGATAGGGGAGCACTTTATCTGTGGAATGCAGGCCAAGGTGAACCTGTTAAGAATTTCGGAGCCAACGCCAGCGGTGATTGTCCAAGAAAGGGTCAAAGAGAGCCGATTATGAATTGCTGCCATAGGCTCAATGTTTGTCCCCACCCCTTTGCCCCCCAAATTCATGTCAAAACCTAATCTCCCATGTGATGGTGTTAGGATATGAGGCCTTTGGGGGTGATTGAGTCATAAAGGAGACCCCAGAGAGCCCCCGCACCCCTTCCACCCTATGAGGATGCAGCAAGAAGATGGCCATCAACGAACCAGGAATTGGGCCCTTACTGGATACCGAATCTGCTGGTGCCTTGACCTTGGACTTCCCAGCCTCCAGAACTGTGAGAAATAAATTCCCGTTGTTTATAAGTCACCCCATTAATGGTATTCTGTTATAGCAGCCTGAACAGACTATTGTCTATCTACTACGGGCCAGGAAATTCGTATACGTTTTATTACTGATTCCTCAAAGTCATCGTAGGATGTTATGACTATTTCCATTTTAACTGATATATGATCACAGAGTCAGAGGGTGACTAATATGCCCATAGTTGGAGAGTAGAATTCAATCCACAACTGCACTGATTCCATGAATTTGATTTTAGATACATCATATAGGTGAAATCATGCAGTATTTACCTTTCTATGACAGGCTTATTTTGCTTATTATAATGTCCTCAAGATTCATTCATGTTGTCACTTACTGCAGAATTTCCTCCTCTTTTTTTTTTTTTTAAGATTTTAATTATTTATTTGACAGAGAGAGAGAGAGAGCATAGGCAGGGGAGCGGTAGGAAGAGGGAGAGGGAGAAGCAGGCTCCCCGCTGAGCAGGGAGCCTGATGCGGGGCTTGATCCCAGGACCCTGGGATCATGACCTGAGCCAAAATCAAGAGTCAGATGCTGAGCCACCAACTGAGCCACCCAGGTGCCCCACTAATTTTAGTTCTTTTAATAAATATACAGAAGTCGGATTGCTGGATCATATGGTAGTTCTGTTTTTAATACCATACTGTTTTTTTCCTTAATGGTTCACCATTTTGCATTCCCAACAACAGCACCCAAGTGTTCTGATTTCTTCATATCCTTGATAACACTTGCCTTGTGTGTTTTGGTCATAGCCATCCTGCTAGATGTATGGTGATATCTCATTGTCTTTTAATTTGCATTTCCCTGATGATTAGTGATGTTGACCATCTTTTCCTTCTCAGTTGGCCATTTGCATGTTTTCTTTGGAGCTACTATTCAAAGAACAAAGTTTCAGTTAAGCAAGATGAATAAGCTCTAGAGATCTGCTGTACAACATTGTACCTATGGTCAGCAATGATGTATTGTACCCTTAAAAATTTGTTAAGAGGGTAGATCTCATGTTATGTTCTTACTATAATAAAATAAGTTTTAAAAAAAGAAAATTAGGTGATTTTTTAAAAGTTTATTTATTTATGGGGTGCCTGGGTGGCTCAGTTGGTCGAACCTCCCACTCTTGGTTTCAGCTCAGGTGAGGATCTCAGGATCGTGGGATTGAGCCCTGCGTGGGGCTCCATGCTCAGCGCGGAGTCTGCTTGTCACTCTCCCTCCCCGCTGCTTGCACTCTCTCTCTCTCTCTCTTTCTAAAATACATAAATAAAATCTTTTTTTTTTTTTTAAAGATTTTATGTATTTGACAGAGAGAGACACAGTGAGAGAGGGAACAGAAGCAGGGGGAGTGGGAGAGGGAGAGGCAGGCTTCCCGCAGAGCAGGGAGCCCGATGCAGGGCTCGATCCCCGGACCCTGGGATCATGACCTGAGCCGAAGGCAGACGCTTAACGACTGAGCCACCCAGGCGCCCTAAAATACATAAATAAAATCTTTAAAAAAAAAGTTTATTTAAGTAATCTCTGCCCCCTACATGGGGCTCGAACTCACGACCCCACGATCAAGAGTCATATGCTCTTCTGACTGAGCCAGACAGGTGCCCCTGAAAATTAGGTGATTTAAATGGAAAAATGAGAAAGGGACAACAGATTAAAGGGCAAGCAGATAAAAAACACAAATATGGAACATGTAGAAGTCTAAGAAGTGATTAGAGAGAAAAAAGAAAAAAAGACATACTGGGAAAGAGTGATGTTAGTAAATTCAAGGAAAAAAGACTGCAACAAGAAGATACAAAGTTGAAGGTCACCAGTTAGTAGAGTGAGGAAAGAAAGAGCATATAACATTGTTACTGGGGTTAAAACAGGAGTACTGCTTTGTTTTTAGATAATATCATCTGCTGTCTTATAGTTTTCATCCTTTTAAACTGAGGATGATGGGTTCATCATTCCAGAAAGTTGATGTATAGTTTTCGGATACACTGAAACATGTATGTATATTAAATTTAAATTTAATTTAAAATTCAGGACAATTTTTCATTATCCAAGTCTAAACTAATCTTAGCATAAAACAGCTTTGACCCAGCTAAAGCTTGAAAGAATTACAATTTATTTATTTATTTTTGCAAAATGAAGTAAGGCAGCCCAAACAGCCTAAAAAGTGACTATAAGCTTTTATAAAAAGGTAGATGAACTCACAGAAGAAGCTTACAGTGCAGTCTGATTTTTCTCAATCCTTGGCTATATTATATATTTGAAATAAGATTATTTCTCTTTACCTCATTAAAAATGGAAGCTTTACTCTCTCCACTAAATTATGGCCTCAACATGCTGATGTGCAGATTTAATTTCTGAGATTTACATAATAACTAACAATAAAAAGCATGTGTTTCTTTCATCTAAAAAGAAAAGAAAAGCTGAACAACTAGGAAGTGGCACAGCCTACAATTGGCCCCGGGTGGTATTGTAATTCTAAGTCCAATGATGTTTATTTCAACATACTGGCAGTCATCTTTTTTTTTTAAGATTTTATTTATTTGTTTGTCAGAGAGAGAGAGAGAGAGCACAAGCAGGGGGAGCAGCAGGTAGAGGGAGAAGCAGGCTTCCCGCTGAGCAGGGAGCCCAATGTGGGACTCGATCCCAGAGCCCTGGGATCATGACCTGAGCCGAAGGCAGACACTTAATAGACTGAGCCACCCAGGCGTCCCCTGGCTGTCATCTTATTCACTCTCTTTGGGTGTAGGACTGCAATTAGTTGCACCTGGCTTGTTCTTCTTTTGAGCCCTCTTCTTGGATGGGGTGGTCTAGGAAACCCAGAAATTCTTTGCTTCACATGATTGGACCATCTGCTTGGCTCAACTAACCCAGAGACCTACGAGTGAGCCTTTTCTTACCCCATGTTGTTATCTGGCAGTTTGCAATGACTCAGACCATTATTTTGAAACTTGAACCTTTTTTTTCTGGCTATAATAGCATTTCTATTCTATATAAGAGCAGTATGTTTAAAATATATTTTTTCTCATTTCTGTTATTTTAGACTCACTTTGTTATTCAATTTCAGCCAGTAACAAGGGTTTAACCTACCTGGTTATTGTGGAACAGGTTTTCCCCAGATTGGATTTAACTTTCACATGTGAATTTGTAGTATTTATGCATACCAGCTAATGATTTGCTCACCAAATCTTAAATTATCTGGAATAAATTTGATGTAGTCTTCTGCATCTCTGAAATAGTGATCAGTGTTGGACAATATGATACAACTCTGCTGTTCTACATGGTGTCATGTGAATTGAGCAGATTACCGCTATGGGCCCTATCTTTGGAGATAAGCTCTGGAACCAAAGAGGAAGCTATCTGGTCAAACTGATTTTATCACAGATTAATAATGTTGGTCAATAGAGTCTTTCTCAGAAATAGCAAATAGGTTACAATACACATGCTGATTCTGAAGAACTGGGTAGGGGCTGTCTGGACACTTGGAAGACTTGAGGCAGAAGTCTGAAACATGTCCCCATTCATTGGAATGAGTGTTGTTATCTGAGAGGGTCCATTCATGTTCTCCCAAATGGCAGGATTTCCTTAGTTTTTATGACTAAGTAATATTCCATTGTGTATATATACTACAACTTCTTTAACCATTTATCTGTCAGTCGACATTTAGATTGTTACCATGTCTTGGCTGTTGTGAATAAAGCTGCATATAATGTATGAATAGTAGGGTTCAGATACCTCTTTCAGATAGTGATTTTATTTCCTTTGGATATATACCCAGAAGTGGGATTGCTAGATCATATGATAGTTCCAGTTTTAATTTTTTGAGAGACCTCTGTACTGTTTTCCATAGTGACTGCACCAATTTACATTCCCACCAACAACGCACAAGGGGTCTCTTTTCTTTACATCTCACCAATACAGGTTACCTCTTGTGTTTTTGAGAATAGCCATTCTACCAGATGTGAGGTGATATCTCCTGATTTTTAGGAAGAGCATTTGAACCCAAACCAGGAGACCTGGTCCAGATTACCTCACTAACCAGCTGCATGACTTGAACAAACTATATAACCTCTCTGTGTGTCTGTATTATCCATTGAAAAACCTATCTTGCTTATCCACAGGGTTGTTATGAGAATCAGCTGGATGACATAAAATAATGCATGTGAAAGCAAGTTAAAAGTTAACATAGGGGCGCCTGGGTGGCTCAGTTGGTTAAGCGACTGCCTTCGGCTCAGGTCATGGTCCTGGAGTCCCGGGATCGAGTCCCACATCAGGCTCCCTGCTCGGCGGGGAGTCTGCTTCTCCCTCTGACCCTCCTCCCTCTCATGCTCTCTGTCTCTCATTCTCTCTCTCTCAAATAAATAAATAAAATCTTCAAAAAAAAAAAAAAAGTTAACATAAATAGAGGTCTGTTAGTGACTAAAGGGAGTAATAATCCACAAATTGAAATATTTTACCATTAAACTGACCCACTAAGTCATTCATGAGTTATAACACATCTTTTTTTTTTTTAAAGATTTTATTTATTTATTTGACAGAGAGAGACACAGCGAGAGAGGGAACACAAGCAGGGGGAGTGGGAGAGGGAGAAGCAGGCTTCCTGTGGAGCAGGGAGCCCGATGCGGGGCTCGATCCTAGGACCCCAGGATCATGACCTGAGCCGAAGGCAGATGCTTAACGACTGAGCCAGCCAGACATCCCTATAACACATCTTATTAAAGATTCAGACAAGGTCATGCAAAGGACATAAGTAGTGCATTATTTTGCAGCACTGAGGAAAATATTAATATCGTGTTGATTAATATGGATCATAAAAAGATAATCACCAAATGATCTTAATATCTCAACAAGGAAGCAGCTAAGAAGCATATTAGTAAACATGTAAATTAAAACACTTGAAATATGGATTGGCAAAGCAAAATGTCTAATGCTCATAAAGCTTGAGTGTCTCAATGTGATTCTGAATGATTTTTCAGAAATGTGATTCATCTTTTCAAACATGCAGGCAAAATAGGACCCAACCAGGAATTATTTTAATAGAAAGTACCTCCTCCTGTGATTTAAACACTGCAGAAGAGAGAAGGCATATTGACTATGACCTCATAAAAGCAGATTCTTTCTAAGTGGATTAATTTCAGTGAGGGTATTTTAATTAAAAGATAATATGGGCTTAGTTGTGTGGAACATGTTATAACTGTTCTCATGCTTGTTGGCCATCAGTTGGTTTTGAATGTGTTAACTTTTTGATTTATGACCTAGAAGTTCAGTGCTGGGTGCCAGTAGTTTTCTTATTTTTAATTGATAGTAGTGTCGATTACTTATCTTTATATGTGAGAGGATTAGCAAGATAGTAGACAGCTACAGTGCTAGTGACTGTTTTATGAATACCTTGAAGTCATTCCTCGGTATGGCAGGTTATTTTGCCCTGATATGTTTTTTGCAGGAGAACATCCAGAAAGGTTTATTGGTAGACCTTTTTGACTAGAGATGGCAGGAGGAGAAAGATAATACATACAGTTGGTGTATATTTTTAGAATTCGATAGTCTTAATTCTTTGAGATGTTCAGGTAGCATGTATATGCCTTAAGGACCCTCCGTACTTTCCTCCTAAAGTCACCCGTCATAGGTCTAATTGAGGCTTAGAATAACAGTTTTAGAATAAATGGAAATAGGCTACCCAGAAGTACTCAGAAAACAAAATTTGCTCTTTCCAACTCCTTTAATGGTTGTGGGTTTGTTCTAATTTCATTTGAGGCTATCAGAATATCAGCAGGACAAATAGCACACACATGAAAAGGAGTTCAGACAAGGGCAATGTTGAAAATAAACCAAAGGAAAATTTTTCTTTTAGAAGTAATAGTACGTTACTGCAATTCAGCTGTTAAAAAGTAAAAAACAAAAACCATTGCTTCAAATTGGTGGCAGTCTATAGAACTGGATTTGCTAACTCCAAAAAAACAAAAACAAAAACAAAAAAAACCCACATACAAAGCAAGGAGGAATATTTTAAACTGTTTTTAAAAATCTATTTGAAAAGATGTGGCTGAAGTTCTATGTGCAAATACCTTTTAGATTGTTCAGATCAGAATAGGAGAACACTGGCAAAAAATTAAGGCAAAAGGAACAAGATTTTTCTCATTTTACTGTCTCCCTCCCCTCTCTTATCTGCCAACAAAAGGCACTGCTCTAACATCCAGTAAGATCTCTCCTTAATTTTAACAAGAGCTGTGATTTAGCCAGTGTTTACCGTGGTTTTAAGCACTGTATTAAACTCCTTCAATATACTCCTGTTGTTCATTTAGTCCTCACAGCCATTCCTCAGGGGGCATGGCTCTCCCCATTTGATAAATGAGAAAGCTGAAGTGAAGACAGGCTGGATTCTTGCCCACAGCTTTGCGAACAGTGAGTGATAGGGTCACACCCAAACAAAGCCCCTGCTCTCCACTCCCCTGCCTTCCTGTGTGAAGATTGTCACAGAGAGGGGGCACTAGAAACTAGAATTGCTCATCAATTATTCAGAATAAGCCTAAACAACACAAAGCATCAGTTAGTGAAATCATTCCCACACATTTTATTTTTTTAATTAAAACATTTTTTTTAAAGATTTTATTTATTTATTTGAGAGAGAGTGAGAGAACACCCTCGCATGAGTGGTGTGGAGTGGCCGAGGGAGAGAGACTTGATCCCAGGACCCCGGGATCATGACCTGAGCCCAAGGCAGACGCTTCACCGACTGAGCCAGCTAGGTGCCCCATACTCACACATTTTAAAGATGCTTATCCAGTGTCAAGCTTCCCCAGTAATTTCAAGGATACATAGTTGCTGGGCACAGGCAGAGCTGGGAATGGCGTAGGACCTCCAGTGTGGCACCCTAGGTCATTTCTATCTGCACTGGGATATACTCTGGGCCAGGATCAACACAAGAGGTGTGTAAGTGATGGGTGCAGTTCACATCGCTTGCACGGGAAGAAGGATCTCTATTTTATACTAGAGGGTTCCATAGCTTATGTGACATCTTCTATTTCTTATGTGACATCTTCTATTTCATGTCCCAGAAATCTATAGATTCCAGGTATGGACTTCCAGGTAGCTGCTGGTCTATTTTCAAAATCAACTACTGGCTTAGAAATATGCCAGGCAAAGGGAAGGAAAGAGGGTCGAGCTTATTGCTACCTGCAGATTCCTTCCCCGTCAGACCAGTCAGCTTGGTAGCCAACATCAGCCAGCAGAGTGAGACCCCAGGAGGGACTGGCCTTCTTCTTCCCTCAAACGAATTCGATATTGTTAAACCAACATTGACATAAATGTCATGATCTAGGTGACACTTCCCCGGCCTTGTTTGTCCCTACCCAGGTGGTGCCTATTCCCCCAGTGGGCCCTCACCCTTTAGTTCTGCTTCTCTGAATCCTCACCATCTACAAACAATTATACTGGTTAACACTTAGACAGTTACTTATTTATCAGGTACTCTTCCAAAGTCCTTTTATATTAGCTCATTTAATCCTCAGAAGAACCCTATCATACCTGTTTTGTAGTTGAGGAAACAGGTATGAGCAGCAAGATAACTTGCTCAAGATCACATAGTCTGTCCGAGGTAGACTGGAAACAGGGACCTAGAGGATTTGGGTCCAGAGTCCATGCTCTTGACCTCTAAGAGAGAGCTCTGTTGCATGTCCCTGGTCTCCAGTGAAACTGTTCTGGGATGCTCCAAACAGTAGTGTGTTCTGGGTGGCAAGCTTCAGCGTGTACTCATAGAAATACCATCTCACATTGTTTTTAGTATCCCAAGGTCATTGTTCATGGCCCCTCTTCTATTCCCATCATAGTCAAACACTAGGCAAAGCTTCCAATATATGGGATCACCTATTTTTTTTTTTTTTTTTTGCCAGGAACCCTGTCTTTACTTTCCATTTGACCCACTGGCCAGATTCATTTCTTTTCTGCAGAAAAAATGATTTAACATATAAGAATCTCTCATTCATTAGAAAAGGCAGCCTTTTAAAAAGTATAATATTACAGTATAGATGAATACTTAAGTGAATTCTTTCATCTCTTCTAAATGTGTCACTATATTTCTTCATTATTTCAGTGAAAGAGAACTGTATCACACAAACGTTTGTTTTTTCTTTAAAACCTGCTCATTGGCATTTAGTATGAATAGTAGATGGGGAATCAAAGTTATGCCAGAAATGATTAACCATCAGTCACAGTGGCTTTCATATTTCATCCACGTAAAAAATATGCTCTTAATTAGAATTTCCCTTTAGCTTTTTAAGAAAAATACAGAGCTTCAGGAATAAGAAGAGGAAATTGCCACTGATGAGTTTTTCAGGATCCCTAGCAGAGGAATTTCTGTGTTGATTTTTAAAAGAATCATGCAGAAGGAGAACATTGTTAGGCATTTCAGAGTTCTTGGGAGCCTCTATAGTCTGAGAAACACGTGATTGTGCCCAGCTCTGAGGACAGGGAACTCTGAAACGAAACACAGCTGTCCTGATATTTTTAAGAAAATTGTAAGGGAGACACTATGTGCAATCAATTAAATTGTTCTTTTCCCCTTTTCAGAAGACAGAAACAATTTGTAAATGCAGAGTTGCTGTTAAGACTGTAAATTGGCTAGAGTATCTGTTGATGCTGTTAGATTTATGCATAACCTGTAGATGGCACAAACAAGGTCTTATTGACCTTAGGAGCTAAGCAGTGATCCAAAAGAGGCTCATTGCATTCAATTTCATGCTGCCAACCAGCAGTCTTAATTTTTCAGTATTGAGGGTTGAATTCTCTTACTGATTTAAAAAGAACTTTTACAAATTCAGAAAATGTTGCCATCTAAAAATTATATTCACCAAATGGGTGTGTTTCCAATGTTTAATAATGGCATTGCTTAGGATGTGTTTGGATTTAATGATGGCACTCATTCATGGGTCACCCTAGGAAGAAAACAAATTGCCCCATGTAGTTAGACTATCAGTAAATGTTAACTCTGGTTAGGATATAATTGAGATCATGCTGAAAAACAATACATTCAGAAATTGATTTTAGAGCATAACTTTAAAAAATCATCGACTGGTATCGGTTTGAGCAGAACCAAGAAATTGGAACTAGAAACAGAAAAGTGGGAGAATAAATTCTTAATTTATACTTGCTTATTCATGCAATTATCAATAATTTAACCATTCAACAGCAAATATTTGTTGAGCACAGTTCTGTTTGTGATGTCCGCACTAGGTGCTAACAACAAAATAGTTAAAATATAATCTTTGACTTGAGAGCTTGGTTGAATGGCTGTCTCTCTTTTTTTTGTTTTGTTTTGTTTTGTTTTTTAAATGTTTTATTTATTTATTCATGAGAGTCAGAGAGAGAGAGAGAGAGAGAGAGGCAGAGGCAGAGGGAGAAGCAGGCGCCCCGCCTAGCAGGGAGCCCGATGCGGGACTCGATCCCAGAACCCTGGGATCATGACCTGAGCCGAAGGCAGACGCTTAACCATCTGAGCTACCCAGGCGCCCGACTGGCTGTCTCTCTTAACTATTCTATGAATGATGCTTGATATTTTGTTTCTCAGTACCAAAGTGTTGGTATTCCCTATCCCTAAACACTATTACAAAACTCCTACTAAGAAAATAATAAATTATAGTATCAGATTGAAGGCAGACTTTGGATCATTTATTCTTTCCTTCTTACCTCTTCTGCAATTTTTAAAAATTAAGAGAATCATATAATATGAAAGATAGTTGTGAAAAATTAGTAAACCACAGCTATTCCCTCACCCCAACCAATACAATACAATATTCTCCTAATGTTACTTTCCTGTTATTGGCTATTTAAGTACACATTTTCACATGCCTACAACCATAAAGCACAGTCCATTTTCTGGTCTTTTTCATTTAATGTGAATCATAAATATATTTTTAAATAACAGATTTTGGGGGAACAGTTTTAGGTTAACAGAAGAATTGGATAGAAAGTACAGTGAATTCCCATGTTACCCCCCACCTCTTGTCCTGCATACAGTTTCTTTTATTAATATCTTGCATCTCGTGACATGCTTGCTTGTTATCATTGATGAGTCAATATTGACACATTGATATTAACTAAAGTTTACAGTATACATTGGGGCTCACTCTTCATGTACATTTTTATCCTTCAATAAATGAATGGATAAACTGTGGTACGTTCCAGACAAGAGAATATTATTCAATGGTAAGAGGAAATGAGCTATCAAGCTGAGAAAAGATATGGAGGAACCTTAAATACATATCGCTAAGTGAACAAAGTCAGTCTGAAAAGGTTATATACTGTATGATTCCAACTATATGACATTCTGGAAAAGGTAAAACTATGGAGACAGTAAAAGAGATCAGTGGTTACCAGGGGTTAGTGGGGAGGGAAAGATGAATAGGTGAAATGCAGGGATTTTCAAGGCAGTGAACTATTCTGTATGGTACTGTCAGAGTGGATACATGTCATTATATAAAACCCATAGATACATAAGTATTTTTTTTTTTTTATGGAGAGAGATGAGGGAGGGGCAGAGGGATGGGGGGAGAGTGAGATATTCTTAAGCAAGCTCCACACCCAGCATGGAGTCCAGCACAGAGCCTGATGCAGGGCTTGATCTCACAACCTTGAGATCATGACCTGAGCCAAAATCAAGAGTTGGTTGCTTAACCGACTGAGCTACCTGAACACCCCAATATGTAAGTATTTTTATACTTCTGAATAATTGTATAATGTTCTTTTGTTGAAAGCAAAAGAAATATAGCCAATTCAAGTAGAAAAAGATTTATTAAAGGACACTAGATAGCTTTGAGAATTTCCAGGAGGTCTATAGTTGGTTAGAGACTCCAAAACAATGTTCCAGTCAGGTCAGGACCATAACAAGTTAGGATGCCCACCACTGCCCCCAAGCACTGGCCATTGCAGCTTGCATTGGAGACACACTGATGTAGATCAGTAGATTCCACCTATGCTTGCACTGTGTACCCCTAAAAAGATAGGTTGATGTCCTAACCTCCAGTACTTCAGAATGTGACCTCATTTGGAAATAGCTGTAGATGTAATTAGTTAAGATGAGGCCACACTGGAGTAGGGCAGGTCCTTAATCCAACCCAACATGACTAGTATCCTTGTAAGAAGAAAAAGACACACAAAGAGGAGATAACCATGTGATGACAAAGGCAGAGAGTGGGGTGTGATGCAGCTACAAGCCAAGGAATGCCAAGGATTGCCAGCAAACATCAGAAGCTAGAAGAGGCAAAGAATGATCCTCCCCTGCAGGTTTCAGAGGGAGTCCGGCTCTGCTGACACTTTGATTTTGGACATCTAGCCTCAGAATGCTGGGATAATAAATGTCTGTTGTTTTAAGCCACGTAGTTTGTGGTACTTTGTTATAGTAGCCCTAGCAAACTACTAACCCACCCACCACCATATCACCTCCTCACTGCCCACCCCCCTCACTCGCCTTACCCCCTGCTAGCTCCAGGGAGAAATCTTCCCCAGTTCCTCTTTTGGGATCATCGGCTCTCCTCTAAGCATGGCAGGAACATCTGAGCAGTGAAACCTAGGGCAGGTACCCATGCCCTTGTTACAAGGAAGGCTGAGAAAATGAGGATCTGGCATTTTCTGCTTCTACAGCATTTCACTGAAACTCATAAGGCATGGAATTCTCCAGCATAGGAAGGGGCTCAGATGCCAGGCAACCAAAAAGAGTGACAAATGTCCAATATAATTGACTTTATAATTATGAATTGTATTATTTCTTTATTTGAGAGAGTGTGTGTGTGCACGTGTGTGGGAAGGGGTAGAGGGAGAGATTCTTAAGCAGACTGCACTGAGCACGGAGCCTGACATGGGGCTCGATCTCAGGACCCTGAGATCATAACCTGAGCTGAAATGAAGAGTCACACGCTTAATCGACTGAGCCACCCAGGCGCCCCTGTAATTATGAATTTTAAGGGCTGCATAATATTCCATCATGTTGATGCTGTTACTAAAAAGCTTTTTCCACTTTAACTGGGAAGTTAGGGTAACTTTCAGATTGCTGGGATTTTCCATGGTGACATTTGTGTGTCTGTAAGTTTTTGCTTCTATTGAGACTTATCTTGAGCAAAATATTAGAGCCTTCATGCCTACAACTAGGTATTCATAGATTCTGTTTCAAAAGCCATTTCTCAGTTTACAACTCCATAGTTATCTAAGCATGTGCCTGTTTCATCATAATTCCAGTATTAAGCGATTTTTAAAAGTTTCTTTGTATTGAACTGGTAACATAGGTATAAAGTGCTACCTTACAGTTGATTTCATTTGCATTGGTTGATCTTTAGAAAGAATAAATATTTTCCACATGTAGAACTTTGCATTTCTGCATAGCAGACCATGTGCTAACTCTGCACTGCACATGCATTCTCTGTTCAAATCTTCTGAGACAAAAACCCTTATTGTTTTGGTTTTATCGATGAGAAAACGGTATCTCCGAGAGGCTATATAATTTACCCATGGCGATGCAGGCACATGCGGCAGAGTTCATAGCTTGAATCCTTGTTTTTCTGACTCTAGAGCCCAAGCTCTTTATCATATTTGAGGAAATGGCCTCACATTAAAACTAGCAGGTCCAATTTGGTGGCAGTTTAGAATGCAAGTTGGAAATTAATGAAAGATAAACCAGAAGAAGAGGTATATTAATGAAAAACTATGGAGGGTTGCTTAAGTGTCAGGGGAAGAGTTTTGAACTTCATTTAGGAGGGACTAGAGTGCTACTGGTGTTTGGAGCAGCAGAGTGAGAGGTTCGAAGTGTTGCTTTGGAAGGATGATCTGGTGACATTGTATAGGATTTATTGGAAAGAGAGATACTGGAGTTCAGGAGATCATTTAAGGAGATAAATAATCATTGATTAGTGAGGTAACAAGAGTTTGGATGTAGTCAAGAGATTAATAGAGGACAATTGTGAATTTGAAAGACATTTCTAAAATGAGTGAACCCATGGAAAATGGGGCAAAGGAAATGAAAGAAAGAAGTCAAAGATGTACCAGTGTTTCAGATCTGGGTCACTGGAGGATTATGATACCACTAAAACACTTATATAGATGTTAGAAGGAGAGTGGATTTTAGGGGGAAGATTATAAAATGGACTTTAGACATGTTGATTTTGAGGTGGATATCTTTATCAAAATGTTCAAGAATTCAGAACTAGAACTTGGCGGAAGGATGGAGCTAATGCTACAGATTTGGGGGTCCTCTGGGTAGAAATATTAGTTGAAGACAGTGGCCATATGCACTGGCTGAAGGGAAAGCAGTAGGGGATGAGCTGGAGGCTGGGAGCTGGGACATATACTGAATGGGAGGAAGAGAAAGGGGCAGGGAGGGATACAAAGAAGAATACCTAAAAATACCCCAGTCATACCCTTGACAAGTTTACTGTCATCTTCAGGCTCCAAGTGGAAAAAAACGAGTTCAGAAAAGGCAAAAGCTGAGGAACACCTCCTAGAAGAGGGCTTTGGAAGAATTCCAGGGGCCCAGACTTGGCCATGCGGAGGACCCCATCTGCCTAGGCTGGATAAAGCCTCAGGAGCCCAGAGGCAAAGCAGGTTGGAAAGCACTTTTCTGGGCTTGCTTTCAGGAGTTACAGCCAGGCCTTCTTACTGCTTTTGCTACACAAAAGGGAGAAAACCAGAGGGCCACACGAGTCGCGGGGCCCGTCCCACTGGCACAGTGGTTAACAAAGCTTGTAGGGGCAGTGAAGGAACCAGGACATAGAGCAGCTAGGACTCTACTCGGCTTTCTAGTTAACAAAGGGACGAGACAGGTAGACAGGTGGGTAATGAAGAAGCTCGTCAAAGAGGAAAAGAGGAGCTGAGAGACAGAAAAGGGGTAAGTGTTAAACTCCATGTAAGGAGGGAGGAAGGCCAGCCCTGAAGAAAGGTGCCATTTAAGTTTTAGATGGTTACTGGTGGCCTTCTGAAGGGTGAATTTGGTAGAACAGTAGGTTTAAATCAAATGGATAGGATTGAAGCAAAGGCAGGTGGGAGGCATGGAAAAGAATCAATGTGAACTATACCTTGGGGTGATTTGAGTTGAAAGGAATAAGATGGGCTAAGGACCCCAGGGCCTAGCCAGACGGAGACTTTGTGGTTGTTACTGTATGTTGTTTGAGAGGAAACCGCAAGTAGAGTATGTTTATGCAAAAGAGAAATGCATCCTTAATGAAGTATGATCCTGGAGGACGCAAGAAAGGATAGAATTAGAAAAGGACTTGTCATTGAACTTTTGCAGAAAAGGAAAATGCAAGGAGTTTGAAGCATAACTGGAGTCTGAGGACTGGTGAGCAAGGGCAGCTTTGCTCCTGTAGTTTGAAGGAAGAAAGATAAGCTATAGGCAGATTAGGTTGAAGGTAGAGAAGAGACAAGGTGGAAGTGAGTCCGGACCAGACGGAAGGCCACGCGGCAGGAGAAAAAGGCCTTGGTGCGGACGTGCGGATGGCCTCCTGTTAGCAGCTGATTGTTAGGGGAAAGACCCAAAGGAGCACAATGGGGAGGAGGAAATGGGCTGAGCAGGTCCCATGCCGTGGAGGAGCATTGCATTGAATGGGGGAAAGTCGCATAAAAGTCTTCTTGGGGGAAGCCATAGAGAGGATTTTTTCTTCTCTCCTGCAAGAGAAGATGAAGTCTTCACTGAGGGTTAAGAGGCTTGGCTAGGGAAGCCAGTGAAAGGATGCTAGCCGTCAACACTGGAGATAAAGGGTTAAAGCACTAGAAGGGAGAAAAGCTCCGCAGAAAAATACAAGAACAACATAAGTTGTCAAGACACAGAGAAGGGAGAAATGGATTTGGAAATTGTTCAGATGTGGAAAGCAAAATTGCCATAGTCTTCCTAATGATGGTCTCTCTGATTTCCAACTCCCCCAGAATAAATTAGATTGAGCTACGTGGCTTATAGAGATTCACTTCTCATCACCTAACTTTTGTTGCAAAATAATTAAGCAAGAGTTCTAGAGTTAAACTTCCTGGGGTTGCCTGGGCTTGAATCCCAGCTTGGGTAAGTTACTCTCTCCCTAAGCCTCAGTTTGCTCATCTATACAAAGGGCATCATAAGATAATACCTACCTCGTGTGAAGATGAAATATGGTGTTGCACCAAAAAAGGGTCACAGAACTGGCAACTAGGACACATTTGTTAATGCTCCCTATTACCATGAGGGTGGTGGTGGTGATGGCCACGTAAACTACACTGGGAATTCAGAGATGAATAAAGCACAGTCCCTGTCCTCAAGGACTCAGAGGCCACTGGGAAAAATATTCGTATCTCTGAGTGAACCCACAGTTATATGAAAACTAACTGATTCATTGAGCACATAGTTATTGAGCCCCTCACAATGTTCCAGGTGCTGGGGATATGTCGGCGAATGAGACATCCCAAGATTCCCTACCCTTGAGGAATTTGCCTCTAGCCAGCGGAGAGAAGAAATAAATGGTAGAGCAAATAAGTACAATCTATTAGGAGGTGATCTGTGTTAATGGTAATGGAAATGGAATGGTAATGCAAGCTGATGGTAATGATAATTAGGATGAGCAGTGGTGGGATTGCCTGTTAAAATAGAGAAATAGAGTGATGAAGGCAGGCCTGGCTGAGCAAGATGCGTGGGGGTTGTGACGCACATTTATAATGAAGTCATCACGTGGGCTAGTGCTTATGGAAGTACAGAGGTGGGCCGTCCACCTTGGCCTGGCCATGAGAGAAATGAAAGGCGTCCCAGTCTAAGGGATGTTTGAACTAGAAAGGGCCAGAAGCCATTAGAAAGGCTGGAAAAACTATGCAAAACAGCACTGAGGTTCCTCAAAAAAATTAAAAATAGAATCACCATAAGATCCATCAATTCCACTTCTGGCTCTGTACCAAAGGAAGTGAAGTCACCAACTCAAAGAGATATCTGCACCGCATGTTCATTGTGATGGGGTTTTGGAATATAGGTGAGTCTCGGTGGGGTAAGGTCTGGAGCCGGCGACCAAGAAAGAAATCTGGAGACGTCTTTGTGCAAAATGGGGGTTTATTAAAGCACGGGGACAGGACCCATGGGCAGAAAGAGCTGCTGCCTTGGGGTTGTGAGGGG
This sequence comes from Halichoerus grypus, assembly GCF_964656455.1. Taxonomy (NCBI): domain Eukaryota; kingdom Metazoa; phylum Chordata; class Mammalia; order Carnivora; family Phocidae; genus Halichoerus; species Halichoerus grypus. Next base: position 21,033,160 of record NC_135723.1, on the reverse strand, counting down.
TGCTGATTATATACTTGGGAGTTGCAGGAGGTAAGGAAAAGGGAGGTTTCTAAAGGATTTTTGTATGTTAAAGAAGACTCACAGGGTACCAGAGACCTTGCCATTGTCAAGTTAAGGTTCTTTCCTTCTAGCAAGGCATTAACAGTAAGATAGTTGGGAGCTTCCTGAAGGAACATTACACTTTGCCTGCTTCAAGTATCTGTCAATGGGCTGTAGGTTATAAGGACATTTAATTGTCTCTACATTCCCTTCTGGAAGCTAGGCCATTGATAGAAATGCTTTGTTCTTGTAGATTGCTAAGACATTTGTAAACTGAGGGAGACTCGTCTTGCAGGATTGTAATCTCTATAAATTAACTATTTGTTTTTCCTTTAGGGCAGCCAGGAGTGCCTGAGGAATGTCACATATATCCCATGGGGGGTGGGTTGTGAGGTGTCAGCTTCTGCCTTCCCTCAGCTAGCCTTCTGCTCCCGCATCAATTGCAGCATTTTTCATAGTAGCCAAGACATGGAAAAACCTAAGTGTACATAGACAGATGCATGGATAAAGAGAATGTGGCATGTACATGCAGCAGAATATTATTCAGCCATAAAAAGAAGGAAATCCTGTGTTATTTGCAACACCGTGGATGGACCTTGAGGACATTATGCTGAGTGAAATAAGTCAGAGAGAGACAAACACTGTATGATCTCACTTATATGAGGAATCTGAAAAGAGCAAACTCATAGAAACTGAGAACAGAAAGGTGGTTGTCGGAGGTGGGGGTGGGTAGGAAAAGATTGGCCAAAGGGTACACATTTCTAGATGATAAGTTCCAGGGATCTAATGTACAGCATGGTGACTGTAATTAATGATACTGTGCTGTATGTTTGAAAGTTGCTAAGCGAGTAGATTTTAAAAATTTTCAACAGTCTCTCTCTCTCTCTCTCACACACACACACACACACAAGGTCCGTGAGGTGATGGATGTGTTAACTAACTAACCTTATTATGATAATAATTTTGCAATATATATATATATAAAATCACTTCGTTGTACACTTGGAACTTACACGGTGTTGTATATCCATTGTATCTCAATAAAGCTGGGGGTAAAAAAGGAAAGGAAAAAAAAAAGAAAGAATAGAATTCTTTGAATTGGCCTGCGGAGAAGGAATGGCCTGGGAGGGCTTTAGCTTTGTTAATAAAGGAGGCAATATGATGCCCCCTAATGTGCGCTTCTAAAACAGAACATAGCAAAAAAAAAAAAAAAAAAAAAAAAAAAAATCACTCAACTAGTGCTTTAGATAAGAGATAACCCTATAAATGCTTCTCTCCCTTAGAAAAAAAAGGGGGGGAGCTATAGTTTATAGTGTTTTTCACATTAAGTTTCTTCAAACTATGGCTACCTTACCAAATGTGTGATTTACTGTTATTATTAGAGAGAAATTGGTTTTGTGATTTAGCTCTCTTTTGATAGGCACTTGCTGGGCAAGAGACAGCAGGATCCACTTGGCTTGAGGTACTTTTGCTGGGGAGTCGAACTGCCTGTTGTAATTCACAGAAATGCTGCTGAATGAAGGTCCTGAGAGAAGAAAGGGCTGGGATCTGCACCAGGACTAGCCAGCCTTTGAATTCATTCAGAGTGTTCACAGCTTTCCCTTACAGAGGAGGCTCTGTGAGAGCAAAGAAAGATACATAATAAAAGCCTGGCCTAGCTGAATAAATACATTGTAGCCACCCCCCCTCCCAAACAATAAACCCAAATATTGCTTAATCTCCAAGGTCAGTCAGCCCCGTCTGGAGCCGTTTTTGGTTGGATGTCAGTTACTGCCATCTGGTGGGCAGAGGCTAACATTAGGGGTAGAGGTCAGGGGTGTTGCTGAACTACCTGCAATGCACAGGACGGCCCCCACCACAGAGATTGTCCAGCCCCAAACATCAGTCCTGTCATGGTTGAGAAACCCTGGAAGTGAAGCTGGGAAAGGGGTGACCAAGACATGGAGGACACAAGGGGGCAGTGCCAAGTGGTAGGATGACTAGATGGTAGGGTCCAGTAAGGGGAAGGGTGTCCTGGAGTTGGGGTAGTGGAGAAGATGATGGAAAGCAGATGTGCGGTCGAAGAGTGGGAACCCTTCCAAGGATTTTGGAGGGTGGTGTTCCAATGTCCTTTGATATTGACAAAGGACAATTATAGATGTGAACTTGAGCGTTCATTCCAACGTGTAGTGACTTTGTGATCTTTGTTAACTTCTCCGAGCCTGTCTTATCTGGAAAAACTGGACATTTTCTTCATTTGCCTCCTAGAAATACAGAATGAGTTAGTATATATAAGCTCTTTGTTTGTTTGTTTAGATGCTGCTTATTTAGTAAGAGTTGAAAGTGACTTTGGCAGACTACAAAGAAAGGAAAAGCATGGCCGTCTTTTAGAGACACTGGTGAATTCCGACTCAGAGGTATCCACTTGTTGACACGTTAAGAATGCTGGAGCACCGTAGAGCTCCCGGACAATCATCCACCCTTCTTAGATCCAATTGGAACAATGAGAACAAGAGATGACAGCCATAAATACATGAAGGAAACAAACCTTTCAAACTGGCCTGCTCAGCAGTGTAACTATTTCTGCCAAACACGAGTTGTACAAACTGGGTTTCTTTCATTTTATTACCTATATTCTCTGTGCATCAGGAGCAGTACAGTGTTTATTGCTTGCAATTAAATTGCATATTGCATGAGAAATAATTCTTTGATAAAGAATCCATATATTGTGTGGTACCATACATTAGCAGTTCACTGCAGTTTTTGTTTTGTGTGTGTGTGTGTGTGTGTATGTGTTAGAGAGGGAGAAAGTGCACACGAGCCGGGCGGGTGGGAGAGAGGCAGAGGAGAGAGAATCTTAAGCAGGCTCCACGCCCAGTGCAGAGCCCAACGTGGGGCTTGATCTCACGACTCTGAGATTATGACTTGTACTGATATCAAGAGTTGGATGCTTAACCATCTGAGCCATCCAGGTGCCCCAGTTCACTGTATTTTTAGACATAGAATTAAATTATCATGCTACATTTCTTTTAATTGAAGTATAATTAATATACAATATTCTATTAGTTTCATGTGTACAGAATAGTGATTCCACACTTGTATAAATTGCAAATTGATCATCACAAGAAGTCTAGTTTCCATCTATCACCATACAAAGTTAATACAATATTATTGACTGTATTCCCTGTGCCATACATTACTTCTCCATGACTTACTTATTTTATAACAGGAAGTTTGTACCTCTTGATCCTTTTATCCATTTCATGTCCCCCAAGTCCTTCCCCTCTGACAACTACCATTCTGTTCTCTGTATTCTACTTGTAAGTGAAATCATGTGGTATTTGTCTTTCTCTGTCTGGCTTATTTCACTTAACATAATATCCTCTAGGTCCATCCATGTTGTTGTAAATGGCAAAAATCTTTTTTTGGCTGTGTGGTGTTACATTATAGATATAGGTGTAGATAGAGATATCTCCCACCTTCTTTATCCATCTGCCATCTGGTGGGCAGAGGCTAACATTAGGGGTAGAGGTCAGGGGTGTTGCTGAACTGCCTGCAATGCACAGGACAGCCCCCACCACAAAGATTGTCCAGCCCCAAACATCAGTCCTGTCATGGTTGAGAAACCCTGGAAGTGAAGCTTCCTAGGACTCTTAGGTTGTTTCCATATCTTGGCTGTTGTAAATAATGCTGCAGTGAACATAGCAGTACATATATATTTTCAAATTAGTGTTTTAATTTTCTTTGGATAAATATTCAGAAGTGGAATTGCTGGATCATACATGGTTTTTGAGGAATCTCCATACTGTTTTCCATAGTGGTTCTACCAATATACAGTGTATAAGGGGCTCTCTTTTCTCTACATCCTCTCCAACACTTGTTATTTCTTGTCTTTTTGATAACAGCCGTTCTGACAGGTATGAGGGGGTATGGTATTGTGGTCTTGATTTGCATTTTCCTAATGATTATTGATGTTAAGCATATTTTCTGTTGTCCATCTGTATGTCTTCTCTGGAAAAATGTCTATTCAGATCATCTGCCTATTTTATAATTGGATTGGGGTTTTTTGTTATTGAGTTGTATGAGTTCCTTATATATTTTGGATATAAACCCCTATCAGATATATGATTTGCAAATATCTTTTCCCATTATACTAGGTTGATTTCATTTGTTGATGGTTTCCTTCACTGAGCAGAAGCTTTTTAGTTTGATTTAGTCCCATTTGTTTATTTTGGCTTTTGTTGCCCTTGCCTTTGCAGTCAGATTCAGAAAAGAATTGCTAAGACCTATGCCAAGGAGCTTACAGCCTGTTTTCTTCTAGGAATTTTATGGTTTCAGGTCTTACATTCAAGTCTGTAAACCATTTTGAGTTAATTTTTGTATATGGTATAAGAAAGTGGTCCAGTTTCATTCTTTTGTATGTAGCTGTCCAGTTTTCTCAACACCATTTACTGGAGACCATCCTTGTCATAAATTCATTGACCATATATGTGTGGGGTTTTTTCTGGGCTCTATTCTATTCCATTGATTTATAGGTTTGTTTTTAGTCTAGTACTATACTGTTTTGGTTATTATAGCTTTGTGCTCTAGTTTGAAATCAGGGCATGTGATACTTTTGGCTTTGTTCTTCTAAAGATTTCTTTGGCTCTTTGGAGTCTTTTGTGGTTACAAATACATTTTATGATTATTTGTTCTGGATCTGTGAAAAATGCCATTGGAATTTTGATAGAGATTACATTGAATGTGTAGATTTTTTGGATACTATGGAGATTTTAGCAATATTCATCCTTCCAATCCATGAACATGGATTATCTTTCCAAATATTTGTGCCATCTTCAATTTCTTTCATCAATATCATATACTTTTCAGTGTACAGGTCTTCCACCTTCTTGGTTAAATTTATTCCTAGATATTTTATTCTTTATGATGCAGTTGTAAATTAGATTGTTTTCTTGGTTTCTCTTTCTCATAGCTTTTTATTAGTGTATAGAAATGCAGTGGATTTTTGTATATTTTTTTGTGTCCTGCTACTTTCCCTAAATCATTATTAGATCTAATGTATTTTCATGGAATTTTTAGAATTTTCTGTATAAAGGATCATGTCATCTGCAAATAGTGACAGTTTCACTTCTTCCTTTTCAATTTGTATGTCTTTATTTTTTTCTCTTGTCTAATTGCTCTGGAGAGGATTTCCAATACTGTGCTGAATAAAAGTGGCAAGAGTGGGCATCTCATCTTGTTCCTGTTCCTGTTCTTAGAGGAAAAGCTTTCAGCTTTTTACCGTTGAATATGATATTAGCTGTGAATTTGTCATATATTACCTTATCATATTGAGACAGGTCCTTCTGTACCCACTTGTTGAGAGTTTTTAATCATAAACAAATGTTGAATTTTATTATATGCTTTTTCTTCATCTATGAGATGATCATATGATTTTTAGCTGTCATTTTGTTGATGTGGTGTATCACATTGATTGATTTGCACATGTTAAACCATCCTTGCATCCCTGGAATAAATCTTACTTGATCATGGTGTGTGGTCATTTTAACGTATTATTGAATTTGATTTGCTAATATTTTATTGAAGATTTTTGCATCTATATTCATCATAGATATTGGCCTGTAATTTTCTTTTTTTGTGTTGTCCTTGTCTGACTTTGGTATCAAGGTAATGCTAGCCTCATAAAATGAGTTTGGAAGTGTTCCTCTTTTTTCATTGTTTGGGAAGATTTTGAGAAGGATGGGTATTAAATCTTAGAATGTTTGGTAGAATTCACCAGTGAAGCCATTTGGTCCTGGAGTTTTGTTTGTTGGGATGTTTTTGATTCCTGATTCAGTCTTCTTACTAGTATTGGTCTATTCAGATTTTCTATTTCTTCATGAATAATCTTCGAAGATTGTATGTTTCTAGGAATTTATTTCTTCTAGGTTGCCTAGTTTGTTAGTATATAATTGTTCATCATTGTCTCTTATGTTCTTTTGTACTTCTGTGTTATCAGTTGTAACTTTTCTTTCATTTCTGATTTTATTGATTTGGGCCCTCTCCCTTTCTTCTTTTTTTCTTTGGCTTTCTAGCTAAAGTTTTGTCAATTTTGTTTATCTTTTCAAAGAACCAGTTCTTAATTTCATTGGTATTTTCCATTGTCTTTTTAGTCTTTATTTATTTATGTTCTAGTCTTTATTATTTCCTTCCTTCTACTTACTTTGCATTTCATTTGTTCTTCTTTTTTTAGTTCCTTTGGGAGTAGAGTTAAATTGTTTAGTTCATATTTTTGTTTATTGAGGTAGGCCTATTTTGCTATGAACTTCCCTCTTATAATTGCTTTTGCTGTATCCCATAGATTTTGGCATTTCATATTTCTATTTTCATTTATCTCTAGGTATTTTTTTATTTCTCCTTTGATTTCTTTGAGGATTCATTGGTTGTTTAGTACCATGTGCTTAACCTCCACATTAAAAACATTTTTTTTTAAAGTTTTCTTCTTGTAATTGATTTCTAGTTTGATACCCTTGTGGCAGAAAAGATCTTTGATGTGATTTCAGCCTTCTTGATTTTATTCAGACTGGGTTTGTCACCTAACATATCATCTGTCCTGGAGAATATTCCATATGTACTTGAGAAGAATGTGTGTATTCTGCAGCTTTTGGGTGAAATGTTCTGTTAGATATCTATTAAGTCCATCTGGTCTAATGTGTTGTTTAAGGCCAATCTTTATTGGTTTTCTGTCTGGATGATCTATCCATTGATGTAAGTGGGGTGTTAAAGTCCCTGGCTTATTAGGGTATTGCTGTCAGTTTCTCCCTTTAGGTCTGTTAATATTCGTTTTATATATTTTGGTACTCTTACGTTGGGTGCATATATATTTATAATGGTATATCAGCTTTCTGGATTGACCCCTTTATCATTAGGAAATGTCCTTCTTTGTCTTTTAGTGGTCTTTGTTTTATAGGGTTTTTTGTTTTTTTGTGGGTTTTTTTGGTCTGATATGAGTATAACACAAGCTTTCTTTTCATATCCATTTGCACAGAATATTTTTTCCATCCCTTCACCTTCAGTCTGTATATATCCTTACTTCTGAAATGAGTCTCTTGTAGGCAGGATAAAGATTAGTCTTTTTTTTTTTTTCCATTCAGCCATTCTCTGTATTTTGATTAGAGAATTTAACCCATGTACATTTAAAGTAATTATTGATAGGTATGTGGTTATTGCCATTTTGTTAATTGTTTTCTGGCTGTTTTCGAGTTCTCTGGTCCTTTTGTCTTCACTTTCTCTCTTTCCTTCTGGTTTGATGACTTTATTTACTGTTATATTTAGACTCCTTTCTCATTTTGTTTGGTGTATTCCCTATAAGTTTTTGCTTGTCATTACTGTGAGGTTCACCTACATTGTCCTATGTATATAACACTCTATTTTAAGCTGATAGCAACTTAAATTTGAACATATTCCAAATCTTTACATTTTTACCCAATCCCCAGCACATTTTATGCTTTTACATCTTATTTTATATATCCATTTACTAATTGTAATTTTTGTTAATTTTACTACTTTTGTATTTTTGACCTTCGTACTAGCTTTATAAGTGATTAATCCGCTACCTTTACTATATTTTTACTTTTTCCAGTGAGATTTTTATTTTCATATGTTCTCTGGTTATTAATGAGTGCCATTTCTTTTCAGCTTAATAAAGTCCCTTTAACATTTCTTGTAAGGCCAGTTTAGTGTGATTAGCTCCTTTAGCATTTGCTTATCTTGAAAACTTTTTATTTCTCCTTTAACCTAAGTGATAGCCTTGCTGGGGAGAGTATTCTCGGTTGGAAGTTTTTCTTTTCAGCATTTTGAATATTTCCTACCCTTCTCTTCTGGCCTGCAAAGTTTCTGCTGAAAAATTTGCTGATAGCTTTATGGGGTCTCCCTTATACATAGCAAGTTGTTTTCCTCTTGCTGCTCTTAAGATTCTCTCTTTAACTTTTGACATTTTAATTATGTGTCTTGAAATGCATCTCTTTGAGTTCATCTTATTTGGAACTCTCTGGGCTTCTGGAACCTGGAAGTCTGTTACTTTCCCCAGGTTAGGGAAGTTTTCAGCCATTATTTCTTCAAATAACTTTTCTGCCTCTTTCTCCATCGCTGTTCTTCTTCTGGGACCCCTTTAATACAGATACTATTTCACTTTATGTCCCATAGGCCTCTTAAGGTATCTTCACTTTCTAAAATATTTTTTCTTGTTGTGGCTTTATCTTTCTGAGTTCCATTGCTTTGTCTTCCAGCTCTCTGATCCATTATTTTACTTTATCCAGTCTGCTGTTAAAACCTTTCAGTGTATTTTTTTTTTCAGTTCAAATACTATATTTTTTCCATTCTTTGACTTCTGCTTGGTACTTTCTTATATTTTCTATCTCTTTGTTGAAGCTCTCCCTATGTTCATCCATTCTTCTCCTGAATTTGTGACTGTTACTTTGAATTCTTTATCAGGTAGATTACTTATCTCCATTTCATTAATGTCTTTTTGGAAATTTTTCCTTGTTCTTTTGTTTGGAACATATTCTCTGTCTCCTCATTTTGCCTGGTTCTCTGTGTTTGATTTTATATATAGGTGAAGCATAAGTTTGATTTTATGTATTAGGTGAGACTTCTCCCAGTCTTAAAGTAGTGGCCTTGTGTAGGAGATGAATCATGAGGCCCAGAAATACAACACCCCTAGCCACCAGAGCCAGGTGCTCAGGGGGCGCCCCCTCTGTGAGCTGCACTTGCTCACCTGCCTGTTGTGCCTCAGGGGGGCTATAGAGCACTCATCCAGATGGCTATGGTGCAGCTGCAGCACAAGGTGGGAGATGGGAGGGTATAGCTAGGTGCTAACCCTGTTCTCTCTGGCACAGCTCTGGCATGGGCGTGGAGGTGCTTGCTTGATTGGCTATGGTGTGGCTGCAGTGTGGTGTGGGGCATGGAGGTTAGAAGGAGATTGCCAAAATGGTGCCCAATCCCACTAGCATTAGCAGGGTAGAATGAGATCACTGGAATGGTGCCTGCCAGTGCTTCTGTCCTGGAGAGCATCCCATCAAGTTCCTGTCTCTCCCACAGTCACTTTAAGATCAATAAGTGTGTCTCATTCACATACGGTGTAGGCACAAGGCCTTTAAAAGTAGGTTCTCTATTCCCTATAGTTGTGTGGTTCTCCTGAATGTACTCTCTATTCATTTTCAAAGCCAAACATTTTGGGCTCGTCTGTCCAGTGCAGCACCCATGCATTGGGGTGCATGATATGGGGGCCAAACCCCTCACTCCTCAGGGAAAAGTTTTGTACTTTTGAGATCCCTACAACCTGGGTTGTCACACATAGGATGAGGTTTTTGGCAAGAGCGTTTCTCTGCCTCTGTTGTGGAGGCACTATACGTTTAGTTTTCAGGATATTTTCAGAGGATATTATTCCATATGTATCCGTGGATTTGTTTTGTCTGTGGGAGGGTGTAAGTTCAGGATCTTCCATCTTGAATCGCTTCCTATATAAGCTCTAAATATAGTGCTGTGTAGTACATATTGGGTGCACAGTGAATGTTATCACTATTACAATGATGGTTAGAAAGAAGACAGCTATGGTTATTTGCTATATTGTCACCTGAGGGGAAAAGAAGGGACAAGAAATGAAAGAAAAAGGAAAAGAGTTTAGCTGAAATGCTTTTCTTGAAGATTCGGTTTCCCTCTTAGCTCTAATATTACATCTGTAGGTGATTAATTATATTACTGATTTATTTTTTGTGTGATGAAATTGTATTTATATTTTCACAGTTGGGAATGCCTGAGGGATTCTCTTAACTCTGGGAAGAAATGATGTGGGTGAAATTATTTTCAGTAAGGTTTTTTGGAAGTTTTTTATGTCGAAGACCAAATTAAGTCTTTCTTTCATCTTCTCATTTTTAACCTTTTACTTACAAAATAGATAGGCTCTTATCTTTTCCTAGCTCTCCCTTATATTGGGCTAAATAGTCTGAAAGTATTATACATAGAAGATAAATTTCAGAGAAGCTTCTACGTTATTTGAATATTGTTCCATCAACACTACTTGTTACGTCTGTTCACAATGGCAAAATTGTAGCTGAATACCCATATTATAGTATAAAATGTTACTTTTCCTCAGGTGATGCAGGTGGCATTAGGATATCTCCTAGTTTATTGGCAAGGCCTTTTCTACACCATCCACTTAAGCAATTTATTCTAGTGAATGGTGGGATTTAAATTTTATTTTATTTTTTGCTTATTAAAGATTGGAATTTTTTAGACAGACTTATATGTGATATTTTTATTCCTGTGTTCTATACAATGTTTCAAAACATAGTGAAGGTCTTAAAAAAATAAAGTCAGTGTTTATAAAATGAACCAAATTAAGAGCAGATCAAAGAATTTAAAAATAGGTGTACCAGGGTTAACTTTATACTGATAGTTTGCTACCTTGTATATATTTTATGAATAATTTTCTTTCCCCAAGACATCCTTTATTCTTTCATTTACATTAGTGAGTTAAAAGAAGCTCTTTGATGAATGTCTTAGCATTGAACCTCTACACTGCTTTATAATGATCTGCTATCATCTTTTCCCTTTACTAGTTGTGGGTCCTTGAGAGAGGGGAAATTGTATATTATTCATGACTCTCACTCTTGTCCCAGCTGCCCCGGCCCAATTCACGACATGTAATAAGCATTCAAAAAATGTTTATTGGATAGAATTGAATTAATGAATAATTAGTAAACATTTATAGAGGAACTATTGTGTTCTAGGTACTCTGCTAAATTCTAGGGATGCAAAGATATTATATCTCAAGGTGTTCAGAGTCTGTCTAGTCAAATCCAGTTGATTGTTCATTGTCAACAGTCAGTGATGTTTATGGAGGGATTGAAAGCAAACTGGAAGAAGAGAGGATCGGGGGAAACATCATACAGTGCCCTTTAATCTCTTCAAGGAGACCAGTCTAGTTCTCATTTGAAACCTCTGTGAACTTGAAAAGCTGGCTTTGTGGATGGGGAAGCATCATTATTCTAAATCTATTCCAGCCTACACTAAACTATCTAAGTAGAGGGTTTGCTAAGAAATTAACAGGTGGATCAATGTAGAGCTTCTCTTCTACTTCCTAAAGGAAACAAATTATTCTTTTTTTTTTTTTTTAAGATTTTATTTATTTATTTGAGAGAGAGAGAGAGAGAGCACATGAGAGCGGGGAGGGTCAGAGGGAGAAGCAGACTCCCCGCTGAGCAGGGAGCCCGATGCGGGACTCGATCCTGGGACTCCAGGATCATGACTTGAGCCGAAGGCAGTCGCTTAACCAACTGAGCCACCCAGGCGCCCAATAAATTATTCTTTTTAATCTGTTAAATTGTTTGTATAAAAACAGATGGTGCTGGTGTCAGATCATTCTTTAAAGCAGGCCTGGCAGGGTCTTTACTGGGGAATATTCTGTCCATATGTACTTTGAATTACTGTGTAAATTTGAGAGAAGTAAGCCACATATCTGAAAAAAACATTCTGTGTTCATGCTTTGTACTGACACAGCCTGGCTTATTCCCTGGCTGATTCGATCCACATTAGGGCTTTTCTTTTAAGTTGAAATCATTTGCGCTCCCTTCATCTGAAGTTATAAGCAGACCCATGGTTTATGTGGAATCAGAAGTTCTGAACCCTATTTTAAATTCAAATCATCTCGTTCTTCAAGTACTTGACATTTTCATACGCAGGGTCATGGACAAAGTAGCTTGGATTGTTCAATTCAAGCAATCATGACTCGAAACACCTCATGAATCAGTTTTTGCTGTGATGAGCATCATGAATGAGAACTATCACCAGCAGTCTCAACTGCTTCTTCAAAATATGAAAGGTGAGATTATATAGCACACACCAGGATAGAATTTGTCTAATTAAAATAGATGGAAAGTGCCATACCAATAAAGCAGATAATACCTCAGTGTCACAATGCATCAGATAGGTAATGGTAACATTTCACGTTGCTCACGTGGTTTTTAAATGGTCATTTAATGAACAGATATTTCTCCAAGGAAGACATCCAGAGGGCCAACAGACACATGAAAAGATACTCATCATCACATACCATCAAGGAAATGCAAATCAAAACTACAGTGAGATATCACCTCATACCTGTCAAAATGGCTAAAATCAACAACATAAGAAACAGGAGGTGTAGATGAGAATATGGAGAAAAAGGAACCCTCATACACTGTTAGTGGGAAAGCAAACTGGTGCAGCCACTGTGGAAAAGAGTATGGAGGTTCCTCAGGAAGTTAAAAATAGAACTACCTGATGATCTAGCAATTGCACTACTGGGTGTTTACCCAAAGAATATGAGAACAATAATTCAAAGGGATATATGCACCCCTATGTTTATAGCAGCATTATTTACAGTAGAAAAGGTATGGGAACAACCCAAGTGTCCATCAATTCGATTGATGAATGAAAAAAGAGGATGGGAGATACACACACACACACATACATACATACACACAATGGAATATTGTTCAGCCATAAAAAAAGTGAAATCTTGCCATTTGCAATGACATGAATGGAGCTGAAGAATATAATGCTAAGCAAAAAAAGTCGGTCAGAGAAAGACAAATACTATATGATTTCAGTCATATGTGGATTTTAAGAAACAAAACAAACAAGCAAAGGGAAAAAATAAGAGAGAGAGAGACACACACACACAAGCCAAAAAACAGACTCTTATGAAGTTACCACATGGTTACAAGAGGAGAGGTGGTTGGGGGATGGATGAAATAGGTGATGGAATTGAGGCGTGCACTTGTTGTATTGAGCACAGGGTGATCTATGGAAGTGTTAAATCACTGTATTGTACACCGGAAACTGGCATAACACCGTATGTTAACTAACCGGAATTAAAATTAAAAAATAAAATAAACGGTCATTTAGCCACTTAGACACTACAGTCATATTATGCTGTCTTTGCCTAATAGCATCCTAAATGGTAGCCATTTTATAGATGTCTGTCTACAATTAGTTAAAATCTACATATATAAGGTGGCAGTGTGGTCCCATAATGCCAAGTTTTCCCCACTGAGGAAGAAACGATTCATGTATGAAAACAGGATCCTACGATTATTGTTACTTAAATTGGTTCACCATATCCAAGCATGCATACTCTTGTCTAAGTAACTTCTCTTGCGGTTAATACCTTTTTTCCAGAGATGAGAACACTTGAATCTTTTTGATGAGTTAGGAGGTAATAAAAGTAGGCATTTTCTTTTCAGGTTGGACAATTTAGTATATATTCTCTGCAATATCTACCTCTGTGTGGTTGACACATTAACAATTGCTATCCTGATGATATTGTCTGATTAATGTTGAATCTAGAATTTTTGCTTAATCAAATCTTCACAGAGCTTCTTCCTATAGTACTAAAATGTCTACATCAAGCCCAAGTCATGGCTCTTTTTTTTTTTAAGATTTTATTTATTTATTTGAGAGAGACAGAGAGAGAGCATGAGTGGAGAGAGGGAGAAACACACTCCCTAGCTGAGCAGGGAGCCCGGCATGGGGCTTGATCCCAGGACCCTGAGATCATGACCCCAGCTGAAGGCAGACGCTTAACTGACTGAGCCACCCAGGCACCCCACAAGTCATGGCTTTTGGTTTGTCACTTATGACTTGTCTTTGTGGAACAGTTAGAATCAGCCACTTAGGATTTAAAAAATAACTTTGCAGCTCTAGAAACTTTTATTTTGTAATTATTTTCATACTTCTATTTTTTTTCATTGTTTAGAAATGAATGCCAAAATATGTTTCCCTATCCAAAAGACTAGCTTTAATATGATACCAATAGCGTTTTCTCTGGCAGACTAATGGATTATTATTTTAAACAACTCAATTGATAAGTTATCTTTGGAAGCTTTCCTTGTGTACACATACTGGTCTCTCAGAATTAAAGACAAGTGTCGGGGCTAGGTTCAGAATTTGACCAAAAATAAACTAACAAAATCACCCTGACTTCCCAATGCTTGCATGAAAACAAAAATCCCTCTGAGAAACTTAAAAAAAAAAAAAAAAAAAGCCACCACTACCACCAATGGCAACAACAAAAAACCCATAATAAAATCACTACTGGTGACATTATCTGTTGTTTTTCTTGGTCATAAGTATTTCTCATTTTATTCAGAGATATATGTTTTTGATGATGAAATTGCTGATGTGCAAGGCATTTAAAAATTAACCCCCCAAAAGTAACTGGGGTCACATCTCTATTTAAAAAGAGCAGCCTAGATTTTATTTTGTACAGGACCGTGTGTAAAATACTTCATGTTCTATCTTCCACACGAGTGGGACAAGCTTTCACTTTTTCTTATAGAAATAGTCGTCAGCACCTATTCATGGGATCCTAGAGTCTTTGTTCCACTTTCTAGAGGCAAACAAGTCCCCTCTGAAACAGTCAAGGGACGGAAATTTTCCCTGCAGCTCCTTGCTTGGCACTTTGAAACAGATTTGCGCTCCTAGCCAGGAGTTTATATGTTAATCATCTCTGATGTCACTTAAGCCAAAAAAACCCAAAACAAACAAACAAAATAACATGGAAAATGCTGGAGCAGAGCAATAGCCATTGAAAGATTCAGGGAGGGATCAAGAACACACACTTGTGGGTCTCTCTGTGACATTTTAAAATTATTTCTTATGACAAGCTTGGAATCTTTACAGCACCCCTCAGGCTGTCAGCAGTGCAACTCAGGCAGGTTCTTTGACTTGATTTTTCCTTATCTATCAAGGTAGGGTAATCATACCTAACAGGGTTGTTTTGAAGCTTGCATAAAATTATGTATGTAGATTAATTTGAACCATGACTGAGGCAAATCAACAAAGACCAGTGCAGGTGGACTTTGAAGTCTGCCGGTCCAGGAAAGAAAGAAGAAGAGTGACTGGTGGACTTGTGGTTTATGAAAAGCGACGCATCCGTTGATGTTTGAACAGTTCTTTATAGGCAAGTTTCTTACTTTCCTTGAGATACAGAAGGACGAAATCAAGGAGACCTGGCTCACTGGCTCCGCAGGCTGGTCTGGCTGTGACTCCTGGCGGGGCTTCAGTTTCAGCTGAATGTGACAGTCACCGTCATTTAGAAAACATGAAGGAATAAACGAGACAATGGAAAGATGGGAAAAAAGAAAACCTAAATCCAAGACATTCTTTTAAAAAATCTGGTTTGCAGAAAACGTCCTTTCAATCTTTGTCCTGTCTGCTTTCAAGTTGGAGTCATTGATCATTTATCCAGGAGACACCTGTTCTCTGTGGAAGATAATGAGGACATTAGAGGAGAGAAATGATGGACCAAGGCAAGGGTTTAGCCAGCTCTCCAGAGCCTGTGGCAGCATCCTGGGCACAGGCAGATCGGTGTTCTGGTTAGCATTCGTGTTTATGCAGGTTGATTTTTTAAGCCGAGGGTTCTCGGCTTTGAGTTGGCTGCTAGGAAGCCCGGCAGCCGCCTCTGCCACATCTCTGTAAGCGTACCAGGTATGCACTTCGTATATCCGGTGGCTGGATTTTTTTTTTTTCCATGTTCATTTCCCCTTTATCCCAACTTGCTCCTCTGGTTCGTATGTATTTCAAAACCACCTCCAATTTATTTTATGATGATAAATAAAATGAATAAAAACGCTTAATTCCTCCTTCTCTGAGAAACCCTCCCACAACATGTTATTTCATCCTTCTGTGGTTTTCCTCTCTTTTCCTTTAGAGAGAATTTTAAACGATTTTTCTATAGCTGCCATTTGTGTTTCTTTATCTCTCACTCCTAAATCCACGGCTGTCTGGCTTCGGTCCCACTGCCTTTTTAAAATTGATTATCATGATAGTCAAGAACGACCTCCTTCAGTAAACACTTCTTACAGTTTCTCTTGGCCTCTCTGTCATAATTGTGCCATCATTATTTTCTTCATCGTTATCAAATTCTTTTTTTTTTTAAGTAAGCTCCACACCGAGTATGGAGCCCAACGATGGGGCTCGATCTCACCACCCTGAGATCAAGACCTGAGCTGAGATCAAGAGTCAGACTAACCGACTGAGCCATCCAGGTGCCCCTCATTGTTATCAAATTCTTTTTTTACCATCATCTTTATGTTTTCCCCCCTCATCCGTTTAGCCCCACACCATCTAGCTAATTTCTGTGTATTTAGAACTGATTGTTTTGGGCCATATTTTTTCTGTTTCTTAAGTCCTTGCTTTTTTAGAGAATAGTGCATTTTTCTTTTTTTTTTCTTTTTTAAAGATTTTATTTGAGAGAGAGAGAGAGAGAGAGCACAAGCAGGGGGAGGGGCAGAAAGAGAGGGAGAACAGACTCCCCACTGAGCAGGGAGCCTGATGCGGGACTCGATTCCAGGACCCTGAGATCATGACCTGAACTGAAGGCTGACACTTAAATGACTGAGCCACCCAGGTCCCTTGAGGATAGTACATTTTTCTAATTTATTTGATTATTCTTATTTCCTGTATCTCTTGTCTTATTCTCCTGAATTTATTTCTTGTCTTTTTTAGCACTTCTTTTTTTTAATAAAAGATTTTATTTATTTATTTATTTGATACAGAGAGACTGAGCACAGGGGTGGTGGGGGTAGGGCAGAGGGAGACAATCTCAAGCAGACTCCCTGCTGAGTGCAGAGCCCGATTCAGGGGCCTGAGATCATGACCTGAGCAAAATTCAAAGGTCTGATGCTTAACCAACTGAATCACTTCTTCAGCTTCCTAAGCACTTCTAAGAATGTTTCCAAAGTAGGCCCTTGTGTGGCAAACTTTCTGAGACCTTATAAGCCCGAGAGTGTATTTATTTCACCATCACATGTATATAATAATTTGGTGGACATAAAATTATAGGCTCAAAGATTTTTTCTTCGGTATTTTAAACTACTACTTTATTATATTTTGGCATCCAATTTTTCTATTGAGAGACATGTTTTCATTCAAATCTTTAACACTTTGGAGATGATAAGCTCTTTCTGCAAGGCTTTAGAGCTTTCTCTTGTCTTACATGTCCCTCTCCTGCCAGTCTCCTTGGTTGTGGTCTTCTGGTCCTGGAGGTTTGAAGGGGAGAAGAGGTGGAGGAAGAAATGTCCCAGGGGTCGATCAGCCTCATTGGTATATTCCAGCCCCCTGCCCCACTGGGCTTTGGGCTGCCTGATATTGCATCACAGGAACAGGCCACTGCTGCTGGTTTCTGTCCTCTTTCATGGCGACGAAGGGTAGAGACTAGAGCAGAATATAAAAGCTCCCCCTCAGCCTGTTCTCCCATTGCACCAGGCTGTACTTGACCTTGCTGATTCATGATAGCCTTCGGCTTACCCAGGATTTTCTCAGTTTTTATGTTGCTGGTACTTTCTGTCTGCACATCCTCTTGCTTCTGTAATTTCTCCAGTATTGATTCAGGGGAAGGAAGTCAGCAACCAGGTTTGGTTTGCCATCTTGTCAGGACCTGGAAGACCCCCTCTCAGCAATGTTTTACACAGTTGACTCATGCCTTTTTCCTAAAACATCATTGCCTTACCTTCCTGAGAGTGCCTTTATGGGCTACTGTCTTCTCCTAAGAGTCCTTCTCTTCTGCCCACGCCTGTTCTCTTCCAAATCCTGCCTTCTTGTCACACTCCCCATTCTCCAGAGATGATCTCATTTCCTTTAAAGACCTCAATTGCCACCTGCATTCTGAAGGTCCCTAACTGTCTTCTTCCAGCTTGAGACTCTGCTGTACTCTAGACTCACCATTCAACGTGACCAAATAGATGTAGCACACATCCACAACTAAACTCATTCTGTTCCTCACACCTCCTCCTGCGTTCCCTCTGTCTGTGAGGCCTCCACTTAACTTTCAAAGCTAGAATCTGAGTGTCCTTTACCTCTCCGTTATATCCCACATCTAAAATATTACCAAATTCTGTTGATTCTACTTTTTCAACACATCTTAGACTCATTGCCTTTTCTCTACTTCTACGTTAATCTTTAATCCAGGCCACCATCATCACTCACCTGGAATGGAAATGACCCTCTTAAAGTGTTCCAGCTTTGCCCTCTCTCTCCCTCCGTATCCATTCAGTACTGTTGAAGCAAAACCTTTATTCTTTTTATTTTTATTTATTTATAGTTTTAAGTAGGCTCCACGCCCAAAGTGGGGCTCGAACTCAGGACCCTGAGAGCAAGAGTCGGATGCTCCACCAACTGAGCCAGCCAGGCGCCCCTGAAGCAAAACTTCTAATTCAGTGGTTCTGAAACTTTTTGCTCTCAGGCAACCTTTGCATTCTTAAAATTTGTTGAGAGCCCCAAAAAGCTTCCTGTATGTGGTATACATAGATAGACAGACTGGACATAGATACAGCTATTGTTCTAGACATTATAGATGGATATGGACACTTACTTTATTAGAAATTAAGAGAGAAAAATTTAAAACACAAGACTAACACCAGCATTTATTCTGAGAGCCATCAGACCAGTGAAAACTCCACTGTATATTCTTCGGAGGTGAGAGTGAAAAAGGTAAACGCTATCTTATTATTATTATGAAAATGTTTTGACCTCACAGACCTCTTGAGATCTTAAGAGCCCCACCCCACAGAACATTGTGGACCACACTTTGGGAACCACTGCTTAATTTTTCCATCTTACCCCTTTGCTACCCAGTTTAAATCACTCTAATACCTTGCCATGGTCTCTCAGGACAAAGTCCCAAACTCCAGCAAGACATGCAAGACCCTTCATGTTCCAGTCTCTGCCCATCTCCCCAGATTCCCCTCCTGTGATGTCCCCTTCTGAACTCTGCTTCATCCATCCTGAGAGGCTTACGGGCCTCAAGCACTTGCCTTTTAGTCTCTCTTCTCCTGACCATTGCTCCTGCTTTTCTCCTGGCCTGGAATGCCTGTATCCCTACTCAGGTTTATCTTCAACTTTGCCTAAAACTCTCCCTGAAAACCAGTCCCTTCCTCTGCTTTCCTTGAACTTAGCCCCATTTTAGCATTTAGCCTCTCCTTTTCTAACTGTTGTTAACTTGAGTCTACCTCTCTGGACTATAAGATCCTTGGGTCTTCCTCAGGAGTTTCTGGCACGGTGTCAGGCTCATAGCAGATGTTTTAATAGCATTATTGAACCAGTGGCTAAAAAGTATATGTATAGTAATATAAGGCATTTATAACTGACTTACATATTTTTCCCTTAATTGCATAATAAGTTGGGGTTATGGAAAAAAAAATTCCAATTTAAAACCACTAGTGAGATACTAGTTGTGGATGCGACTGGGTATGTGCTATGGACCACCTTATTTGATGGTGACTGGGGGGCTACCTGCCCCTGAGTGCGTCCACCTTCACCCTAGCCACTAAGAAATCAGTGTGGTGGGACTAGGACATCAAAACGGGAAGCAGTTCCAAGTATGACTGCTTTCTTGGCCCCTAGACCTTTGGAATATTTGCCTGTGGTCTATCTTTCTGTGCCAGTTATAGATTAGTCTAGGGGCAGAGGACCAGAGGACACACTATGGAAATTGCATGGAAAAGCTTTTGAATATGTGAATTTTTCTGGGAAGGGGATACATGGCTTTTACCTTTGAAAGGGTTCAAGGATTCAGAGAAGTGTAAGAACCACTTCATGATTAATTAATTGTTTTCAGTATATAACGGGCTATTTTATTTTCTATGAAAAAGAATGAACTTAGGTGCAAGATCAATCAGTGTCCCAGGTCCATTTTTTCAATGACATATTTGTACCTACATGACTGTGTGAGAATTTTTTTATCGAATATGTAGAATTCTATACTGTATGTAATACAAACTGAGGATATGAATCTTTCTGAATCAGACAGCTCATGTGCAAATAGACTGTGCACAGCTACTCTGCAAATGGAAAGTGATTATGGGTAAATTTGAACTATATTTTCAGGTTAATGTTAATAAATCACATTCAAAATAACCTTATGCTCAAAAAGCTGTTTTGTAAAATCAAATTTCAGTTGCTGATCAATTCAGCAGACAAATAATTTTAAAAACATCAATATTTTTCGTATAGATACTCATTAACAATGTGATTCATTTTATCAGGTGTTTACTTGACTATTACGTTTATTAAGCATTTAATAAGTGTTTTGTTTGCATCTGGAATATATATTTTTTGTTAAAGATGTGGCTCCCTTATTTAATACTAAACTTTAATATTAAAGGAAAAGCAAACATTTAAAAGTGAAAATGAATGGAAAAATGAGATTAAGTGCTTTCCACAATATTCTTTTTTTTTTTTTTAAGACTTTTTAATTTATTTGAGAGAGAGAGCACAAGGAGGGGGTGGGGAGAGGTAGAGGGAGAGGGAGAAGCAGACTCCCCGCTGAGCAGGGAGTCTAATTCGGGACTCTATCACAGGACCCTGGGATCATGACCTGAGCTCAAGGCACACACTCAACTGACTGAGCCACACAGGTGCCCCCACAATATTCTTTTTAATAGTCATTTATTAAAAGGTGTTAGGCTTTGATATTTTTTTCCTTCCAGATTAGATTTCTTTTTTTATTTTTATCGCCCCTCCCCACCTAAGATATACACACTGGTACTCATTATTGTAAGACATAGTCTATTTTTTTCAAGATTTTCTTTTTAAGTAATCTTAAACCAAGCATGGGGCTTGAACTCATAACCCTGAGATCAAGAGTCGCACACTCCACCCACTGGGCCAGTCAGGCACCCTATATTCTGTATTTTTTTAGAGCATAAACATGTCCTCAGCTAATGGCCCCTTGCTTAGCTTGTTGAATATCTTTTTTCTTTTTCTCTATTTTGAAAGTTCACCTCAAGAAAATGTGTTTCTTACTGAATTCTTGTTCAAAGCACATTTCTTCCTGCATTCATTTTATGTTTTAGGTAATGATAAAATGACTGATTATTTATAGACTGGCCCCATCGTCTGTGAATTTCATCTAATAAGGTCAAATGGGTTCCTTATGATTTTCAAACAACAAAAATAAGGCCATTTCCAAGATTCTAGAAGAGAAATGGCAAAAATAATACTATTATATTTGATCTAGGAATATGTTTTGGATTTGCATTTGAGTATGAGGATGTCTGGTGTTTTGAGAAGTTTAGTAGTGGTAATAATAATAAAAATATTTCAAATAATAGATATTATACATGTTTATTATATTCTAGACCCGCACTGGCCGATGTGGTAGTCCCTGGCCACATGTGGCTACTGATCACTTGAAATGTGACCAGTGCCACGTGTTGAAAGACAGTATTTTGGAGATATAAGGTTAAATAAAGTACATTATTAAAATTAGTTTCACCAGCTTCTTTTTGCTTTTTTAATGAGGCTACTAGAATATTTAATGTTATATAAGTGGCTTGTATTATTTTATTTATTACATAAAGTTATATAATACTAGTTATAATAATAACTCAATATAATAATATAATGCAATATTTTTGCACAATATTATTATATAAAGTTATATAAGTGGCTAGCATGGGTGTAGGCACTTTGTGTGCATTTAAATTTCATTTAATCCTTGCAACAATCCTAGGAGTCATGTATCTTTAATATTCTCATTTTTCATAGAAACTGATAATCAGGGAGATTAAAGAGCTATCCCAAGGTGATTCATGCTAAACCAGTACTCAAACCTAGTTTACGGTCTTAACCAGTAGTCTCTTAACCTTTCTGATAGCATAACTGTAGTTCTTTTGCCACCAGTGACTGCAATGTGATTGAATATCCTTCTTTATTTTTTAAAATCTTGGCTTCTTACTTTGTGATAAAGCAATTTGAAGGTCTCATTCATTTTTAAATGCATGCATTTAATGGATCTGATGGCTGAAATACATACCCTACAATGATCTGTGCATCATAGAAAGAAAGGCATCATTGACTACATGTATTAAATCATGATGCTCAATCTTTTTATCCACTCATTAATTATTCAAAGAATTTTATTGAAATTCAGCTAGTAGATTTCTATTCCGCCTCATGTCATTAAGTTGTTCTTGCAATCAGTGTATTTTTTATATTATCAAAAGACTCCTACTAAAAACTCTTTGTTTGAAAGATTTTAAGCAAGCTTAAAATGATGTGAGACTTTTTAGGGGCAATTTTTTTGAAGTGGAAACATTTCCATATGTTTATCTTTAAAATTCCATATGTTTAAACATTTCCATATGTTTATGTTTTAAATTTTTCTGTTCTTGTTGCTAAAAGTGACACCTTTACTTAAGGGACAGATTAAGTATGATTACCTTTTTTCCCAAATATCTGCAATGTAGCCTACCACTGTTAACCATTTGTCATCACAGAGAAGTTCAGAAAATTTATAACACTTGTCCTTTCTCAAATAATGTGCATCATCTTTAAGTTCGACAACTTTATTAAGTTCTATACTTTGTCACATGATACTGGAGATAAAACAATTTTTATAATTAGCAACAATCTTATTTAAAAGTATTGTAAAGACTCTACAAGATTCTACTTTTAAAAAAATGTTGGCGCAAAATGAGCCAAATTGATGATACTCTGTCACACTGTGCACTTTGGTCTTCTCTTCTACTTGACTGCAGTGAATGAATTTCGCATGTGATGCTTTCTCTGTAACCTTACCTTCAAAGTACTTTTTTAAAAAAATCCTCATTTAGGGGCGCCTGGGTGGCTCAGTCGTTAAGTGTCTGCCTTCGGCTCAGGTCATGATCCCAGGTCCTGGGATCGAGCCCCGCATCGGGCTCCCTGCTCCGCGGGAAGCCTGCTTCTCCCTCTCCCACTCCCCCTGCTTGTGTTCCCTTTCACTGTGTCTCTGTCAAATAAATAAAAACTTAAAAAAAAAATCCTCGTTTAAAAAGTTACTCAGGGGCTCCTGGGTGGCTCAGTCCATTAAGCGTCTGCCTTCAGTTCAGGTCATGATCCCAGGGTCCTGGGATCGAGTCCCATGTCCAGCTCCCTGCTCAGCGGGAGTTTGCTTCTCCTTCTCCCTCTGCCCCTCCCCCCAACTTGTGCTCTCTCTCAAACAAATGAATAAAATCTTAAAAAAAAAAAGTTACTCTACCATTGGTTACACTTTACAGGTTTTCCATAAAACATTGTTCTCATCAAATAATTCATGTGCTGTGAGCATATAAATTCTCTTTAGAGGTTTATGAATGTAATTCTTCATGATTTTGTTATTGAGGTGTAATTTGTGTATGGGGGATTAGAAAATATTTTAATTATTTTTTTTTAGAGAGAGTACACAAGTGGTGGGGGAAGAGCAGAGGGTGAGGGAGAGAGAGAATCCTAACCAGGCTCCACGTTCAGTGCAGAGCCCTATGTGGGGCTCAATCCCATGACCATGAGATCATGACCTGAGCCAAAATCAAGAGTCTGAGGCTTAACCAATTCTACTCATGTGCCCCAAAAATATTTTGAACTGAATGATAACAGAATAGTGTATCAAAATTTGGGGATACAATGCCTAAGAGAAATTTGTAGCTTCAAATGCTTATGTTAGAAAGGAGGAAATGCTTAAAAATCAGTGATTTATGTTTCCTTGTTAAGAAGGTAGAATAAGATGAGCAAATTAACCCAAAAGTAAGTAGAAGAAAGGAAATAATAAATTAAGGGCAGAAATCAATGAAATGGGATGCAAACAACAGAGAATATTAACATAGCTAAAAGTCAGTTTTTAAAAACATTAACAAAATTATTAATCTCTAGTAAGACTGTTCAAGAAAAAGAAGAGAAAATACAAATTACCAATATCAAGGAAAAGATTTATCACTAGAAATTCTACAAACTAAAAAGAATAATAAGGAAATAATATACACATAAGTCTATGCCAATAAACTCAACAACTTCGGTGAAATGGACAATTTCTTGAAAAATACCATTTATCACAATCGACATAAGATGAAGTAGAAACTATGAATAGGCTTATATCTATAAACAATGTTAAATTTATTAACAGAAGTCCCCTTACAAAGCAAACTTCAGATCTAGGTAGTTTCACTGTTGAATTATGTCAAAGAATTAAGGAAGAAATTATACTCTTACATGAATTCTTTCGGAAAACCGAGGAAGAAGAAACACATTGTGACTAATTTTATGAGGCAGAATAACCCTGGATACCAAAGCCAGGTAAAGAGATTACAAAAAACTAGAAAGGAATATCCCTCATAAACGTAGGCATGAAATCCTTTTAAAATTAGCAAATCAAATCTAGCAATACTTATAAAAACATTATACATATGATAAACATTTTTATTAATATATGTTAATATATACATATGATATATATTTTTATAAATTCCAGATACATTTATCCCAGAAATAAAAAGTTGATTTAACATTTCATAATTAAACAATGTAACTTGCCATATTAACAGACTACAAATTAAATATTATATGATGATCTCAAATGATGCGGAAAGATCATTTGACAAATTTGATGTTCATTCGTGATTTAAAAAGAAGGAACTATCATTAAATGAGGAATGGAAGTAAGCTTCCACAATCTGGTAAAAAGCCTACAGCTAAAATAGTAATGGTGAAAGATTTGAATGCTTTCCTCCCTCAGATCAAGAACAAAGCAAGGTTATCTATTGTCACCATTTTTATTCAACATAGTAGTAGAGATCCTAGCCAATGAATAAGGCAAGAAAAAGAAGTAAAACAAAAATTGGTAAGACAGTAAAACTGTCCCTATTTATAAACAACATAATAGCACATGGGGCACCTGGGTGGCTCAGTTGGTTAAGCATCTGCCTTAGGCTCAGGGCATGATCCCAGGGTCCTGGGATGGAGCCCCGTGTTGGGCCCCCTGCACAGCGGAGAGTCTGCTTCTCCTTCTCCCTCTGCCCCCACCCCCACTCGTGCTCTCTCTGTCTCTCAAATCGATAAATAAAATCTTTTAAAAAAACAAACAACATAATAGCATAGAAAATTCTAAAGAAGTAACCCCGACCTCAACCACCACAACAAAACACACTAGTTTCAGAATACAAGGTCAGTATACAATATAATCATAAACTTTCCACTCATAGATTATGGTTTTAAATGAACCAAAGTATTGGTTTGGCCATATGAAATATTGACCTATTTGAACTACAATTACCTGGAATGGCCTAATAATACAGGAAAGGAAAATTTGAGTAATTTAAGTTCCCATATAGCTAATATATATAGCTATATATATATTATATATATGCATATATATTATATGCATAAATACATATACATAAATACTTATATACATATGCAAATGATGATCAACCTACAGTTTATACATTCTGTTTTTGGACACTCATCATTTGAAGAGAACACTTCGTTGGCTTGTTTTCTCTTTGCTCCAGTTTATCTCATAGTAGCATTAATTAGCACAGAAATGGTTAGAGAAGGAGAGGGGGAAAGGGAAAAGGAAGAGAAGGTAAGCCTTTTTAGTGGCATGAACTATGATTGCATGTTGACTGAATTAGAATGCCTGGTGCAGAGGTCAAGAGAGATCATCACCCCAGACACCTTCTGTTTGGTTTAAGACATATGGACTCTGGGACGCTCTTTCTAAGGAATTGTGTGATTACACAGATTAACCATCAATCCTAAGGAAGATTGTATATCTACTTGTAGGTATGTACACTAATATCTGATTTGTGACCTCAGTCATGTGAGTGGTTTGTTTCAATTCTTTTTTTTTAAGTTTTTAAAACAGCTTTATTGAGTTATAACTGATATACCAAAGCTTCACATACTTAATATACACAATTTGATGAGTTTAGACATATATATATACATTATATACATCTGTGAAACGATCACCCCAAAGGTAAGATGTATCCATCACCTACAAAAGTTGTCTTGCGCTGCTTTTCCTTCCTTCTTTTCCTTCCTCCCTCCTTCTTTCTTTCTTTCTTTCTTTCTTTCTTTCTTTCTTTCTTTCTTTGGTGAGAACACTTAATTTGAGATCTACCCTCTTAACAAAACTTTAAGTACACAATACAGTGCTAACTATTGAGACTATGTTATGTAGCAGATCTGTGCAAGTTACTCATCTTGCATAACTGAAACTTGATACCCATTGAACAACCTCCCTCCATTTCCCCTCCCCCAACCCTTGAAAATCACCATTCCACTCTTTGATTCTATGAGTTTGATTTTAGATACTTCATATAAGTGGAATCATGCGATATTTGTCCTTCTTTGACTGGCTTCTTTTACTTGATACAATGTCCTGCAGATTCATCCATGTTATCATACATGGTGGGATTTTCTTCTTTTTAAGGCTCAGTAATATTCCAATGTCTGTATATACCACATTTTCTTTATCCATTTATCCTTCAGTGGACATTTAGGCTGTTTCCATATCTTAGCTAATGTGAATAACGCTGCAGTGAACATGGGAGTGCTGACATCCCTTTGAGATCCTGGTTTCAGTTCTTTTGGATAGATACCCAGAATTAGGATTGCTGGGTCATATGGTTGTTCTATTTTTAATATTTTGAAGAACCTCCATACTGTTTTCCATAGTAGCGGCACCATTTAGCATTCCTACCAACAGTGCACAAGAATTCCAGTTTCTCCATATTCTCACCAACGCTTTTCTTTTGTTGTTTTTTTTTTTATGATAGCTTTTCTAACAGGTGCAAGATAATATACAATTGTGGTTTTGATTTGCATTTTGCTGATGATTAGTTATGTTGAGAACCTTTTCATATACCTGCTGGTCATTTGTGTGTCATCTTTGGAGAAATGTCTTTTCAAGTCTTTAGCCCATGTTCCAGTTGGATTATTTGTACCTTTTGCTATGGAGTTGTAGGAGTTCCTTATCTGTCTTGGATATTAACCCCTTATCTGCTTCAGTTCTTTTTAGAAAATCCTAGCCTAACTGTAGTTTTCCTCCATTTCAGCCTATCTTGATGGACATTGACATGAAGCTTTGATACAGGGATTCTTTTTATTTTTTTAAAGATTTTATTTATTTATTTATTTTTGAGGGAGCGGAAGAGAGATAGAGCGAGCAGGGGGAAGGGTCAGAGGGAAAGAGAAACAGACTCCCTGCTGAGCAGAAGCCTGGGATCATGACCTGAGCCGAAGGCAAACGTTTAACTGACTGAGTCACCCAGGCGCCCCAGGATTCTTGCTTTTTTTTTTTTTTTTAAAGATTTTATTTATTTGACAGAGAGCACAAGCAGAGGGAGAGAGAGGGAGAAGCAGGCTCCCTGCTGAGCAAGGAGCCCGATGTGGGACTTGATCCCAGGACCCTGGGATCATGACCCGGGCCGAAGGCAGCCGCTTAACCGACTGAGCCACCCAGGTGCCCCAGATTCTTGCTTTTTAAAAGATAAAAAGGAATGACATATGTTGAATTGAATTGAATGAGAAGTTTCTGGAGGCTGAGGGAAAAAGTATACAAAATCTAGAAGAAAATATATAAAAGAATAGATTGCTAAGCTTTTGTATTATCTTTTCAAGAAGCAGTTTATATCTAGGAGCCTGGATTTGTGGCCTACCAGGTAGAATCTGGGTTTTTAGGTTGATGATTCTCTATTTCTTTAGCCTGCAGGCTGGGTGCCATCTGACCAAGCAGTGTTTAGTTAGATTATTTAATTGTGTGTTTATTACTCTTTCTGGCAACATATTGTATCTTTTTTGTGTCTCCTTGGCAAACTGCTGATTTTGGAGTGGTGATTGTTTTTTTAAGTATATAACTGGGGCTGCCAGTGTTCACTACTTACTGTCCTATGCTCTAGAATGCCAAAGAACAGGGCTTCCTTACCTTTGGACCTCACTGTACTCCTGCAAAAGTTGCTTTTGATTTTTAAGTCTTAATTTTTGCAGTATTTGGAGTTGTCCTTTGGAGTGATTGTCATAGATGATCTAGTGATTGGTGACTGAACACTGAATCCCTTCATTAATTCGAGTTATCTTGGAGAGTACCAATAGTTTATACCCGGACAGTTGGTAACCATGTCAGAACCCCATTTTCAGAAAGTGTGGTTAGGGTTAACCTAAGAAGACAAAGATCAGTGTGGTTGGTAGAAGCTTGAGAGATTTGATTTTGTGGTCCTTTGTAGCCACTGAAGGGGGTATAAGACAGGCAAGATGTAGCCCCAAGCCTGTCCCCAAAGTGAAGAGCCCAAAGTCACACAATACTAGCATCCTCCAAACCTACCCACATACTAGGACAACACCCACACAGGATGACACAGTTTGGGGTGAATGAATTGTCAGAGGAGACAGGAGGAGTGAAGTCCATGACCATTATTTCCAGCGCATGAGTAGTTGACATGCAGGTCTGTGTTCTCCTGTGAATCCTAATCATTTTGTGACTGCTGTTAGCACTGAAGGATGCAAGCACTATTAGACATCTTGGCATGAACCCCTCTACACACCAGGTCCATACTCACAGATCAGGCACATGGCTCAGAAGTGTCTAAAATTTAAAGAGACACTATATCAACCAAGAGAAAATTCAGAAGGAGTCAAGACAAAAGAAAAGGAGGCTGACACCAGCTGTTGCTGTTTAACCAGTAAGAACATGTAATTGTAGAATTCCTTAATCCCAGAACAACTCTGACTCCTGGCCCCTGGGAAGTGGCTTCAGTGAGGAATCTGGAACTCCATCCCCATTTGAGACTAAGGCTGCCCTAACAGTATTCTTAGATGCTTGTGGCCTACATGAAAGTGATTATAGAAATATTCTTCTTTGGTCAGAAAAAGCAGAATGGGTGTGTTTCTTTTGGTAATGGAAAGAGAGTAATAGAGGAACATACAGAAAGCACAGAGAAATTACAGTGATAAGAGGATGATTTATCAAAGTCTAGCATCTTGATGGACCTATTGAACCAAAATGTAGATTAGTGCAGTATTCATCCCTCAAAAGTCAACTCATCATTACTATGTAATATGGGTGGTTTGCAAATGAACACAATCTTTGGGCAGGGTAGGAAAACCATCATTCCACATGCAGTTAAATACTTACTATGGAACTGGAATCCTTATGTGAGTTTCCCTTCTCAGGCCTGGTTCAGTATAGGAACAGAGAGACAGATACCAGCTAGGGGCCACTTGTGACCAGCAGAGCTTCACCATTCATTAGAGGAAATCCATGCCTGGTGAATCTGGCCGGGTACACATCCCTGTAGAAAGCAAACAGTAATAGTGTGTATCAGCTAAGTGAGTGCTGGGTTGTGATTGCTCTGAAATCCCTTCACTGAGTGTTAGTTTAATCCATATCTACTTTGTGCATGTGTTAGAAGTCACTCCTCAGTATGTCGAGAGATTTGTTGCATATGGATTATGTTTAAAGGACTTTTCAAACTCACCATTGAAGGTTTGGGGCACTGCTACTGTGTTGGTTACAGAGTGCCTACTGTCAACCTAGTATGGATTATTGGTCCTTTAATTAATTTAACACTAGTTATT
This sequence comes from Halichoerus grypus, assembly GCF_964656455.1. Lineage (NCBI taxonomy): Eukaryota > Metazoa > Chordata > Mammalia > Carnivora > Phocidae > Halichoerus > Halichoerus grypus. Next base: position 21,003,751 of record NC_135723.1, on the reverse strand, counting down.
GGTCCTTTTCCAGTAATTCTTAACCATGATTTCTAAGTTGCAATCACTGTGTTTATTGAATCATAAATATGGACTGGCAGGATCTAACTGAAAGGAACCTGATTTGGGTTATTTTCTTTTAAAGAATATCATAAATGTGGCAACCTTTCTGGTTTTCTCTTTGTTAATTTGAATGTGCTCTATAGTTGATCTGAAGTTTTGTGTTGGCCTGGGAAGTTTTTTGTTGGTTTGTTTATAGTAGCTGTTGTTTTTGTTTTTAATACGATATCGGTTACCTGGCCAAAATGTGGTAGTCTTTGTATCTGTTCGTTCTTAGCAAAAACTTAAACACCTTATGTTATTAAAACACAGGTTGATGTTTTATGGAACTGAAAAATCAATTTCACAAGCTTCAGTGGATAGGGAAATAGGGTAGCGTAATGGATAAGAACATTGGTTCTGGAATCAGAGTCCTTGTGTTTATCTCCTGCTTTCTTCCTTACTAGGTGTGTTCTTGGGCAAGCCACTTAATCTTTGTGATCTTTGGTTTCTTCGTGGTTAAATGGGGATATTGAAAACACACCTTATAGGGTTATTGCGAAGATTGAATGAAGTAATCCACTTAACACAGGGCCTGGCGCACAGTAAATGTTCAGTAAACTTTTATCATCTCATCGGCTAACCTTCTCACCGGCTTGAGAAATGGTGCCTGCCTCTAAGGTTAATTCTTCCTTGTCTGGTTACTGCATTTATTTTAAGGAAGTGACACAAAATGGCCAGACTTCTAGCCTAGGGCTCCTCTTTTATATACATACTTTTTTTTCATCTATAACAATTAAATTTGTATCCAGGAAGAGTTGAAGCTATAAGACTTAGTAACAGTTCATTTCTTTCTTTTATATGTCATTTAAAAGGGGATTTTGCACATTGTAATACTCCATCAATTTTTTGGACTGCACTTCTCTTAATATCTCTCTTGCAGCTTAATAGTAGCAAAGCAAGGAGAGAACCAAGACCATTTTTCTGTCCTTTGATTTAATCTGAGCCTCTTGACCCTCATCCATAAAGCAGTATCTTTCATCTTCTGCAGGAGCTACTAATGAAAGTCAAGTGGTATAAGACATTGTTCTTATCACCAGGAAGGCTTATTAGTCAGTACCTTCTCAGAGGGACACAGGGTAATTGGACAAAGCTGGATATTTATTTGATAAAATGCCTCATAGGTCAGTTTCTATGATTTATCCTCAAGAGGCCTGGGAAGTATCCCAAAAATGAATAAAAAAAATCTTTGGACTTGAGAGGTAATTTTCAGTAGAAATTGACTTAAGTGAAATCAGTTCTGTTTGTGTTTTCTGCTCTCTGATCATTTGGAATGGCCTCTTGGGTTACAGGAGGAAGGGGGCAGGTGGAAAAACAGTGATAAAATCCGTCACTGAAGATTTGGCCAGCAGAGGATCAGGCAGAGCTGTACACGTTTTTTTCTCCATCTATAACCTTTTGGGTAGGAAGATTCTTCATCAGAGCTATTTATAGAAAACAGTTTTATTTGGCACTGTTTTTTAACTATCAGATACAAAATAATGTTTGCTCTGACTAACTCACACTCATAGATAAGTAAATTCTTCACTTTAGGAGAATTTGAGTTTTCAGAAACACAAGTAGGAAAACCATGTCACCTTAGGGTCAGTACTGAAATCTGTAGTTGTTATTTTGCATTGGGTCCTGACTGCAGTTTTCTTTCTTTCTTTTCTTTTTTAATTTTATTTTATTATGTCATGTTAGTCACCATACAGTACATCATTAGTTTTTGATGTAGTGATCCACGATTCATTGTTTTCATATAATACCCAGTGCTCCATGCAGAACGTGCCCTCCTTAATACCTATCACCAGGCTAACCCATCCCCCCTCACCCCTCCCCTCTAAAAACCTCAGTTTGTTTCTCAGAGTCCATGGGCTCTCTATTCTGTTCCATTGGTCTATATGTCTGTTTTTGTGTCAGTACCATGCTGTCTTGGTGATCACGGCTTTGTAATATAGCTTGAAATCGGGCAATGTGATGCCCCCAGCTTTGTTTTTCTTTTTCAACATTTCCTTGGCGATTCGGGGTCTTTTCTGATTCCATGCAAATTTTAGGATTGTTTGTTCCAGCACTTTGAAAAATGTCATTAGAATTTGGATCAGGATGGCATTGAAGGTATAGATTGCTCTGGGTAGCATAGACATTTTAACATGTTTATTCTTCCGATCCATGAGCATGGAATATTTTTCCATCTTTTTGTGTCTTCTTCAATTTCTTTCATGAGTGTTCTGTAGTTCCTAGAGTATAGATCCCTTCCTGATTAAAACTCTTCAGAGTATAGAGATAGAGGGAACATTCTTCAAGTTCATAAACTCCATCTATGAAAAACCTTCAACGAAATCATCCTCAATGGGGAAAAGCTGAGAGCCTTTCCCTTAAGATCAGGAACACATCAAGGATGCCCACTCTCGCCACTGTTGTTCAACATAGTACTAGAAGTCCTAGCAACAGCAATCAGACAACAAAAAGAATAAAAATATTCAGATTGGCAAAGAAGAAGTCAAACTCTCTCTTTTCGCAGATGACATGATACTTTATGTGGAAAACCCAAAAGACTCCACCCCCGAATTACTAGAACTCATACAGCAATTCAGTAATGTGGCAGGATACAAAATCAATGCACAGAAATCAGTTGCTTTCTTATACATTAACAATGCAACTGTAGAAAGAGAAATTAGAGAAAAGATTCCATTTACTATAGCACCAAAAACCATAAGATACCTCGGAATAAACCTAACCAAAGGGGTAATGGATCTGACTGCAGTTTTCTAATACAGTTTGCCCTTTCCTACAACTCTTTTTCTAGCGTATTATGTAGATAGCTGAATATCAAATTGAGCTTGGGTCTGAGACTACAGAGTGTGGGGACTTGCCCATGTCACTGTGGTACATACTAGGAAGAAGCTGGGTTCTTTCTCTGAAACCTCCAATGATAACTTTAATCTGCCGGAAATGAAAGTTTGCAAATTTCCCTCCCTGGTGGTCTCTAGGATTCACTTTCTAAATCCTGAATTTAAAAAAATAGTATTTTCTCTAATTGGTCAATCAAAGCACCTAATGGATGCAAACGTTTGTACTAGACGAGCGATTCAAAAAACTTCAAGTTTCAAAATTTTAAAGACAATTATTGTATCCCTAGGGCTGAAATGACAGGAAGGCTGATTTAACTCTTTACTATATACAGAAGATACACTTAATATTTGGATTCATGTAAAAATAGAATGGGATGCTTCATAATTTTGTGATCTCTTGGTCAGTGGAAGTGATCAGAGAAAGTCTAGATTGCTTCCTGCCCCATCTCTTGTGAAAGGGATGTCTATAGTGGGAGAAGGAATTACTGGATTATCTTCAAGGCACGTTTCAAATTTAAGATTCTGTGTTTTAAAGAATGCTAAATGACTAAAAAGTTCATGATTATTTTTGTTGAGGGGAACAATACGCAATAAACCACTATGGATACCTATTTAAAAAAAAAAAAAAAAGAACTGCAAGTTTCTTACCTTTAAGAAGTTTCTCATCTACTTCGTGGTACAAGTCAAAAAGTCAATCAGGTTCTTTATAAATCAAGGCCACCAATGGTCTCTAAATGTTAAAGTCTGATGACATTTTCTTAAGTACTGTTTTCTTTAGCTCCAGTAGCATTTAGCACCAATGCTTGCCCCTCATTCTGGGAACCCTAGGCTGGTTACTCTGCTTACCTTTTGACTTCTGTGTTCCCTAAATAGAGATTTCATCAAGGTTCATACCTTAGGCATTTCTATTCTTTCTGAAATGTTTGTTTTTATAAAAATGCTTTTAGAACATTACTTTATACTTTTTACATCTTTCTATCAGTCAGTTTAAATAAATGAAAATAGCCACTTATCTGAGAGTAAATGTTCGGGACACATGTACAATATTAAGTTGGGCCATATGAAATTACTATTTTTGTAGGTCAAAAATGGTCAAATATTTGTAATTTCCTCTTTTTGTCTTATATTTTATTTGCTTTCTCTACTACTGTGTAGGAAATCCATCTTCTGCTTTATGGATTGAGATACGATTTACCTTTAGGCTTTCTAATACATTTTAATGAAAAAATTCTCATTTTCAACTAAGTTGATTTATTTTGATGTTGTATTTCCCTGCTCAAGTCATGTGGATAACTTCCACTATCATTAATATGGTACAAATATTGCAAAGGAAAAGGGCATCCTTGAGTTCTTTTTCAGTAAAATAATTTATTGGACTCACAGATTTAACCAGTAGACTTTTTTGTCTTCTCCTGAGTAGTATTGAATAGTGAAAAAGACAGGGAGATTCTTTTCCTTCCTTTGCTTTTCTTCACTATATGGTTTATTCATTCTTGTCTGCAGTGCCAGAGTTAGAAATAACCATAGCCAAATTTCAAGGTCTCACCCTGTAGCAGGTTCATCTCGTTCCTTGGCAGGCACAGACCGCGCTTTATATGATGACTCTATAATTACCCAGTTTTGGTAAACACACATTATTTAGCCAGTACAGCAAAATGGCTCCTTCAGAGCCATTACATTGCAGTTCATCAAGTAAATAGTGATTTAGCCATTTTCACGAAAAATGTGTGTTATTTTGTTAATAGCCTGTCAATCCACAGCATTCAGCTAATTCCCTATCACTCCTTATGAATATTTGGAGCCTCTTTGTGAAAATCATTACTGTATTATCTGAGAACTGTACAATGGTCTATTTCAGTGTAAAAATCACTTAGCATGATTGATTTTATAGATATATCTATTATGAACAGTCTCTCCGTGTTAGAGATACCAGGACACAGCACCGGGGCTATTAAGGTGAATTGCTTTGCTAGAAAAGAAAATGGCTTGATTGCTTTTAAAGAATGAAAAGAAATGATTTTATAATGTTTAGGCCCTGGCAAAATTTTTACTTGATCATTTAAATCTGGAATCATTTAATAACAGAATGATCAAAGCCATTTGGGAAGGTATCCTGTAGTGTTTATTGTTGCTGTCTCCAAGCAGGTGCACACTGGTGAGCCTGAGCATTAATACTGGGAGAGTCAGTTTCACAAAGATGCCTTTCAGGTTAAAATTAAGATGACATCTTTACATCTCTTTGGAAAGGATTGATTTCCTTCAGGATAAAATTACGGTGTGGGGTTTTTGGTATACCTTCCTGAGGGACAAACACCAAGAAGTAGACTTCAGAACTCAAAGACAGAATTCCATGGAGACACTGGCGAGGAACCCGTGCTCGTTTCTTTTTGTAGGGATGCGTCATGCAAGCGTTTCTAACAAAGCAATGCACTAGGATGTAGACAGAGTTCCTACCCACTGTAATGATTTTTTTTTTTCCTGAAAGACAAAAATAGCTGCCTTGCCACACGGTGCTGCCGGGCCCCGAAGGAAAATGTCATGCTGTTTCTTGCTTCTTTCCCTGACGGCATGATACGTATATTGAGTACAGGTGCGACAATCTAAGTATATTTAGCAAATCTCTGCAGGGCACAGAAGTGGGAAATTAGAATGGACTTCAGATTGGAATCCCACAAACCACATCAGGCTTTGGTGCATTTGGTAACTCTATGAGGACAGGGCAAAGAAGAAAATCTTGATTGCTTCTCCCACATGAATTAGCAGCGGTTCTTATTTCAGGGTGTCTTTTCGGCCTTAGTTGGAAGGTTTGCCTTAATCCATTTATGTTCCTGTGAAAATTCTTTCAGTCCATCTTGCTAATCCATGTGTGATTTAATCAGGGCAGAAAACAGAGTTTGAGGACAAACGGCATTTCTCCATGGTGCTCTCTCGTCATCCCCTGCGCAGTATACCTTCTCTCTCCAGCTAGCAACTCTAGGCTGTCTTCCCTAAGAATGGTGAAATGTTAGTACCGATTTCTCTCTTGTATGACCACCATTGTTTGATAATCAGGAGTTTCTTCCTGGATTCTCTTGGCTGGTGACACAGGAAGAGGACGGTTCCTTCACAGTTCAACTGCTTCCTTCAGCTCATACAACTTTCTGGTTTTGTTTTCACATTTTAATCCCTCATTTTAATGGATATATTCAGGGAAAAGGGCACAAAGAAAACCCCTTTATGATGGTTACGATATGGCAATTCTCCTTCTGTGCCTTCCCCCCCCCACCCCCCAAAACATCTGTGGTCTAATGAGTTTTCCTGAGGACTCTTCAGGAAGAAGAATCTCTTGAACCTATCAGAGAAATCTACAAAGTAGGGAAGGGCAGAGAAAAAAAGAAGCTTTGTTATGGAACTTGGCATCAAAAGTGCCGTCCTTAGCATTAAAAGACTCCTCTCTCCCGACTTCTGAATTTTATTTTTTTATTTTTTATTTTTTTATTTTTTGTAGTTTTTAATTTTATTATATTATGTTAGTCACCATACAATACATCATTAGTTTTTGATGTAGTGATCCACGATCCATTGTTTTCGTATAACACCCAGTGCTCCATGCAGTACGTGCCCTCCTTAATACCCATCACCGGGCTAACCAATCCCCCCTCCCCCCTCCCCTCTAGAACCCTGTTTGTTTCTCAGGTCCATAGTCTCTCATGGTTCATCTCTCCCTCCAATTCCCCCCCCCTCATTTTTCCCTTCCTTCTCCTAATGTCCTCCATGCTATTCCTTATGTTCCACAAATAAGTGAAACCATATGATAATTGACTTTCTCTGCTTGACTTATTTCGCTTAGCATAATCTCCAGTCCCATCCATGTTGATGTAAAAGTTGGGTATTCATCTTTTCTGATGGCTGAGTAATATTCCATTGTATATATGGACCACATCTTCTTTATCCATTCATCTGTTGAAGGGCATCTCGGCTCTTTCCACAGTTTGGCTATTGCGGACATTGCTACTATGAATGTTGGGGTGCATATGGCCCTTCTTTTCACTACATCTGTGTCTTTGGGGTAAATACCCAGTAGTGCAATTGCTGGATCATAGGGTAGCTCTATTTTTAAATTTTTGAGGCACCTCCACACTGTTTTCCAAAGTGGCTGTACCAACTTACATTCCAACCAACAGTGTAAAAGGGTTCCCCTTTCTCCACAACCTCTCCAACATTTGTTTCTTTCCCTGTCCATTTTGGCCATTCTAACTGGTGTAAGGTGGTATCTCAGTGTGGTTTTGATTTGGATTTCCCTGATGGCTAATGATGATGAACATTTTTTCATGTGTCTGTTAGCCATTTGTATGTCTTCTTTGGAGAAGTGTCTGTTCATCTCTTCTGCCCACTTTTTGACTTGATTATTTGTTTTTTGGGTGTTGAGTTTGAGAAGTTCTTTATAGATCTTGGATACCAGCCCTTTATCTGTAGTGTCATTTGCAAATATCTTCTCCCATTCTGTGGGTTGCCTCTTTGTTTTGTTGACTGTTTCCTTTGCTGTGCAGATTTTTATCTTGATGAAGTCCCAAAAGTTCATTTTTGCTTTTGTTTCACTAGCTCTTGGAGATGTATCTTGAAAGAAGTTGCTGTGGCCGATGTCAAAGAGGTTACTGTCTATGTTCTCCTCTAGGATTTTGGTGGACTCCTGTCTCACATTGAGGTCTTTCATCCACTTTGAGTTTATCTTTGTGAGTGGTGTTAGAGAATGGTCGAGTTTCATTCTTCTGCATGTGGCTGTCCAATTTTCCCAGCACCATTTATTGAAGAGACTGTCTTTTTTCCATTGCATGTTTTTTCCTGCTTTGTCAAAGATTATTTGACCATAGAGTTGAGGGTCCATATCTGGGTTCTCTATTCTGTTCCATTGGTCTGTATGTCTGTTTTTGTGTCAGTACCATGCTGTCTTGGTGATCACGGCTTTGTAATATAGCTTGAAATCGGGCAACGTGATGCCCCCAGCTTTGTTTTTCTTTTTCAACATTTCCTTGGCAATTCGGGGTCTTTTCTGATTCCATACAAATTTTAGGATTGTTTGTTCCAGCGCTTTGAAAAATGTCATTGGAATTTTGATCGGAATGGCATTGAAGGTATGGATTGCTCTGGGTAGCATAGACATTTTAACAATGTTTATTCTTCCGATCCATGAGCATGGAATATTTTTCTATCTTTTTGTGTCTTCTTCAATTTCTTTCATGAGTGTTTTGTAGTTCCTAGAGTATAGATCCTTTACCTCTTTGGTTAGGTTTATTCTGAGGTATCTTATGGTTTTTGGTGCTATTGTAAATGGAATCGTTTCTTTAATTTCTCTTTCTACAGTTATGTTGTTAGTGTATAAGAAAGCAACTGATTTCTGTGCATTGATTTTGTATCCTGCCACATTACTGAATTGCTGGATGAGTTCTAGTAATTTGGGGGTGGAGTCTTTTGGGTTTTCCACATAAAGTATCATGTCGTCTGCGAAAAGAGAGAGTTTGACTTCTTCTTTGCCAATTTGAATACTTTTTATTTCTTTTTGTTGTCTGATTGCTGTTGCTAGGACTTCTAGTACTATGTTGAACAACAGTGGCGAGAGTGGGCATCCTTGATGTGTTCCTGATCTTAAGGGAAAGGCTCTCAGCTTTTCCCCATTGAGGATGATATTCACTGTGGGTTTTTCATAGATGGATTTTATGAGCTTGAAGAATGTTCCCTCTATCCCTATACTCTGGAGAGTTTTAATCAGGAAAGGATGTTGTATTTTGTCAAATGCTTTTTCTGCATCAATTGAGAGGACCATATGGTTCTTCTCCCTCCTCTTATTAATGTGTTCTATGACATTGATTGATTTGCGAATGTTGAACCACGCTTGCATCCCGGGGATAAATCCCACTTGGTCGTGGTGGATGATCCTTTTAATGTATTGTTGGATCCTATTAGCTAGGATTTTGTTGAGAATTTTGGAATCCATATTATCAGGGATATCGGTCTGAAATTCTCCTTTTTGATGGGGTCTTTGCCTGGTTTGGGGATTAAGGTAATGCTGGCCTCATAGAATGAGTTTGGAAGTTTTCCTTCTGTTTCTATTTTTTGAAACAGCTTCAGGAGAATAGATATTATTTCTTCTTTGAATGTTTGGTAGAATTCCCCAGGGAATCCATCAGGCCCTGGACTCTTGTTTTTGGGGAGGTTTTGGATCACTGCTTCAATCTCGTTACTGGTTATTGGCCTATTCAGGTTGTCAATTTCTTCCTGTTTCAGTCTTGGCAGCTTATAGGTTTCCAGGAAGGCCTCCATTTCATCCAGATTGCTCAGTTTATTGGCATATAGTTGTTGATAATAATTTCTAATAATTGTTTCTATTTCCTTGGTGTTAGTCGTGATCTCTCCCCTTTCATTCATAATTTTATTAATTTGGGTCCTTTCTCTCTTCTTTTAGATAAGTCTGGCCAGTGGTTTATCAATCTTATTAAATCTTTCAAAGAACCAACTTCTAGTTTCGTTGATCTGATCTACCGTGTTTCTGGTTTCTAATTCATTGATTTCTGCTCTAATTTTAATTATTTCTCTTCTAATGCGTGGCTTAGGCATCATTTGTTGCTTTTTCTCTAGTTCTTTAAGGTGTAGATTTAGTTGGTGAATTCGGGATTTTTCTATTTTTTTGAGGGAGGCTTGGATGGCTATGTATTTCCTCCTTAGGACCGCCTTTGCAGTATCCCATAGGTTTTGGACCGATGTGTTTTCGTTCTCATTGATTTCCATGAATTGTTTAAGTTCTTCTTTGATTTCTTGGTTGACCCAAACATTCTTGAGCAGAGTGGTCTTTAGCTTCCAAGTGTTTGAATTTCTGCCAAATTTTTTCTTGTGATTGAGTTCCAGTTTTAGAGCATTGTGGTCTGAGAATATGCAGGGAATAATCTCAATCTTTTGGTATCGGTTGAGACCTGATTTGTGACCCAGTATGTGGTCTATTCTGGAGAAAGTTCCATGTGTGCTCGAGAAGAATGAGTATTCTGTTGTTTTAGGGTGGAATGTTCTGTAAATATCTATGAGGTCCATCTGGTCCAATGTATCATTCAAAGCTCTTGTTTCCTTGTTGATTTTCTGCTTAGATGATCTGTCCATTGCTGAGAGTGGAGTATTGAGGTCTCCTACAATTAACGTATTGTTATCAATATGACTCTTTATTTTGGTTAACAGTTGGCTTATGTAGATGGCTGCTCCCATGTTGGGGGCATAGATATTTACAATTGTTAGATCTTCTTGTTGGATAGACCCTTTAAGAATGATATAGTGTCCTTCTGTGTCTCTTATTACAGACTTTAGTTTAAAATCTAATTTGTCTGATATAAGAATTGCTACCCCAGCTTTCTTTTGAGGTCTGCTGGCATGGAAGATGGATCTCCATCCCTTCACTTTCAGTCTGGATGTATCTTTAGGTTCAAATGAGTCTCTTGTAGACAGCATATGGATGGGTCCTGTCTTTTTATCCAATCTGCAACCCTGTGCCATTTTATGGGAGCGTTTAGGCCATTCATGTTGAGAGTGATTATTGAATGATATGAATTAATTGTCATCATGTTGCCTGTGAAGATGTTGTTTTTATAGATTGTCCCTGTATATTTCTGTGGTATATCACTCTTGGGGTCTTTCTCCTTTTATAGAACCCCCCTTAATATTTCTTGCAGGGCCGGCTTAGTGGTCACATATTCTTTCAACTTCTGCCGGTCGTGGAAGCTCTGCATCTCTCCATCCATTCTAAATGAAAGCCTTGCTGAATAAAGTATTCTTGGCTGCATGTTCTTCTCATTTAGTACTCTGAATATGTCTTGTCAGGCCTTTCTGGCTTGCCAGGTCTCTGTGGATAGGTCTGCCGTTATTCTGATGTTCCTCCCTCTGTACGTAAGGAATCTCTTCCCCCTTACTGCCCTTAAGATGGTTTCCTTGGTTCGAAGATTTGCAAGTTTTACTATTACATGCCGGGGTGTTGGCCTGTTTTCCTTGATCTTAGGAGGGGTCCTCTCTGCCTCTAGGACTCGAATGTTTGTTTCATTCCCCAGATTAGGGAAGTTCTCAGCTACGATTTGCTCAAATACATCTTCTAGCCCTCTCTCTCTCTCCACTCCCTCCGGGATTCCAATTATTCTAACATTGGAATGCCTCATGGTGTCACTTATTTCTCTGATTCTATTTTCATGGATTCTGAGTTGTTTTTCCCTGGCCTCCTCTTTTCCCTTTTTATCTATTATACTGTCTTCCAGATCGCTTATTCTCTCTTCTGTCTCAGTTACCCTAGCTGTTAGATTATCTAGATTGGATTGGATCTCATTGATAGCATTTTTTTTTTCAAGATTTTATTTATTTGCGAGAGAGAGAATGAGAGACAGAGAGCATGAGAGGGAGGAGGGTCAGAGGGAGAAACAGACTCCCCGCTGAGCAGGGAGCCCGATGCGGGACTCGATCCCGGGACTCCAGGATCATGACCTGAGCCGAAGGCAGTCGCTTAACCAACTGAGCCACCCAGGCGCCCTCATTGATAGCATTTTTAAGTTCTGCCAATTCACCTTTTATTTCTGCCCTTAGAGACTCTATGTTGCCATTAATTGATTTCTCCATTCTAGCCATTGTCTTCGCAATTGCTAGCCTGAATTCCATCTCTGACATCTTGGTTATGTCTGCATCCATTTATAAATCTGCAGCATAAGTCATAATCTCTGAGTCTTTTCTATTTTGGGGGTTCCTCCTCCTAGTCATTCTGTTGATGGGTGTTTGAGGGAATGTATAGAGTCGAAATTATTGACCAGAACCCAAGCAAGATGCACCTGTTTCTTGGGACCTTAGGGTTGCTGGTCTCTTGTTTTCCCAGCCTGTCTTCTGCGGGAGGGGCCTGCCATGCTGTTACTCGGGCAACCCTGTTTGGGCGGAGTTGCCCTGCGCCCCTGTGGCAGGGGATGGGCTCAGTGGGAATCAGTCTTTGGGGCTTTTGTTCTCTGGCGCCTTTCCCTGGCGGCTTTCCACGGCTCTTCCTTGAGTCAGAGCAGAAGAGACCGTTTCCAACCCTCTGCCTCAGAGCAGAGAGACCTCAGTCTGTTCTTCAGTGAGCTCTCCAGGCCACACTGTCTCCATTTCTGTCTGTGCTGCTATAAACTGCAGTGTCCTGGGTTGTGCGCCCTCAGCAGTGCTCCCAGTCCTGCCTCCAGGTCGGGGCATGTCTCTGCCCTTTGTTCTTCTAAAACCACCAGCCGCTCCCAATTCGCCCTCGCGACTCCGCCACTAGGGGTTTCCACCCCCCGGGATTGCAGTTCACCGGCACGACCCCGGCGCACCAGGTTTCCGTCTGGGAGGCTGCAGTTCGTGTGTGCGCGACCGTCGCTCCGGTTTCTGTCCAGGGGGGCTACAGTTCGCGTGCACGCGACCCCACCGGTCTGGTCCTCCACCCCAGGGGCTGCCCTAAAATTCTTTCCGGACGCTACCGGTCTGCGAGTCTGTGCCCCGTCCACAGCGCGCGAGGCTGTCACTCACTGGCGGTGTAGGATCCCCATGTCCAGGCACCCTCCCGCTGCCGTTTATCCTCCGATATCTGCCCGCGGAATCAGGGCTCCCCGCTTCGTACCTCAAAACCAACTGCCTGTGATATTCTGTTTGTAGAGATCCAGATCTTCTTATATCTCAGGCTGGTTTCGCGGGTGCTCAGAGTGGTCTGGTAGTTATCCAGCTCAATTCCGGGGACCAGTTGAAATAGGGTCCTCTACTCCTCCACCATCTTTCCCCTCCCCCCCCCCGACTTCTGAATTTTAAACCGTGCCCTTTAAAAAGTAGTGCTAGGAAGTGAAGTTACCCTTCTAAATAGGGACAAAAAGACACAGAATGGTGGTCTGTGCTCTGTGTCTGCCTCATGACTTGACCTTTAAGGTCTTTTTCCCATTCCACAGTGAGCTCTTATCAACTTACTCTCTGTGAAGAGCCTTCGCTGAAGAGACAAGGCAGCTTGGAAATGAATGGATAAGTTTCCTATAAAAACTCTTTTCTAACTCTTCCCTCTACCCTTCCATCCAGGGGGGTCCTCAGAGGTGGGAAGCTCATAGGTGGACCAGCGCCCTGAGTAAGGAGCCCATAGCTCCTCCTAAAAATCCAGTGGGGCTAGGACCAGAGAGAACAGAAACTGTATTTGGAATTAGAGACCTAGATTTTGCTTTTCTGGGTATCATATGAATGTAATGACTAATTCGTTTCTTCATGGAGAGTGTCAGAGAGTATTAACAGAAATGAGGGGACACCACTCATACAGATCACTACTTTCAAAATGTTTTCCTGGTGATGAGATGGCAAGGCTGGAAAATGAACTTGGCTGCCATGTTCAAAGTTAAGACAACTGAAGGGATTGGAATCAGTAAGGCAAGCCAATCAATTACAAATTGATTAAGCATATCTAATCCGCAAACTAGTAGCGTATCAGGGAAGGAAGAATGACTTGATGTTAATGATGCAGAGTTTTTTTCTGTTTTCTAGTGCAATAGCTTTTTCTGAATTTAAAAGTAATATATATGAAAACAATATAGAAAAATTATGAAAAAAGTAAAAATTGGTAACCATACAGTACACAGATAATAGCTGTCAACATTTTGGTAAAAACATCTTTCTACACTTAAATATATATGATAAAATTGTTTTTATAGCATGTATTTTTTATTTTTTTATTTTATTTTTTTAAAGATTTTATTATTTTTTTGAGACAGAAAGAGAGCATGAGCGAGGGAAGAGGGAGAAGCAGACTCCCCACTGAGCAGGGAGCCTGACATGGGGCTTGATCCCAGGACCCTGGGATCATGACCCAAGCCAAAGGCAGCCTCTTAACTGACTGAGCCATCCAGGAGCTCCATCGAGTATGTATTTTTGAAGGATTTTCTTTATGGGCGGAGCAAGATGGCGGAGGAGTAGGAGACCTGATTTCGTCTGGTCTCAGGAATTCAGCTGGATAGGGATCAAACCATTCTGAACACCTACAAACTCAACAGGAGATCGAAGAAAAGAATAGCAACAACTCTCTGAACAGAAAAGCGACCACTTTCTGGAAGGTAGGACGTGCGGAGAAGTGAATCTGAGGCAATATTCGGGAGGATAGACGGCGGGGGAGGGGCCTCCGTCGGCTGCTTCTGGCAAGTGATAGAGCCGCGGAGCACAAAATCAGAACTTTTAGAAGTTGGCTCCGCTGAGGGACGTCGCTCCGGTGGCTAAGCGGGGGGTGGAACCCTCGTGGGACAGTGTAGTCTCAGGACCCTCGGGGTCACAGAAAGACTGGGGGTGCCTGAGTGCGGCAGAGCTCCCAGGTATTGGAGCAGGGAAGCCGGCTGCAGAGACAGAGCCCAGGAGCGGGCTCTCAGCTCGGGGTTGCCATAAACCATGATCCGCGGCACAGTTGGGCCACTGCTCCTCCAGCAGGGACCCAACAAGCGGCAGATCCGGGGAGACTCCCCTTCCTCCCCTGGGAAGAGTGGCACCAGAGTGCACCGCAGGGATCTGCGGGGTTTGGAGACTCCACACGGGGTCGGGTGCCAGAGATAGAAACGCGCGGTCACAGGCCGGGTAAGCACGGAGTGTGGCCGGAGGCCGGGGAGACGGGAGTGACTGACTGCTTTTCTCTGAGGGCTCACTGAGGAGCGGGGCCCCGAGTTCTGGGGTCCTCCGGGGCGGAGATTGGGAGGCCACCATTTTCATTCTCCGCCACCAAAGCTGTACAGAAAGCCTGCAGGGAACAAAAGCTCCGGAGAGCAAACCCGAGCAGATTACTTAGCCCGAACCGGGCAACGGAGGGGCAATTCCGCCTCCGGCAAAGACTTTTGGAAACCACGACAACAGGCCCCTCCCCCAGAAGATCAGCGAGAACAGCCAGCCAAGACCAAGTTTACCGATCAATGAGAACGGCAGAACTCCAGCACTAGGGGAATACTGCACATATAATCCATGGCTTTTTTACCATGATTCTGTAGTCTTTCAAAGTTAATTTTTTTTTTAACTGTCTTTTTTTTTTTTTTTGAATTTTTCTTTTTCCCTTTTTCAACCAACATCTTATCAATCCCTTTTTTAAAAAAACATTTTTATTTTTCATTTTTAGAGTCATATTCTATCCCTTCATAGTATTTACCCTTATTTTTGGCATATATATATATAAGTTGTTCTCTCTTTAAAGTTTTGAGATTTTTCTTCTAACAGATCAAAATATACCCTAAATCTCTAGTGTATGGTTTTTTTCTACTCCCCTGCCTGATCACATTCTCTCCTTTTTCTTTCTTTTTTTTTTTTTAAATCCTCTTCTTTCTTTTTTCAAACAA
The DNA here is from genome assembly GCF_964656455.1 of Halichoerus grypus. NCBI lineage: Eukaryota > Metazoa > Chordata > Mammalia > Carnivora > Phocidae > Halichoerus > Halichoerus grypus. Next base: position 20,988,510 of record NC_135723.1, on the reverse strand, counting down.
CTTCTTATCAATTCCTTTTATAAAATTTTTTATAATTTCCATCTTTATAGTCATATTCCATCCCTTCATCATATCAACCCGTATTTTCGTACATATATAAGTTTTTCTTTCTTTAAAATTTTGGGAGACACTTTCTTCTAACAGACCAAAATACACCCAAAATCTAGTGTGTGGCACTGATCTATATACCAGCCTGATCATATTTGATCATATTCTGTTTTTTTTGTTTTGTTCTGTTTTTGTTTGTTTTTATCTTCTTCTTTTCTTTTTTTTTTTTTCTTTTCCTTTTTTCTCTCTTTCCCTTTCTTTTCCCACTGCTTCAGGTCTTTTCTGATTTGTGTAGAGTATATTTTCTGGGGACATTGTCACCCTCTTAGCATTTTGTTCTCTCATTCATCTATTCTCCTCTGGACAAAATGACAAGACGGAAAAAATCACCTCAACAAAAAGAACAAGAGGTAGTACCTACTGCCAGGGACCTACTCAATACGGACATTAGTACGATGTCGGATCTAGAGTTCAGAATCATCACTTTAAAGATACTAGTTGGGCTTGAAAAAAACATGGAAGTTATTAGAGAAACCCTTTCTGGAGAAGTAAAAAAACTAAAATCTAACCAAGTCGAAATCAAAAAGGCTATTAATGAGGTGCAATCAAATATGGGGGCGCTAACTGCTAGGATAAATGAGGCAGAAGAGAGAATCAGTGAGATAGAAGACCAATGATGGAAAATAAAGAAGCTGAGAAAAAGAGAGATAAACAACTACTGGATCACGAGGGCAGAATTCGAGAGATAAGCGATACCATAAGACGAAACAACATTAGAATAATTGGGATCCCAGAAGAAGAAGCAAGAGAGAGAGGGGCAGAAGGTATAATGGAGCAAATTATAGCAGAGAACTTCCCTATTTGGGGAAGGAAACAGGCATCAAAATCCAGGAAGCACAGAGAACCCCTCTCAAAATCAATAAAAATAGGTCAACACCCCGACATCTAACAGTAAAACTTATGAGTCTCAGAGATAAAGAGAAAATCCTGAAAGCAGCTCGGGAGAAGAGATATGTAACCTACAATGGTAGAAACATTAGATTGGCAACAGACCTATCCACAGAGACCTGGCAGGCCAGAAAGGACTGGCAGGACATATTCAGAGCACTAAATGAGAAAAATATGCAGCCAAGAATACTATATCCAGCTAGGCTGTCATTGAAAATAGAAGGAGAGATAAAAAGCTTCCAGGACAAACAAAAACTAAAGGAATTTGCAAACACGAAACCAGCCCTACAAGAAATCTTGAAAGGGGTCCTCTAAGCAAAGAGAGAGCCTAAAAACAACATAAACCAGAAAGGAACACGGGCAATAGACAGTAACAGTCACCTTACAGGCAATACAATGGCACTAAATTCGTATCTTTCAATAGTTACCCTGAATATGAATGGGCTAAATGCCCCAATCAAAAGACACAGGCTATCAGATTGGATTAAAAAACAAGACCCATCGATATGCTGTCTGCAAGAGACTCATTTTAGACCCAAAGACACTCCCAGATTGAAAGTGAGGGGGTGGAAACCCATTTACCATGCTAATGGACACCAAAAGAAAGCTGGTGTGGCAATCCTTATATCAGACAAATTAGATTTTATTTATTTTTATTTATTTCTTTTTTTAAGATTTTATTTATTTATTTGACAGAGAGAGACACAGTGAGAGAGGGAACACAAGCAGGGGAGAGGGAGAAGCAGGCTCCCCGCCAAGCAGGGAGACCTATGTGGGGCTTGATCCCAGGACCCTGGGATCATGACATGAGCCGAAGGCAGACGCTTAACCTCTGAGCCACTGAGGCGCCCCACAAATTAGATTTTAAACCAAAGACTGTAATAAGAGATGAGGAAGGACACTATATCCTACTTAAAGGGTCTATCCAACAAGAAGATCTAACAATTGTAAATACCTATGCCCCTAACATGGGAGCAGCCAATTATATAAGGCAATTAATAACAAAAGCAAAGAAGCACATTGACAACAATACAATAATAATGGGGGACTTTAACACCCCCCTCACTGAAATGGACAGATCGTCTAAGCAAAAGATCAACAAGGAAATAAAGGCTTTAAATGATGCACTGGACCAAATGGACTTCACAGACATATTCAGAACATTCCATCCCAAAGCAACGGAATACACGTTCTTCTCTAGTGCCCATGGAACATTCTCCAGAATAGATCACATCCTAGGTCACAAATCAGGTCTCAACCGGTACCAAAAGATTGGGATCATTCCCTGTCTATTTTCAGACCACAATGCTTTGAAACTAGAACTCAATCACAAGAGGAAAGTCGGAAAGAACTTAAATACAGGGAGGCTACAGAGCATCCTACTAAAGAATGAATGGGTCAACCAGGAAATTAAAGAATTAAAAAAATTCATGGAAACCAATGAAAATGAAAACACAACTATTCACAATCTTTGGGATACAGCAAAGGCAGTCCTAAGAGGAAAGTATATAGCAATACAAGCCTTTCTCAAGAAATAAGAAAGGTCTCAAGTACATAACCTAACCCTACACCTAAAGGAGCGAGAGAAAAAGCAGCAAATAAAGCCTAAACCCAGCAGGAGAAGAGAAATAATAAAGATCAGAGCAGAAATCAATGAAATAGAAACTAAAAGAACAGTAGAACAGATCAATGAAACTAGGAGCTGGTTCTTTGAAAGAATTAACAAGATTGATAAACCCCTGGCCAGACTTATCAAAAAGAAAAGAGAAATGACCCAAATCAACAAAATCATGAATGAAAGAGGAGAGATCACAACCAACACCAAAGAAATACAAACAATTATAAGAACATATTATGAGCAACTCTATGCCAGCAAATTAGATAACCTGGAAGAAATGGATGCATTCCTAGAGATGTATCAACTACCAAAACTGAACCAGGAAGAAACAGAAAACCTGAACAGACCTATAACCACTAAGGAAATTGAAGCAGTCATCAAAAATCTCCCAAAACACAAAAGCCCAGGGCCAGATGGCTTCCCAGGGGAATTCTACCAAACATTTAAAGAAGAATTAATACCTATTCTTCTGAAACTGTTCCAAAAAATAGAAATGGAAGGAAAACTTCCAAACTCATTTTATGAGGCCACCATTACCTTGATCCCAAAACCAGACAAAGACCCCATCAAAAAGGAGAATTACAGACCAATATCCCTGATGAACATGGATGCAAAAATTCTCACCAAAAGACTAGCCAATAGGATCCAACAGTACATTAAAAGGATTATTCACCACGACCAAGTGGGATTTATCCCTGGGCTGCAAGGTTGGTTCAACATCCACAAATCAATCAACGTGATACAATACATTAACAAAAGAAAGAACAAGAACCATATGATCCTCTCAATAGATGCAGAAAAAGCATTTGACAAAGTACAGCATCCTTTCTTGATCAAAACTCTTCAGAGTATAGGCATAGAGGGTACATACCTCAATATCATAAAAGCCATCTATGAAAAACCTACAGCGAATATCATTCTCAATGGGGAAAAACTGAGAGCTTTCCCCCTAAGGTCAGGAACGCGGCATGGATGTCCACTATCACCACTGCTATTCAACATAGTATTAGAAGTCCTAGCCACAGCGATCAGACAACAAAAAGAAATCAAAGGCATCCAAATCGGCAAAGAAGAAGTCAAACTCTCACTCTCTGCAGATGATATGATACTTTAGGTGGAAAACGCCAAAGACTCCACCCCAAAACTGCTAGAACTCATACAGGAATTCAGTAAAGTGGCAGGATATAAAATCAATGCACAGCAGTCAGTGGCATTCCTATACACCAACAACAAGACAGAAGAAAGAGAAATTAAGGAGTCGATCCCATTTACCATTGCACCCAAAACCATAAGATACCTAGGAATAAATCTAACCAAAGAGGCAAGGATCTGTACTCAGAAAACTATAAAATACTCATGAAAGAAATTGAGGAAGACACAAAGAAATGGAAAAACGTTCCATGCTCATGGATTGGAAGAACAAATATTGTGAAGATGTCAATGCTACCTAGAGCAATCTACACATTCAATGCAATCCCCATCAAAATACCATCCACTTTTTTCAAAGAAATGGAACAAATAATCCTAAAATTTGTATGGAGCCAGAAAAGACCCCGAATAGCCAGAGGAATGTTGAAAAAGAAAAGCAAAGCTGGTGGCATCACAATTCCGGACTTCCTGCTCTATTACAAAGCTGTCATCATCAAGACAGTATGGTACTGGCACAAAAACAGACACATAGATCAATGGAACAGAATAGAGAGCCCAGAAATGGACCCTCAACTCTATGATCAACTAATCTTCAACAAAGCAGGAAAGAATGTCCAATGGAAAAAAGACAGTCTTTTCAACAAATGGTGTTGGGAAAACTGGATAGCCACATGCAGAAGAATGAAACTGGACCATTTCCTTACACCACACACAAAAATAGACTCCAAATGGTTGAAAGACCTCAATGTGAGACAGGAGTCCATCAAAATCCTAAAGGAGAACACAGGCAGCAACCTCTTCAAACTCGGCTGCAGCAACTTCTTCCTAGAAACATCGCCAAAGGCAAGGGAAGCAAGGGCAAAATGAACTATTGGGACTTCATCAAGATAAAAAGCTTTTGCACAGCAAAAGAAACAGTCAACAAAACCAAAAGACAACCGACAGAATGGGAGAAGATATTTGCAAATGGCATATCAGATAAAGGGCTAGTATCCAAAATCTATAAAGAACTTATCAAACTCAACACCCAAAGAACAAAGAATCCAATCAAGAAATGGGCAGAAGACATGAACAGACATTTTTCCAAAGAAGACATCCAAATGACCAACAGACACATGAAAAAGTGCTCAACATCACTCGGCATCAGGGAAATCCAAATCAAAACCTCAATGAGATACCACCTCACACCAGTCAGAATGGCTAAAATTAACAAGTCAGGAAATGACAGATGTTGGCGGGGATGCGGAGAAAGGGGAACCCTCCTACACTGTTGGTGGGAATGCAAGCTGGTGCAGCCACTCTGGAAAACAGTATGGAGGTTCCTCAAAAAGTTGAAAATACAGCTATCATATGATCCAGCAATTGCACTCCTGGGTATTTACCCCAAAGATACAAAAGTAGGGATCAGAAAGGGTACGTGCACCCCGATGTTTATAGCAGCAATGTCCACAATAGCCAAACTGTGGAAAGAGCCAAGATGTCCATCGACAGATGAATGGATAAAGAAGAAGTGGTATATATACACAATGGAATATTATGCAGCCATCAAAAGGAATGAGATCTTGCCATTTGCAACAACGTGGATGGAACTGGAGGGTATTATGCTGAGCGAAATAAGTCAATCAGAGAAAGACATGTATCATATGACCTCATGATATGAGGAATCCTTAATCTCAGGAAACAAACTGAGGGTTGCTGGAGTTGGGGGTGGGGTGTGAGGGATGGGCTGACTGGGTGATAGACACTGGGGAGGGTGTGTGCTCTGGTAAGCGCTGTGAATTGTGCAAGACTGTTGAATCTCAGATCTGTATCTATGAAACAAATAATGCAATATATGTTAAGAAAAAAAAAAAGAAGATAGCAGGAGGGGAAGAATGAAGGGGGGGAAATCGGAGGGATAGACGAACCATGAGAGACGATGGACTCTGAAAAACAAACTGAGGGTTCTAGAGGGGAGGGGTGGGAGGATGGGTTAGCCTGGTGATGGGTATTAAAGAGGGCACGTTCTGCATGGAGCACTGAGTGTTATGCACAAACAATGAATCATGGTACACTACATCTAAAACTAATGAGGATTAGTATGGGGATGTATGTATGGGGATTAACATAACAATAAAAAATTTTTTTTAAAAAAAGGATTTTATTTATTTATTTTTGAGAGAGAGTGCACATGTGCGTGCACACATGGGTGGAGGGGCAAAGGGATAGGGTGAGCGAGAATCTGAAACAGACTCCACGCTGAGTGTGGAGCCCTATGTGGGGCTTGATCTCACGACCCTGAGATCATGACCTGAGCCAAAATCAAGAGTCTGACACTTAATGGACTGAGCAACCCAGGTGCCCCTAGTGTATGTATTTTATCTTTAAAATATTTTATTGTTTTGGCAAAAATGACACATGTTCATTGTTTAACATTTTCAAATAATATAGTCAAGTACAAAAAAAATAAAGAAAAAAATTCCCCAAAATTATCTCCCAGTAATAGCTACTGCTAACATTTTGGTGTTCTTTCCTAAGGAGCATGTCTCTCTGCATGCATAGCTTTGGATTGATTTATATGACTTTTATATGAAGGGCATCTGTTTATTTACTCAAAACAGGGCATGGGTACTTTTCAAATCAGACATCAGTTTTAATGGCTACATTGTACCTCATTCTGTGGATGAATTTTATCTTATATTTGTTTTATTGATGGACGTTGAAGTTGTTTAGAGTTTTCACACAGTGGTACAGTAACATTCTTGTACCCGGAACTTTTGTTCACTTGTTCAAATTATTTCCTTAGGGTCAATTCCTAGAAGTGTAGTTTCTAGGTCAGTGCCTATTTGGAAGACATTTTATAGCTAATGATAAACTGGTATTTTATAGTTTCAGTTTACATTTCTTTGTTTACTGGATGGACTTAGCCTTTTCATATATTAATTATCCATTTGCATGTTTTTCTTTTATTTATATTTTATTGATATTTTGCTTATCCTTTTATTTGTATCTTTTTTGTGAATTGTCTATTTTGTACCTTTTGATTTGTAAAAGTTCTTTTAAAAAGTGGATATTAACCCTGCGTATGTATTTCAAAATACTTCTCCAGTTTGTAATCTATCTTAAAAACTTACTTAATAATGCCTTTACAGTTGGCTGGTTCTTGATCTGTGACTTGCTTGTGAACCAGAAAAAATGCACTGGATTGGTTTAACAGGCAAGGAAGACTTTATTCAAGACTATTGCAATAGGGCAGAGATTGAATTCACTGAAACAGAAGGTGGTGTTTTTAAGCACTTGAATGAGCTAGTGGAAAAGTACTGGAGGATTTGTAGCCTGGGGGAGTGCGGTCAATGCAGTTTAGGCTCTCTGTGTTTGCTGATCAGTAATTATTGAAGTTAGGCTCCTATCCTCCCCCAGAGAATGGGAGATGGGGTGCTTACATTTCAAAGGCATGGCTCCCAGGTCCTTGAGAAAGATATAACTGGATCATAGAAGACTTACATGTCAAAGGGGCAGAGAAAGAATTTTACAAGTTTTCTAAAGTAAATCTTCTAAGAAGAGGGAGGTTTAAGGGTGTTTAATCAGGAAGAAATCTGTCTAACATTTAGTCAAGCTGAAGGGAATGTTAAGACTGTCTTGCTCACTGGGGAATGGTAATATCCTTCTCAGGAATAGGGAAGGTAATCAAAGAGAGAGATGAGGGAGAGATGAATAGGTCTGACTTTTCCATATACTGGTTGAGGTACTTCTCAGGCAGAAACTAGGATTGGAATTCATGTCCTGTATTTATAAAAGTAAAAGGAACATGGTGGGGGCATCAGTGGGACCATAGGTAACCCCTTGTTTGTCTCCCTGAAACCCTCCTTCAAGGTCAAGTTGTGGTAAATTAAGCAGGCAGTCAGAATAAATGTTTTAAGATTGGTCTTCACCTGTGAGAAATGAGAATTATTACTGGGTACTCAGAACTGGGACTGCTATTTCCTACTTGAGTTACTGCGTCCTTACTTGTCACAAATTATAGCTGGAAAGGGTATCTAGAGGTCATATCCATAATATTAAGGAAGAGCAAGAGCCTTTAGACATGCAGGCCAGGGTTCTAATCGCAGCTCTATTATTTATTAGTACCCTGTAGACAAGTAACCTCTGTAAGGCTCAGTGTCTTTTCCTGTAAGATAGGGTTAATAACTCTATTCAAGATCATTGGGATAGTTCATTGAGATCACGTATGCAAAATGCCTGGTCCATGTCTCTTCCATAGAATGAAGTCAATTAATTTTTGTTTCCTTCCCTATCATATGGCTTCCCCAACCCATAAATGCCATTCTCATTTTGATTGAAAGACATGAAGAGCGTAATTGCCTGTCTGATTCTTTAATTCCTGTATTGCCCATCTATAAAGTTACAAATTACTTGGAAATCCCATCCTTTGATTTCATGGTTCAGTCTATCGTGTATGAATTCTGAATGGAACAGAAACGAGAATGTTACCTGCTTCTTCCATCTTGTCTTATTAGCTGTGACCAATTAACTGATGTCCTCATCTTGCATCTGTCATTTTGCCTCAGAGCCTTCTCAGTGTTTTTCCTTTCTAGTTTCATTTAATCTTGATTCATGAACTAGGTGTGGATTGCAACTTTTCACTTCATCACCAATATCAACATTGACTTGTAAGCAGCCCGGTTTGCCAAAAATGGATCTTGTGATTTAAAAATGCACATTAATTAGCATTTTGCATTTAATGAGTTATTGGTGATGAGGCAAATTAATCGAGTCACAAAAAGCTTATCCCAGGTCTATAATGTGCAAATTAGTTGATTAACAATTAATTGAAGACCAGAAATTTTAAGAAATTTGGACAATACATAGCAGGCGCTTCAGAAAACAGAATCTAAAGCTTGAACCATAAAAAAAGAGGGACTTAGACTTTGAATTCTATATATGTAATAGTTACTTCTCTTAAACGGCTTATGACAAAGTATATTCCTTATGAAACTGTACAAATATTTTGTAAGAAAAATATTCAGAAAGTCAGAGCAATCTCTAGTTTCATAAATCATTGCATGTAATTATCCAGCGGTAATTATTTTATATCTTAAGTCAATTTAGTTAGTTGATTATGAAGTTTTTTTGTTTTTGTTTCTTTCTGTCATCTCACACAGCATGGAGCACCTAAGTGTCTGCAATACTCTTGTCATCTGTACTTATTGATCTGATCAGGGAGTCAGTTTTCAGGGAGTTGACTATTATAGTTGTGCACATATAGATGAAAAGTGTCTTTTGCAGTTTTATGCACTCCATGAATAAGAAAAGAATAATATATGTACCTATGCATATATATACCTACACCTATTTCATTTATAAAGCTGTATTTTATACAGTCTGATGCTTTATGTGTTTGAAGTTCAAAAATTATGATGCAGTAGTTAACTCCAGATGAAGTTATTAAGAAGCTCTCAGGGGGCACCTGGGTGGCTCAGTTGGTTAAGCGTCCGGCTCTTGATCTCAGCTCAGGTCTTGATCTCAGGGTCATGAGTTCAAGCCCCATGTTGGGCTCTGCGCTGGGCATGAAGCCTACTTAAAAAAAGTTTGTAAACAAACAAACAAAACAACAAAAAGCTCTCAGAAGAGCTTTGATTTACCTAAAAGATTGAAGGGTGGACAGGAGAAGTGCACAGACAGAGGACTAATGTTGCACACCTTTTTAAAAAAAATGATATTTAAGAAATTGAAACAATGAGAAGATACATTATGTAAGTGTATTCAGATTGTAATTTCAAAAAAAACAAAAAGTCCCAATATATAAAAACTAAGTTAGAAGATGTTGCCAAAGACCTGGTAGGAAATGTCCAATGGCTTCACCTTATAGCTTTAAATATTCTAGGATTGTCATCAGCTTTCATCCCCAACTCATTTTTGTTTGTTGTTGTTGTTGTTGTTGTTGTTGTTTGTTTAAAGATTTTATTTATTTATTTGACAGAGAGAGACACAGCGAGAGAGGGAACACAAGCAGGGGGAGTGGGAGAGGGAGAACAGGCTTCCTGCGGAGCAGGGAGCCCGATGTGGGGCTCGATCCCAGGACCCTGGAATCATGACCTGAGCTGAAGGCAGATGCTTAACGACTGAGCCACCCAGGCGCCCCCCCCCCAGCTCATTTTTGAAAGGGTCTCTCTTCTATTTTTTTTTCAAACCCCGTGCACTACTGTTGCCACTTTGCTCTCAGCTGTCCTGTGTTCCGCTCCATCCCAGGGCTCTCAGACTGTATTTCTCACATCCCATTTTCAGTGGCCTTTTCCCTGGAGTCTGCTAATGAAAGGCACTGGTAGGAGGAGGTGAGGTAGGGAGATGGGAGCATCCTGGTTTGGGAGCATTTCTAGGAGTGCAACAGAGGTCACAGCATTGTGGGCTCTGGCGATGAGGGTGGCTGGGCGGGGCGGGGTCCGGATTGCAGGGCTTTCCCCAGCAGGTGCCCACAACCTACTGCGCCAGACAGCCCTGGCCTCCGAGTGTTTCTGTTCCTTCACCCAGGACCACAGTGGTTTCCTACAGCTACTACTAATCTTTGAGTTACTTGACCTTGTTGACTTTGGCTTCTTAAATGCTTCCAACACCTGTGTAAACAACTAATTCCTCTATTAAATTTCTTCTTTTTGAAATATCTAGAGTGGTTCCTGTTTTCCATTCAGTTCCTCATGCAATGTGTTCAATCCTACCTTTAAGTACCACTTGCTGCTTGTTAATGTGTCCAAATCCTAGTACGATAATGCACCCTGAGTTTTACCTGAAGTAACAGATTTAAGTGGAAATGAAATTGCAGCATTAGACTTCATTGTGAGTGTTCTTCACAAAAACCCATATAACAAGATGGGGTGGACAGAAATATTGCTCTGAGGAGATCAAAATTCATGGTGCAAACGCCACCATTGACCACCCAAGGAATACTTTATTAATGTTTTACCATGGACAATGTGGAAGGCAGGAAGTTATGGGGACCAGAGTATTTTTACAGCTGGTTCTACCCATCTTGTATGTAGCTGCATCACACCTGCCCCAAGCTATTGTCTTGAAAACTGGCAAAAGGAGAAGGGTCTCATTCGTGACTGGCACCGGAGAGGAAATAAGTAGCTAGGTGGCTATATACTTGTCTTTTTGTTCCAGGATTAATAATGAGATCTAACATTGGAGCAAGGTATCCTCCTTTTTGTATCTGATTTTCCAGGAGAGTGTTAACCTTAATTTAAAAAAAGAATCTATCTTTATTGCTTAAACAGTTTTACAAAAAAAAAAAGTAACACCTTTACTCAGCAACAATTTACATATCTGAACATTTACATCTCTTCATTGCTATTAAGAGTGTGCAAGAAACAAACAAAACCCTGATATTGTTGAAAGGTGTAGTTATGTTTCTGATTTCAGTCTTCTAAAAATGTGGTGATAGAAGACCTCCTAGAAGTTAGGGATACATTTGAATGGAAAGGATGACTGCAGAAGCTCATAACGTAAACTTTTTTTTTTAAGACAATACATAATATCTTTGCCCTTCCCCAGCAGAGCAGAAAATACCAACACTGGAAGCAAGAGAAATAAGTAGACTGTGTTACCGTGCTTCAGACAACTGTGTGTATATCTGAGTCCATTCAGGCTGTCATAACAACATACCAGACACTGTGTGGCTTATGAACAGCAGAAATCACTTCCCACAGTTGGAGCGGCGGGAAAGGCCAGGTCAAGGCACTGGCAGATTTTGAGTTTGGGGAGGGCTGGCTTCCTGATTCAGAGACAGCATCTTCTCATCCTCACATGGCAGAAAGGTGGAGGGAGCTCTAGGGCGTCTTTTTAATGAGAGCCTAATCCCATTCATGAGGGTTTAGCCCTCATAATCTAATCACCTCCCAAAGGCCCTCACCTCCTTATACCATCACATTGGGGGTTAGTATTTCAACATATGAATTATTATTCTATAGCATTATACTAATGCTACTACTAAAAATATCGAGGTAATCTCAGAATAATCTGCTTTTCCACTGCTAAAAAGTGACCTTTTTTTTCTTCTTCTTTTTTTTTTTCCCAAATCCTATAGCATCGAGTTAAGTCCCCATGTTGTTGTCAGCCCTTTTGGGCGCAGCCCTGCCAATATTTCTATCAGTTCTACCCAGCTGAAGGAAACTGGCTTTTATGTCACTTGTTTTTTGTTGGGCCAAGACTTTATGGATAAGTGGAACTGGGTGTTTGACCTAGCTATAATCCCTGCCTACGGGTTAAAAGGGATTTTTATCTGGAATTAAAATCTTCAGATGAGAGTCCATGATACCGTGTTGCAGGACTCCACGTGTCCCAACAGCATAGCATTTGCCCGGAATCAGCAGCTAATTTTGGTTCCTGTTTTCATTGTTTCATTTCTCAAGAACCACACTTCTGATGCTTTCCTTTATTTCTATCTCTCTCCCTCTAAAGTGCTCACCACTGCTAGGAATAAACTCATCCCAATGATTTTCCAATGTTCAGCTCCTTTATTAACATCAGTTTCCTCTCTAGCTTCTTCATCTTGGGGTCCTTCCTTCCCAACATTCGCTCTAGAACCAAATAGTTTTCATTTTTGTATTTGCATCTATGAAGTCCAAAAGTTAGTCATAAGTCAGGGCAAGTGCCATGACTTTAGTTTTTTATTCTTGGGTGGTATCATACGGTTCACTTAGAAGTGGGAGGGGAGGTATTCCTCGTGCTCCCTATCTCGTGTGGCTGGTGTGGCAGTGAGACAAGAGTCATGGGATGCGGTGGGGGTGGGGTGGGGAGTTACAGAAAGGTCCTAGGACTGGGGGAGGGGCAGAAAACTTTGGCTTAACTCACATCTCTGCAAATCAGTCACATGGCGTCTTCCTGAGTGTCAGTTTCTTAAACTGTAAAACAGGAGTAATAATATACTTGTTCACAAAAGTGTATCGGGAGCGAATGAGATATGATATGTAAATACAGCTCATACACTGTGACGTGCAATACAGTGTCGGTTATACAGGCCTATCTCTGTTTAAGAAGAAAGTGGCAAATTGACTAAGGGGGATTAATCTGTTTCATCATCCCTGCATTGGATTGTGTTGCACGATGAACAGGCTATCTTCTGTGATTTGGCAAACTGTGTATGGATGCATAGCCAATTTAATAACATTTCCTGGGTTGGTTTCTCCTCATCCAATCACGAAATTAGATACGTTTGGATGGGACCATATTTGAGAACAGGAAGATTGAAAACGTGAATTTGCTTTGAGCAGATTATCAATTTGGACATTAAGTCATTTGTTTATTTTCTTTATTCTTCCCCCTCATTCTGCTCTGCCTTCTCCTCCTCCTCTTTATCTTTCTCTCTCCCATCCCTCCTTCTCTCTCTCTCTCTCCCCGTTCCTCCTTTCTCTCCCTCCCCTCCCCCCATGTCTCTTCTCCATATCATTTACCAAGTCTTTCACCTGTAGGCTGACTCATGGATTTCCTTCCTGTTCAGTGTTTTTCCTTCCCATAACATTAGCAGTAGCGGGCAGGTCTTTCTCCAGTTCTCACCCAGGAAAGATGGATCTGTCAGTTTTCAGTGCATTCAAGGTGTTTTAAACAGAAGGATTTGATAGAAAGAATTAGAGGTTCACAAAATTATTGAAAGGGCTGGAGGAGAAGAAATCATCTGGACTATTGATTTCAAGGTTTAACTACCTTAACTGCAGCCTAGAGGTTGGGCAGCTGCTAGAGCCCTCCCCATCCTCTGTTTTGCTTTAATTGCCTCTGTACCCTGGAAATTGGTGACTGCACACTGGAATATGAAATCCAGCTCTTGAGGTCGTAGGTACCTATCTTGCCAGCCAGAACTCACATGAGCAGTGAGCTCTCATTGGCAGAATGTATACCGCGTCCAGAACCCTAGCTGCTACAAAACCTAGAAATGCACTTTTTAAGTTCCCATCCTCTGCAGGAGTGGGGTGAGAATGAAAACTATTGCCAATGGCTTCAGCTCGAGAAACTGGCTGGCTTACGTTGGCAGGTCATTCATTCTAAAGTTTTCAGAAACAAAAGGGCGGAAATAAGGGCTTTCAGTTATAGAAAACCAAGAAAATGGATGCGTCACTTGTGCCCTTGTGAGGAAGAGCAAAGACATGAAGATCTGCCATCAGACTGAGAGTCGAATGGGCATGCTTCAGCATGGAGTGGTTTCCATGGAGAATGACAAATTCCCTAAAGTGGGAAGGTCTTGTGAAAACATTTCCTACCTTTAACCATTGAGGTGCTTCCCAGGGAAGAGACCTTTGATTCACTGGGCTCTTGTGTGATTCATTCCATGGGTACTCCAATTAACAAGCTCACATCAAACTTTTGCCCTGCAGACATATGGACAGTTTGATCCAACCTCTGGTCACTGGAGTAAATAAAGTGAGTGCCAACAGCTTCTGAGCTGATGGATTTATTTCTGAAATGACTGCTGTGGATCATTGCAAGTGCTGTCTAGAAACAGAGAAACACTGTCATGCTGGTGGGGCTAAAAGCAGATCATGCGTTTCCTGGCTCATCAGCAGTGTGTTTCATGGCAACAGGAAAAGGGCAGGGTCTGTCTGAACCCCTGCAACCTTTTGTGGCAGGACCCACGCGATCAGGATATCTGATAATGTGGACTTGAAACACTTGAAGGACTTGTGCAATTGTGCTCATTTTATGAATACTTCCTGGTAGGCATTAATTGGGAGTGGTGTCAAACTGGATTTTATTTGTGTCTGGTTTGTGTGTGTGTGTGTGTGTGTGTGTGTGTGTGTGAAAGTTTCCTCCTCAAATAAATACCCAATTAACTATCCTTAATGTTATTTGCCCGGTTTACCTAAACTCTTCTCCCTCTGCCCCCAACACACACCCTCCCTCAATAAATAAATTAATTAATTAATTAATTAATAATAAATAAATAAATAAATAAAAAATGCCACACTCCGAGAATGCCCAGATCCTAGGTAAGGGTGCCATGTGGGGTTTAGATATTCGATTAGAGCATGCATTGCCGTGCATTTCCTTCTGAAAGGAAAGAACGGTACTGAGTGAGAGGTTGAAGAATGAACCAGCAGGGGTACTCAGAGAAGAAGAAAATGAATATTGTTGGGAATTTCCCCCCTCTGTTCTTTGTACTTGGCCCCATATTTTCAAAAGCAAGAAAAGGAAAAATGATCAATTTGCAGGGCTTTAGCCAGAATTGTCTTTTATTGATAATCCCATCCCACTTCTCTGTCGTGGGATAATTCTGAATTTGAGGAAATGAACTATTTCACAAACAGGGGTTAATCCATATTCATCCTCGTAGTTTTAAATAACTACTCATTCTTTGTGAACATCTGCTTCCCACATGGTCCCACTCAGGGAATGTAGTGTGTAACACAGGGTTTTAAGGCATTTGCAATATCTCAGCTGAAACTAACCTGCCTCAGATAGAGCACCTCGTCTTCGTGAGCACCTGCCCAGAACGGGACCAAGGAATTACATCAATCTAACACTTTTTGTGGTTACACAGACAGCTCTACAACTATGAACTCTCTGAACTCTCACAACAACCCTGTTGTTCCCTGTGGAGCAGATGAGGAAGCTGAGGGGCAAAGAGGATAAGGCCCTGACCGAGGTCACATAGCTAGTGAGTCCCTGAACGAAATCTGCACCCAGGTCTGCTGGCCCTAGAGTCCATGTTCTGAATCAGCCTGCGTCTGCAACACAACCACATGTATAAACGCTTGTCATTTCTTTTCATGGATGCTTTCTCTTCACAGCAACCCTTCTGTGTTTTCTACCTCTTCCCTCTTATTCCAACTCTCAATGCCATCATCCAGGTTCTGGTGGGACCTTTTCTGGGCAGCCTAAACATCACCTCCCGCTGCTGCCCTCCCAGTTCCCAGCCCCGCTCATAATGTGGTTCTTTCTTCCCTTTGCCTTGTCGACGCTTTCTTAGTTTCCAGTGTGTCCAAGAGAACTCAGCCTTTCTACAGAGACATCCCTGACCAATAAGAAGACAATTTCTCTTTATAAATGTGGAATTCCCATGATTTTCTCATTCATCATATTCCTGATGCATGATGATTATGCTGTATTCAATAAGATAATTAAATATTTCTTTCCACAGGGTGTGCTCGTTTACTTTTGGTATATTTTCTATGTGTTTGTGTTAATGGTCTTGTAGACTCTAGGAATCAGGACCAGTACTTGTAATTCAGCTCAAAGCATCCCAGGCAGTGTTCTTAATAAATGTATTGGATGGCAGTGGTGATAGTTACTGACGATGACAGTATTTAGCTACTGGATGGGAATGGGATGTTTTGCTGTCACTGTTGCAACAAAGCGAGGTGGCTTCGTTGTCGTCTTCTTCCGTTTCTCCCCCTCCTCCATCCCTGTGACCAGGAGCTTACAGTGCCTATATTGTGCTAGCCACGGTTCTGATACCCAGTATTTCATCTCAGCCTCTTCACCAGTACAAGGTGAATATCATTTCTCTCAGGTTACACGGAGGAAACAGATGTTTAGGTAACCTGCCCTGTTCCTATATGGCAATGCCAGAAATCAAAACTAAGACAATGACTTCAAAATCTGGGGTCTTGACAATCACTGTATATAGCTTATGGGAGCCTTGATGAACCTCAGATAAAAGGTTCTCTACTGTGTGACTTTGGGGAAATTACATAACCACTCTGTGCCCCGTTTTTCCTGGATATACTTTGTTTTAATTAATAGAATCAGAACGCTGAATAATGCAGTTTCACACTCAGTACTTTCCATTTGGATTCATACTTTGAAACTGAATTACATTAACAAATGTGTATAGATACTATGAAAAATCTTACACTGAAGTTGGATCATTAATGCTTTGATCAGATGCTTCACTCAGTGTAAAATTTTCATTACCCAAGATTAGCGAATGTATGCTGTTTTAGTCACTATGATTGAGCAAAATAATATAGAACAGTCTCTTGCCATTGATGAATTTTATATGCTTTTAAGAAGTAAAGGTAGGAAGTGGAGGGAAGATGCATTTTTTTAAAAGATTTTATTTATTTATTTATTTGAGACAGAGAGAGAGAGAGAGAGAGAGAGAGAGAGATCACCAAGGGGTGGGAAGGGGCAGAGGGAGATGGAGAAGCAGACTCCCTACTGAGCAAGGAGCCCAATGCGGGGCTGGATCCCAGGACCCAGAGGCTTAACCCACTGAGCCACCCAGGTGCCCCAGGAAGCTGCATTTTTAAGAAGCTAGCCTCACTTTCCGTCAAATGGGTGATATGAAGTACTGTCCTCAAAAGTTACTTTCTTCTATCTTTAATAACCTTTAAATATTACATGTGCTTTGTAGAATATTAGAAAATATAGGCAAGTAAAAATAAAGAATAAAATAAATCATTGCATTCCTACCACTCAGAGGTCATCACTGTAGCATTCTGTGGATCTTTCCATATATCTTGTATGCATATATGTATATGAGTATTTGTGAATATTTATTTTTAATTAATCAAAATATTAATACTCTTATACCTACTATCATGTAATCTGTTTTTTTTTTTCAACCATTGATTTCCTTTCTATTTAGGTAACATTTCATGTCAAGTCCATATTCATATTTCCCCAAATGACCCAGGATTTTTCTGTACATTTGGTTTTTTCAAACCAGTACCATTATATTTGGTTATTATCCCTTAAGTCCCTTTTAATTTAACATAGTCCTTTTTTTATGACCCTGGCTTGTTAAAAAATGCAGTTTCATTGTAAAATGTCACAATCCAATCTTTGATTGAGGATTTCAAGCCTGATCACAATAAAGTTTGATGTAGCATTACAGGAACCTCCCTCATTAGACCCTCCGCAAGACTGGTAACAAATATTATTGATACTAATGAAAGATATTCCTAATTTCAAATAGCTATAAATTTTAATGAAATTATGATTTTATTCTTTGTGGAACTAGAGGCAGTAAAATAGAAAACTATTTTCAAACAAAGGGTTCAGAATTATATTCACATATTTATATGTGTGAAACATATAATATATAATTATGAAATATAAATCCTAACAACATATTGTCCGTGTTGAGAACAACTACCAGAACTCTGTAGGGAATACATGCTTCTTTCAAACTTAAGTTTTACCATCTGTTAAAATGTTTTCCTGTGCATTTTGTGATTGGCCTTTGTAAAGTTTTCTCTTAAAGACAATAAAGATTTTCTTTGTGTAGATTCTTCCCAGTTGTACTTCTCAGTGGAAAACCTGTATACCCTACATTTTTTTACTTGTATCTACTACACAATGAATAGCAAATAGCAGGTAGGTCAACTAACATTATCAACACTTTAATACAATTATGCTTGGTTCCTATAATCTTTCTATCTTACCAGTTGCTTTCACCGTTTGCCAAGAAAACAGGTATTTATTGAATGCTCACTTTGTACCTGACGACCCATGCATTGTGGTGGAGAACTTGAGCTCTGGAGTCAGAACATCGTGTTTTTAAATCCCTTTTCTACAGTGTAACCTTGGGCAAATTATAGAACCACTTTGTATCTCATTTTTCTTAATTGTAAAATTAGAATAAAACAGTCTCTATTTCATAGGGTTGTTGTGGGGATTGGGTGAGATACCCATGTCAACCGTGTAGAATAGCGCCTAGCACATGGTAAGCGCTAAATAAATCTTAGAGTACATTTGTTTTAAAAACTGAGTTTTACAAATAGGATCTGAAGGTACTGCATTGAAATGTTCCTTGATGCTCACCCTTTACTAAAAGAAAAAAGCAAAGTAAAATATTTATTTGGGGAAAAGTATTTGTAAAGCTGCAGGACACACCTATCCTTCTTACCCCACTTAAACACACACACACACACACACACACACACACAGTGTGCTTTTTGCCCACAAGCTCGCCATTCTGCCCTCAAACCTACCACTATCAGGGAGGAGGAAAACCTCCCAAGCCAGGAGGCACATGTGATCTACTTAGCAGGGAGGTAAGGTAAAATAAATCCAAAGACCTCTTGTTTCTTCCCAAACTCACCACAGTACAAGAAAATCATTCCAGCCCAGTTTAGGTTGTCCCCAGCCTTCTGGAAAGTGCAGATATAAGTCATCCCTGAATAATTAGAATTTGATCTGCTTCTCAAGACCTTTTTTGAAGGTCTATTTTGAGATTCAGTTCAATTCAGTTGGACAAATATTTGAATATTTATTATAAAAAGACACCTTGCTAGGGTCAAGGTGAATGAGAAGACTAAGAAATTACCTTGACCTCAAAGATCCTGGGGCTTCAGGATAGGGATATAGAGAGCAGACATATATGCTGAAAAGACATAAGCAAGGAGTTATGTATAGGTTTTATTTTCTGAAGCAGAGAGAGAAGGTGGGTTCTTCTTAGTGGAAAGCATGGAGGAAGCACATTCCAAGATAAAATCATAAAAGAGATGAAGGCACAGGGGTTTAAAAATAGTATACAGTGTGGCGGGGAATAGTGGTATGTCTGCAGCACTGGGTTTTGATAAAAAAAAAAAAAAAAAGCCTAGAAATATAAATCAGGACCAAATCACAAAGGGCACAGAATCCTTGCAAAGAAACTTGAACTGTGTGTTTTAGGCCATGAGAGCTACCGTAGGTTGGCTTAAGATGAAAAGAGTCATGATACGGATCAACTTAAACATATAGGCATGTCTCAGAGGTATTGCGGGTTCAGTTCAAGACCACCTCAATAAACCAAATATCACAATAAAGCAAGTCAAATGAATTTTTTGCTTTCCCAGTGCCTATAAAAGTTATATTTACACTGTACTGTGGTCTATTAAGTGTGCAATAGCATTATGTCTAAAAACATGTATATACCGTAATTAAAAAATAATACTAAAAATGCTACCTATCATCTGAGCTTTCAGCGAGTCGTAATCTTTTTGCTGGTGGAGGGTCTTGCCTCAATGTTGATGGCTACTGACTGATCAGGGTTGTTGAAAGTCGGAATGGTTGTGACAATCACTTAAAGTAAAACAACAATGACGTTTGCCGTATCAATTGACTTCTTTTCACAAATGATTTCTCTGTAGCATGTGATGCTATTTGATAGCATTTTATATATTCTATATATTTTGGATACCATATATTTTAATATTTATATGTTATATATTTTGGATATTAACCCATTATTGGTTAAATTCTTTGCAAATATTTTCTTCCACTCAGTGTATTGCCTTTTTTTTTTTTTTTTGATGGTTTCCTTCACTGTGCAAAAAAGCTCTTTAGTTTGATGTTTGATTGTTGATTTTTGCTTCTGTTGCCCTTGCCTGAGGAGACAGATCCAAAAAAATATTGCTAAGACTAATGTCCAAGAGTTTACTGCCTATGTTTTCTTCTAGGAGTTTTATGGTTTCAGGCTTTACATTTAAGCCTTTAATCCATTTTGAGTTTATTTTTGTATATGGTGTAAAAAAGTGGTCCAATTTCATTCTTTTGCATATAGCTATTTTCCCAATACTATTTATTGAAGAGACTGTCTTTGTCCCATTGTATTTTCTTGTCTCCTTTGTCATAGATTAATTGACGATATAAGCATGGGTTTATTTCTGGGTTCTCTATTCTGTTCTCTTGATCTGTGTGTCTGTTTTTGTGCCAGCACCATACTGTTTTGATGACTATAGCTTTGTAATATAGTTTGAAATCTGAGACTGTAGTACCTCCAGTTTTGTTCTTCTGTATCAAGACCATTTTGACTATGCAGGGTCTTTTGTGATTCTATACAAATTTTAGGGTTGTTTTAGTTCTGTGTGAAATGCTGTTGGTATTTTGTTAGGGATTGCATTCAATATGTAGATTGCTTTGAATGGTATGGACATTTTTATGCTATTAATTCTTCTAATCCATGAACATGGTATATCTTTCCATTTATTTGTGTCATCTTCAATTTCTTTTATCAGTGTCTTAGAAATTTCAGAGTACAGGTCTTTCACCTCCTTGGTTAAATTTATTCTTAGGTATTTTATTCTTTTTGATGCAATATAATTGTAAATGAGATTGTTTTCTCAAATTCTCTTTCTGCTAATTTGTTATATTTGTATTGAAACACAACAGATTTCTTTTTTTTTTTAACCTGTAGCTTTTTTAAAAAAAGATTTTATTTATTTATTTATTTATTTATTTATTTATTTATTTATTTATTTGATAGACAGAGAGAGAACAAGCAGGGTGAAGGGCAGAGGCAGCTCCCCCTGCTGACTGGGGAGCCTGATGTGGGGCTCAATCCCAGGACCCTGAGATCATGACCTGAGCAGAAGGCAGATCCTTAACTGACTGAGTCACCTAGGTGCCCCTAGATTTCCATATATAAATTTTGTATCCTGCAAATTTCCTGAATTTATTTACTAGTTCTAATAGTTTTTTGGTGGAGTCTTTAGGGTTTTTCTATATATGGTATCATGTTATCTAAAAATAGTGAGTTTTACTTTTTTCTTACCACTTTGGATGCCTTTTATTTCTCTGTCTTGTCTGATTGCTATGGCTAGGATTTCTAGTATTATGTTGAAAAAAAGTGGTGAACGTGGACATCCTTTTCTTGTTCCTGATCTTAAGGGGAAAGTTTTAGCTTTTCACTATTGAGTATGATACTGAGTTTGTTATATATGTCCTCTATCATGTTGAGTTATGTTCCCTCTATACTCACTTTGCTGGGGTTTTTATCATGAATGGATGATGAATTTTGTCAAATGCTTTTGAACGATACACTTTAAAATGTTTAAGATGACACATTTTATGCTATGTGTTCTTAACCCAAGTAAACATATTTTAATTAAAAAAAACACCTTATAGAAAGGGCTCTGTGGTCCAATATGCTTTTGAAACATGCATACTTCTGATTTCATTTTGGTTACTTAACAGTTCACAAAGACTCTGAGAAGTTCTGCAATAAAGGAACCCATATAACTTTGTTTAGAGCTAAATTTCTAAACATAGTAGTACACACTAGTTTTTGTCAAAACAATATTTGGAAATGCTTGTCCAGACTATGTGACTAGAAAATGGTGACTGATTTGTTTTTTATTTCTTGAATGGAATAACATGAAATTCATAAAACAATGTTTTTTTGCTATCAATTTTTAGCCTTTTATTTTTGAGAAAAACTTCTAACGGATATTGTCACTCACATTAGTCTATTTAAGAAGTAATTTTCTTCTTGCCTCAGTGTAGCATGTCTTGAACCTGTGCTTACTGAGCTTAGAGAAATTGGAGTGGTAACATTTGTTTATTATTAAAAACACTTATTAGTGGGTCTTCCAAGCATTTTTCTTTTCTTTTTTTTTAAAGATTTTGTGTTTTTATCAGAGAGAGAGCACAAGCAGGAGGAGTGGCAGGCAGAAGGAGAGGGAGAAGCAGGCTCCCTGCTGAGCAGGGAGCCCAATGCGGGACTTGATCCCGGAATCCAGGGATCATGACCTGAGCTGAAGGCAGCTGCTTAACCAGCTGAGCCACCCAGGCGTCCCATCTTCCAAGCATTTTTCATTGACAAATGTCTAGCTACTTCCATCTGAAATGGGCAAGCCTGGGGCGCCTGGGTAGCTCAGTCAGTTGTGTCTGCCTTCAGCTCAGGTCATGGTCTCAGGGTTCTGGGATCGAGCCCCGTGTTGGGCTCCCTGCTCAGTGAGGAGTCTGCTCCTCCCTCTCCTTCTGCCCCTCCCCTCCCCTACTTGTGCTCTCTCTCTCTTAAATAAATAAAATCTTTAAAAAAAAATAAAATGGGCATTCTCAAAAGAGTCTCTTTCTCAATGATTATCATAGAAAAATTAAATAAATGAAAAATCCCATCAAAGATTTTCCAACTCGGAGATACCACACAAGAGATATGAAATAGCAAATTAATGTGACAGAACTGTTCTCGTGAAAGGATTGGGAAACTAGATTTCAGATGATGTTGACTGTTGATACTGTTCCTGATTTTTGTCACCCATTAGGTATTAAAAGACCTAAGTGTTGGAGGAGATGGGAATATGACTTCTTAAAGCCTGATATGAATTCTTAGCCTCCCTCTTCTTTTATTGTTAAATGAAAAAAAGAAAAAGAAAGGAAATGTTTTAGAAGAATTCTTTTCACTAAAATCTCATTATTAGATAAGTTAGAAACAAATATACTCCATAGGAGCACACATCTGGGTAATTGCTACTTTAAGGCAGGGAGGGACCATTTAATGAATTGCTGTTGATCTGTGTTAAACAGTTCATTGTGATACTGGTTTCTACAGAATATAATTTCTTATAGGTGATTTTATTCATTTATTCACTCATTCAGTAAATATTCATCAAGTATTTTCTGTGTGCCAGGCACTGTGCTTGGCCATAGGCATGAAGTGGTGAACAAATCCAGTGTGGTCTCTGTTCTCCTGCAGCCTACAGTTAGGAGGAGAAGACAAATATTAATCAAATAATCACACGAATGAGTGAATGGTTATGAACATAATGATGTGGTTTAAAGAAAGGAATGCTGTCCTATAAGAGAATTAACAAAACGTAATAGGTTGAGGAGGGCTTCACTGAGGAAATGACACTTAACTGGGATCTGAAGGATGACCAGAAATTAGCCAGATGCTGAGCGAGAGAGAAAAGTTTTAGAGACATACAAACATCTTATGGAAAGGAGTAGGGACTGGTCCATGTTGAATCCCGTCCCTTGGGGAATAATTACTGAAATCTCCAAAGCTTTCTTTATATTTTGCTTTGAGGAAAGAGTAGAAGAATAAGCATAAAAATATTAAATGTAAGTGCTTTGTATATATATTGTTACCTTTCTGTTTTTATTCCGCCCCCCCCTTTTTTTAACAATGAAGATATAATACTTTTAAAGTTAAGAAGTTATAAAAATCCCCATGAATCAGAAAGGACTTTATTAGATTGAAAGTTTTATAGGAACCCTTTTATGAGGCTCCATTATTGTAATAAAACTCCTGATTCATTGAGAAATTATTTCACCTTCCACAGAATTACCTGGCATGGGAAGACATTTGGTCTGCTGGATTCTGGGGCTTCAGTCACCAGGGGTTCCTGGAAGTCATAGCTCCTGAATGAATGAAGAGCCAAGATCATGGATGTTGGGGGTTCTTGGAGCAGTTTTGGAGTTTGCTTTTTTTGGTCCTTTGTCCTCTTCACTGCTCCACTCACTTGGACACAGAAAGTCTTAATGAGGCATGGAGTTCTTCAGAGGGAAAATGGCAGCAGGGTGGAGGTGAAGGCACTTCTGCTCATCTTGATCCATCACTGGCCTGTGGTTTACCGTTTTCCTTGTTCTTGTATCATGCATGTCCCTGGTGTGAGGCTCCCATGCAACAGGATATATGGTGTCCTCTGAGTGCTACTTACAAGTAGGTTCTCTCCATGAGTTCTGTCCTTTCATCTTAAACCTCTCTTTTAGGAAGACTTGGATAAATATGTAAAGGCTACCAATGAAAAAGCCTTACCAAGTTCCAGGCACTCCTTGGTGTGTTGCTGCATAGTCAGTTCTCAACTATTAGTCTTATCTCTAATGCACAAATAAAGTGCCCCCGGGTGTAGCAAGACTGTCTTGTGGAGATAGTGAATGCTGATTGGAGGCAGGTGGTAATAGGACAACACTGTCCCAGAACCACATTAGGGGGCAGTAATCTGGTTAAAATAGTCTTTTGTGGGGCAACTGGGTGGCAGAGTCCATTAAGCATCCAACTCTTGGTTTCAGCTCAGGTTGTGATCTCAGGGTTGTGAGATTGAGCCCCATGTCTGGCTCCAGGCTCAGCGTGGAGTCTGCTTAGAGTTTCTCTCTCCCTCTGCCCTCTGTCTCTCCCCCCGCACTCACACGTGTGTGCACTCTCTCTCTCAAGCAAATAAACCTAAAAAAATAAAAAAATAAAATAAAATAGTTTTTTGAGAGCTGTGCAGAAAACTGGTGAAGCCACATGTTGGTGCTATAACGGGAAATTTCCCTGCACCGTTGAGAACCAGTCCCAAGCAAACCTGCCTTGACTAAAGTCCGCAGTGTGCTGGGGTTGGTAAGGCTGGGGTTGCCGTTGGCTCCAGCTCACATGGTGAAAGGCCTTCATGCTGGAAGAAATCTCCAAGAGCCCACAGGATCCTTATCTGAAAGCAGAGAAAAGAATGGGCTCCATTTACCTAAATCTAGGC
Organism: Halichoerus grypus; assembly: GCF_964656455.1. NCBI lineage: Eukaryota > Metazoa > Chordata > Mammalia > Carnivora > Phocidae > Halichoerus > Halichoerus grypus. The sequence continues at coordinate 20,963,616 of NC_135723.1, read as the reverse complement.
ATCGTGTGTTCTTCACAGTAAGCACTAACATATTAGCACTAACAGTATTCATTAAAGAATTATTATTTTCCTCAGGCACGTAACTTTCTGATGGCCACTCTGAGGGATCCCCAAGGGGTTCTTAGGTTTGCTAGCTCTTCAGCACCCCAGAACTACCAGGAGATGCTGAGGGGACATACAGGGCATTTCTTCCACGGGTACCAACATTAAACAACCTCAAGGAGAAAATGCGTTCAGTTCCCAGACTCTGTGTGTCAGCCAAACCTGCACGATTTTCAAGCTCTCTCTGCCCTAGCATCTGTTTTCTACCCCGAAATTTCACAGTTGTGCCTACTATACACCACACACATAATAATACTTTCTGTTTCTGTAGCAGTTTATTATTTTCTAGAACTTTCTTGTTGATCATCTCATCTGTTCCTCAGAGTTAATCTGTAAGGTTAGGTTTCATTGTCTTTATATGCAGAACAGAAAGTAGAAACTTTAGGATGAAGTTTATTGTTTGAACGGTATTTACTCATCACAGTTTTATACCAAACAACATTTTGAAGCATTCCATCATGTATACAAGTTTGGAGACAAGAAAGTACCGCATAGTAGGTAAATCAAGGCCTTTGAAGAAAATAGACCCCAATGTGAATCATAGTGCCATGAGAACTTGATTAATCATTTAACCTCTCTGAGCCTCTCTCTTTCACTATAAAATAGGAAATATGATTTTACCTCACAGAATTGTTGTGAAGATTAAATGAAATTACATATGCAAGTCATCTAATTCAGTACCTGATGCATAGCAGGTGCTCAACGAATGTCACCCCCCTGATTACCAAAAGGCGTAAAGTGGAATGGTACTCAGATTAACACCTAATTGTGAGTAGCCTAATGCTGAGATAGCCCTGCCCACCTGCAGATGAAAAGTCACAGAGAAAATGCCCTTCCATGAAATAGAAAATATATTTGGAATAGAAAAGAAAAGAAATGCCTTTATTTGGACAATTGGAGTGGACTATCCTCAGAATATTTCAAGGATGTCTGATTTTAAGATGTGGACATTAGTTATTTATGGCCAGTTGGCAAGTTGAGAGTTGCCTCTTTGTGCCACTTTCCATTGTAAGCTGTTTTGAAACACTTCATTAGAAAGTTAAGTATCTGAAAAATATAACAAATTATGGAACATATCCTACTATTGTTGTACACATAGAGCATCCCAGAACTGAAATTATGGCCAGAACAAGGAGCTTAGTATACAAACAAGCCAACAGTAATGAAATCTTGAATAACCTATGGGCAAAATCAGGAATTTATATAGGTTGGTATTTGTGCTGGCGTTTACACTTGAGTGGCTGAAGGTGGGGTGTTGGGAATTCTGATTTATTTAGAAGAGTGTGAGACTTATTTGCTCATGAAATAAAGCACCAGGTCTGGCCTTTGAAGGAACGACTTGTCGGGAAACGCTGGGATGAAGGAAGGAAACCAGTTTTGAGTCTCATTTCTGCCCCTGGTCAGTCACGTCACTTGTCTTACTGGGCAACATGATTCTCATCTATTAAATGCTGGTTTATTCTCACACAGACATTCTACATGTGCATGAATAAGGCCTTGAATAAGGACATACAAGGCTTTCCATAATCAGGCTCTACTTGTCACTCCTGCCTCATCTTTCACCTTCCCTCACCCTAGGCCCCAGCCACACAAAATTACCTACAAGGCTCCAACACACGTGGATCCATAAAAATGGCAATTCGGAATCCAGAGACCCAATTTAGTTAATTTTTTGGAGATCACTGGTACAGAAAGGAGACTCCTTGTTCTCTGAGGGAGAAGTTCTGAGATTTGGTCACTTGTGCTTCCTTTTATAAAGCATAGATGCCATCAGTCCAGAGCAGTGGAAACAGGACCTGAGAACTCTTATGGCTACAAAAGGAGATGGAAAAAGAGATATGGTTGGACTGGGAGCTGGTGAGGGATGTAGTGTGTTCATGGCAATATTTTGAAAGAGACGATTGTTATGCATAATGGGAAGTTGAAATTTTTAAATGTCTCCTAAATACAAGAAATAATGGCACCGCACTTCAGGCTTTTTTTTTTTTTTTGTAATAAGAATATATATATATAGGGGCGCCTGGGTGGCTCAGTCATTAAGCGTCTGCCTTCGGCTCAGGTCATGATCCCAGGGTCCTGGGATCGAGCCCCGCATTGGGCTCCCTGCTCAGCGGGAAGCCTGCTTCTCCCTCTCCCACTCCCCCTACTTGTGTTCCCTCTCTCGCTGCCTCTCTCTCTGTCAAATAAATAAATAAAATCTTTAAAAAATAAAGAAAAAATATATATGTATGTGTATATATATACACATACATACATATATATATATATATACACATATATAGCTCTTCTAGAAAGGAGATAGGCTTGAGCACTAAGTGCTTGAGCTTGCAGTCTGTGTGGTAGCAGCTGTTATGCCCTGCACACATTTGCCACAGTGCACCCATCGAGCCCTCCCACTCCATGAACATTGGCTGCTGTGGGCTCACACATGTAACTTTTGTTGGAGAGTTGCCTGTATTGGAGGGTCATTGTCCTATCTGAATGGTTACACACTTCCCTCCCTCCAGAGGGGGCCTGCAACAGACGAGTTGTACCAGGGGTACAAAAGCCCAGCTCCTTTTCCTCAAGGTGAAAGAACTCTGTTGTGCATCTATTTTCACTCTAGAGCCCTTCAGGGGATGTTCGCTGAGGTGAGCTTTCAGTAGAATCGGATCTTTGCTTTATCCTTCCCCTGGCATCTCCCTCTTCCCTCACTTCCTTACAAGTTTGTCTCTTGAGAACACTGCCTCATAAATCACTTGCAAAATTACTTGGCTTGGGCTCTGCTTCCCAGGACCCAGTCTAAGCCACATGGGTGGCCTGGAAGTCTTGTGGATCCAGACCTTCCTGACTCAGGGGTTCCTGAGGGTTGCTGCCAGCCGTGTATTTGCCCAGATGGAGCCTCTTGCAAGCCACTCACCCTGAATAGATGTCGCATCAGTGGGGTAGTTAGCAAAACTCTTCTTAAAGTTGGGTCTGTCCTTTGAGACTCTCATGTCTTTACACCCTTGACTCTCTTCCTGCTTTGCTGTGTGTAATAGGTGGCACGAGTCTGTCATTGGCCATATCTGGGACTAAAAGAAGATATTGCCTTTCTGGGGTTTGCTTTTCTTGTTCCTTCTCCCTGCTACCTCCTTGCACCCTAAAACAACAATTGCTTGCATCCCATGAACATTGAACAGACCTAGAACCCAAAAGGCAGCTGACAAGTTGCCCAGTGTACACATTCCACCTTTTCCCATTCCAGGTGTTCTGCCTCTTGATTGGCAGCTCACAGGTGGGCTGTTGGTCCAGTCTGAGGAGAAGATCTGCGAAAATACACTCAGCAAAATTTTTTATAATGCCAAGGCTCCATCTGGGTTTTAGTTTGTTGGACATTGTTTATTGTCCACCCATATGGAAATGAACATGGGATTATAGGAAGTCTGTTGGATGTCCTTCATGCTCTGATGATATGGGCGTATGTGGAACCACATGGATGCTCTCAACCTTCGTTTTGTAAAGAGTCTGAAGTGATTGCAGAATTGAGGTATAGACTCCAAAATAGAAGGAAGTCATTAAATTCTGTACAAACGTGCTCACTGCGATCACAAAAGTTTGAGACCACTTTACCAACTGATCAAAGGGTAGGAACAAGTCATTTGTTCTCACTCTTACTCCTGATTTGTTTTGCAAATTGCTTCCATTCTCTCAGATGCCCTTCTTGTCCTAAAGTAGGATAGAAAACAATCTCCAGCTAGTAGTGATGCTTAATTAAGTCTTGATAAACTGGTTTTGGGGGCTGAGAAAACAAGAAATGTATAAATCACTATGACTACCACTGTAATTCATCATTTTATAAATTTCATGTTCAGTTGTGATTTCCTTTCTTTCCTTAACCAAAGGGCAAGGTTTTATTTTTTTTTTAATTTTTTAATTAACATAATGTATTATTTGTTTCATGGGTACAGGTCTGTGATTCATCAGTCTTACACAATTCACAGTGCTCACCATAGCACATACCCTCCCCAGTGTTCATCACCCAGCCACCCCATCCCTCCCACCCCCCTCCACTCCAGCAACCCTCAGTTTGTGTCCTGAGATTAAGAGTCTCTTATGGTTTGTCTCCCCATCTGGTTTCGTCTTGTTTCATTTTTCCCTCCCTTTCCCTATGATCCTCTGCCTTGTTTCTTAAATTCCACATATCAGGGAGATCATATGATAATTATCTTTCTCTGATTGACTTATTTTGCTTAGCATAATACCCTCTCGTTCCATCCACATTGTTGCAAATAGGAAGATTTCATTTTTTGATGGCTGCATAATATTCCATTGTATATATATACCACATCTTCTTTATCCATTCATCTGTCGATGGACATCTAGGCTCTTTCCATAGTTTGGCTATTGTGGACATTGCTGCTATAAACATTGGGGTGCACATGCCCCTTCGGATCACTATATTTGTATCTTTGGGGTAAATACCCAGTAGTGCAATTGCTGGGTTGTAAGGTAGCTGTATTTTCAACTTTTTGAGGAACCTCCATACTGTTTTCCAGAGTGGCTGCACCAGCTTGCATTCCCACCAACAGTGTAGGAGGGCAAGGTTTTAAAATTGATGATCCACAGACTTTTAAAACTACAGAGTAATTTTTACTGTTAGTCTCAAGACAAAAAGGTATATCATGTAAAAGAGATATGAAAGTAAACACGTGGGTGAGATACTCTTGGCACACTTTGAAATATTTGTCATTCTTCCAAGTAACTTAGTAAGAATTCTTAAACTTGTATTTTAGACATGTAGTCATCCTACGTAAGATATTGATTTAAGTAAATGAGCAGAGCTGGCTTATGTAGCCGCTGATATGTCTTTATAGTATCCTTGAGATTTTCAGTTCTTTCAATCAGAATTGGCCTGGAAATTACAATTTTTAATACCTTTCCCTTCCTTTTCAATGATTTGGGGCTTTTATGTCCTTTCTCTAATAAGATAATTCACCTGGCTGTGCTGTGGCTATGTTCTGCTTCTTCCCCCATCACATTTTAATGGTACCTCTAGCTCTGAAAGATTGAGGGAAGCAAGACTGAGTGGACAGGCATATCTCAATGTACAGAGGGCCTCAAAGCACACTCCCCACCTTACTCACCCCACCCTCACATAGTCACCTTCCATCTCCTTCCCTCTTTCACTTTATCTCTCAGAGCATGGGTATTCCTGGACCAAAGTGTTGGGGATGGAGCATCACAGGGAGGGGGGGAAAGGAGGAACAGTAAAAACTCTAAGGCCCATAAGAAGTGACTCCTGTTGGTCTCATTGTTTTCTTGATTTTATTTTATTTTATTTTTTTGGACTTAACCTTCTTCAAGTCTCTCTTCTCTCTGAAGGCGGGTGAGGTGAAGGATTTAAGGTACCTCATACATAGTAGGAAGTATTCACCACAGGTGAAAATGAGGTGATAAACTAAGGAATGAAGACCTGATGAGGTCTTTCCTTTTAAACATATTATTCATAGTTTTAATAGGTAATTTATTCATGTGATTTGAACATCATGAGGTCTATAAAAATACACAGTGAAACCTCTTTCTCCCTTTTTTTATTCTCATTGTCTCAGTTCCTAAGCATGATGTTGACTTTTGCACTGAGAAAAATATATTTTATCATGCAAAGGCAGTATCTCTTAATTCTCATTTTATGATGTATTCTTCAAAATAATTTCTCTAATGATGATGATCGTATGTTTTTATTTTCTTGGAACTACTGGTGGTGAATTATATTAATATGATTCTAAATATTGGACCATCCTTTGGTCATTATTCCTTAATGTACTATTGATTCCATTTGCTAGTGTTTTATTTAGGATTTTCACATTGATATCCATGAGTGATGTTGACCTGTAGTTTGGGAATGTTTTTTGTGAACTCTTCATCATCTTTTTGTATTAATATTATGATTACTACATAAAAAGAATTTGTGCATGTTTCTTTTAATTGTTTTTTTTTTTTCCTTCTGGAGCAGTTTAAATAACAGTATAATTATACTGTTTTTAAAGATTTGGTAAAGGGGTGCTTGGGTGGCTCAGTCATTAAACGTCTGCCTTCGGCTCAGGTCATGGTCCCAGGGTCCTGGGATCAAGCCCTGCATTGGGCTCCCTGCTCAGCAGGAAGCCTGCTTCTTCCTCTCCCACTCCCCCTGCTTGTGTTCCCTCTCTCACTATCTGTCAAATAAATAAATAAAATCTTAAAAAAAAAAAGATTTGGTAAAATTTTCCTGTGGAAGCAAATCTTTTTAGGAGTTGGTGGCGGGGGAGAGGGGAGATCCCTTAATAGCTTCCTCTATTTCATCTATGGAAATTAGATTTTCTATCACTTTTTTTTTTTAATTGAAAGCAGGAAGGGGCAAGGGTAGTTTTGCATGCAGCTGGGATTCACAAACCTGAGGCTCTCTTCTTTTTGGCTGCCATCACGACAGGCTGCTTCCTGCAAATATGGCTTGTCTTCGTGATTCGTCATGTAATTCATTCTCCTTTGCTTCTCTGAACCAAACCAGGTCACCTCCCTCCTAATTCCATCTCAACTGTTGCAGGGAAGGTCCCCTTGGAATGGACCTCTTTACTTCAGAGAGTGTATTTTTGCCATTTGCGAGACCTCCCACAGCTGTGCTCTTGCCATAGTAATCTCTGTTTGGCTTCTCTCCAGTATTCTCCATGAAGCCCCTGAGTGAACTTGATTGCTTTTGGCAACCCTTAACAAATATTGCAGAGTTTCTTCTGGTTTTGCCAGAAGTTGAGTGTGCTTTTGGATCATTTTCAAGAGGGGAAAGGGAGAATGCTGAATTATGCAGCTATGTTCATACCAAAATTCTTTGTTGAACTTTAGGGAGCAATGCTATTCCCACTGGCTCATTTTTCCTTGGAGAGTGGTAAGGTCTTTGATATAAAAGGGCCAGGAAAGCAGTCATACTGCTTTTCATTTGGTCCACTTGAGTTTGGGATCCTGGGATATTTCTTTTCACCGTAGGGTTATGATTTCATAATTTCTCACATTTCCAGAGCCGGACTAAGAATTTGGAAGGTCCAGGACCTGAATTATAACTACCCTTCCAACCACCCAGGGTGGGCTATCAGATGGTCAAAGGATGAAAGGAAGTTCGGCTGACCATAAATGGAGGTCCTACTGATCAGGCAACGTAGGGCATCTAGACATATGGCAACAGACTGAAGGCATAGTTCAGGTAGGAATGTGGTGTCCTGAACCTTGGTTGCAATGACACAGCATGTTGAGAGCCCACAGCATACAACAAAGTTCTAGACAGCCAGCAAAATCTGTCAACACTTAGTAGGATCCAGACTCCACCACTGAGAGTGAATGGAACATGGTAAAAGGCAAGTTCCAAGTTCTTGGGAGTCTGGGGTTTTAGGCAAAGAGAACAAGGTTGTGTAACCATGACTGGCTTCGTGAGCATGCAACCAATGCTCAAATGATCTACGGCTCTATTGTCAGTCTTGAAACACTTAATGCTTTTTGAACAAAAAGCCCTGGGTTTCCTGCAAATTCTATAGCAGGTGTTTTGTATAAGTCAGGATAGATCCCTGGGAATTCCTGTTTATTCTTTACATTTCAGCTCAAATACTCAAATATATCCTCTCTTACCTTTGTGGCCTCTGGTGTGTCATCTAGTGTACTGCTGTAAATATTTAATTAGTGTAATGGTCACCAGAAGGGGAGCTTAAGGTTCGAATAATTGACCTTGGGCAATTTCAGTTCCCATTTGTCAAGAGTAAGATGGAATTCAGAACCTGAAGTGGGAATAAAAGCACAGGTTACTCAACTCTAGGCATCAAGAAGTATGGGTACAGGGAGCTGGACTATTGAAGACCTTAGGTGGCTGATGTAGTGTGGTAGCATGAATGTGGTACCATAGTACCTTGACTGAGCCCCTCCTACCCTCTCCCGAAATCCAGGTAGGTATGACCTCGCAGTTCACTGGAATAATTTGGAGACAAGGAATTGTTGTGGAGGGTCAGTTCGCCCTTACTTGCCTTTTGGCTGGGTCAAAACAGCTCTGCAGTTAGCAGCCTCTTTACTGCTGTCACCCTAGGCTTTTTCAATTCCTCCCACCCCTTCACTCTGTGGTCCACTGCAGGCTTACTGTGGGCTTATCTGAAAAGGCTTTTTATATGTGCCAGTGTAGGGGCTGAAGAGGGGCTTGTACCAAGAGCTGTGTGTCTACCTCATCATCAAGCCATTATTAGGCCATTTTGTGGCTAATTTTCAGACACTTTCTATAGTTTTATCATAAGTCACTCTTCTAACCTTCCTAGTAATCCACACTTTTTTTCTTTAGAAACTAGATTTTTCTTGATTAACCCTCTTTTCCTATTACTTTACTAAATAAGATTAAAATAATCCACAGATGAGTGACCAACATTCCCTCATCCTTTTAGGTACTTCCCTCTCATGTCTATGCTACCGGGTGACTTTTACATGGAAGCCGCCCATGTCACCCCAGGTAGAGTGATACCTCTTTCTAATTCATAAGAGATGTACACATAAATAATGCTCCTTCTCCAGAGGAACCAGAGGGTGTAACAAATGTATGGGGACATTAATTCTTCTTGACCTGTGACAGAATATCTGAAAATCAGCCCCTGGGTACTCAGATCCAAGAACTATTTCTGGTCACCTTAGGCAGCCCTGAAACACACACACACATACACACACCCCGAGCTCTCCACTGGGTACACAGAAAACCACAAAATGCCTGTAGGTCTAAAGCTACTAAAATAAAAACTTAAATCCCCACATATCTAAGACGTAATGATAATGATCAGAAAAATAAACAGGAAAAAGATGGATTTAACTGTTTTGCCAAAACTCTTGCTCTAATTCTTTTTCCAGATAGAACAATGTATAATATAAAAACGATCCTCTTCTATCTAAATACTACTCTCTGGAATTCACTCTTTTCCCCTCCTCTCACATCCTTCTTTTTGGGGTGCCACCTCCTATTTTTAAGGCCTTCTTATGGAGTTGCATTTAAAATAGCCACAGCCACCCATGCTTGGTCCTTTTCCTGACTTTCCTAGGACTAGGTGCTGGTGACCCCTCCAGGGTCCCCGTGGAATTTACATAAGAGTTCTTTTACATACTAAGCTCATTGGAAACTCAGTGAAAGTTCCTGTAAGGATTGGTAATTACATTCCAGGGGCCCAGGATTTACCCTTAGGAGTGCTCAGATCCAGAAGAGCAGACCCCGGAGAGCAGGAGCCATAGCCTCACTTCAGCTGTGGCTCTGGAAGATAACTTAGGGTTTAGATTAGACCGGAGACTCAGATATGCAATGCTGGGGTTCCATTTCTTCTTTTTTTTAAAGATTTTATTTATTTATTTGACAGATAGAGACATAGCGAGAGAGGGAACACAAGCAGGGGGAGTGGGAGAGGGAGAAGCAGGCTTCCTGCTGAGCGGGGAGCCCGATGCGGGGCTCAATCCCAGGACCCCGGGATCATGACCTGAGCCGAAGGCAGACGCTTAATGACTGAGCCACCCAGGTACCCCTGTGGTTGCATTTCTATCCTGACTCCAAAAATTTACCTTTTGTATCAGCAATCAGTTCCTTAGGAATTCTGGCAGTATTGAACTTCCCCACAGAACAGTTGGGGGAATGGGATGGAAAATGATCCCTTTTATTCAAGCTTTAGAGGATTTTTCATGAGTGCCTAGGCGTCTCCCCTTGTAGACCAGGACATATACCTGCTGAAGTTGCACATTCATATTCCTTTCTGGATATTTTCATTTAGTATTACAAGTAAGGAGATGACCCTATCAAGCTTGGCAAAATAACAAGAACATTTCCATTTAAAAAAAAAAAACAAGTTATAGATGGAGTGGGAGGAGCTAGACATAAAAACAGCAGCCCACGTCTTGCCTCAGGGTGGGCAGGGAGATATCAGGGTACTACCAGAATCCTGCAGGAGAGTAAATCAGATCACAGTAGATGAGGGCTGATTGACCAACCATGCAGGGTTCTCCTACCATCCGCTTTGCACTGACAGTGCTAAGCCATGTGGGGGTGGAAGCATGGAGGCATGAAATAAACAAAAGTATAGAATTATAATCCTTTTACACTTAAAAGTGATTTATTGTAGTGTGTGTTTATATCCCAAATTAAGCACTATAATATACCCAAAATAATCTAAAGTTTTCCCATCCAAATTAGAATGACCAACACCGAACACAAAATACAAATTTTCTAATCAGAAACTTCTTTATACTTACTAATTTATGATCCTCAATTTCATTCCCTTCATATTTTTAACCGACATATTCTTACTTAAAAATCACAAAAATTAGGTCTGTGTTCTCAAGAAACTCTATGTGTGTCCTACAGTTGGAATGTTTGTGTGGAAAATGTTAAATGGGTTTGAATGTTTCTTTCCTTTAGTATATGCTGATTTACCAGGAGTTAACTTATTTTAAAATTATTGAAGATTTTTTTTTTCTGTTCTTTCATAAATTCTCAACCAGTAGATTAAAAACTACAGGATTGTTTGAGTAACAATGTTATTATGAATTGGATTTTATTTAAAGATGTTGGTTTTGCATTTGATGTTTCATTAAATGATTGTTCCCCTTATTTATAGGTAAGCAACAGGAAACAACATCAAAATTTCTATAATTGAAACAGGATAGTAATATTCTTTTTTTTTTTTTGAAGATTTTATTTATTTGAGAGAGAGAATGAGAGAGAGAGAGAGAGAGAGCACATGAAAGGGGGAGGGTCAGAGGGAGAAGCAGACTCCCTGCTGAGCAGGGAGCCTGATGCGGGACTCGATCCCAGGACTCCAGGATCATGACCTGAGCCGAAGGCAGTCGCTTAGCCAACTGAGCCACCCAGGTGCCCAGGATAGTAATATTCTTGAAGCACTGGCCCCTTCAGCAAAGAAGAGATTGACTTGACCCACATTATTCATTTTAGGAAGAATGTTTCAAACTGGGTATCTCTGAGATGGATCCATTCAGAGCATGCCTCAAACTAGGGTCAGACCCTAGACTATATTGAATTCACCAAAGAAAGCTATCATGAGAGGTGTATTGGGCAATAAGTCTGTATTCAGGCTTTGCCTGGCACATTCTAACTGTTCTGTTGGCTGTGTTTTCCACTTGGAACCTTGAACAATTAGCACAGAAAAGCTTAATAAATATTGTATATTAATAAATATTCAAGACATATGTTTTAGATTCTTATGTAAATTCTGTGAAAATCTATTCTGCTCACATTCATTTGTAACTACTATGTCCATTAACTGAAAAGATATTTGACTTATTAGAGCCTCAAATTCCTTGTTTTCCAGTTTAAAATGTGTTATTTTACTCCATCTTCTGTCCTTTCCTTTCTGTCTTACAGGAGGATATAGATGTTCACCTTGTTCCTTCTGTTTACATCTTTGATCCTGTTCCCTCCTGCCTCCTTGGGGCCCTTCATCCATCCATCATCACTCCCTACTTTCATCCCTCCTTTTCCACCAGACCCTTCTCCTGAGTCTGTAAACAGGGACACTTCTCACTGATCCTAGAAGACTAAGCATCACAAACTTCGCTTTCTCCTTCATACAGTTCTCCTTTATTCCTCACTTATTTTTCAAAGTTATTAAAATAGTAATATTTACACTGTTCCACTTCATTTTCCACATGCTCTTTAATCCCATGTAATTAGTTGCCCTGGAATCTAGAAGGTTCACGCCGGGGTGACCACATTAAAACCCCTCTCAGGTGTAGGTGCTCATCCTCCTCACCCTCCCTGCAGAATCTGATCTTCTCTTTTCTTGAAATGTGATTCACCTTGGACATAGGGCTCTCCCAGTCCTCCTTCAACTTCTTTGATTGCTCCTTCTCCATCTCTTCTTCCACCCTCACTCTTCCCCCTTCATGTGTAGGTGGGGTTTTTATCTTTGGCTCCTTTTTTGCCTCCCTTAAAGCTCCCCACCTCTGAGATGTCACCCAGAATCGGTTTCAGTGTCTCCTCTGTGTGATGACCTCCTGATCTACCTTTCAGTGCCCATCCTCTCTCTAGAGCCCTTGTATCTTGAGAGCCTGCTGGCCTTTTTCACCACGTGTCCTCCAGACACATTCAAAACTGAACCCACCAACCATCTCCCCTCCCAAGCCACTAGCCCTGTTGAGTCCCTAGTCCTGCTGACGCCACCACCATCCCAGACCTGGAGTCACTAGGATCAGCGTTGGCTGCTCCCTCTCCCTTGACCCCATTGTCACGTCAATTTTCAGGTGCTGTTCATTTTACTTCTGCAGCAATTCTTTTTTTTTTTTTTTAAAGATTTTTATTTATTTATTTGACAGAGAGAGATACAGTGAGAGAGGGAACACAAGCAGGGGGAATGGGAGAGGGAGAAGCAAGCTTCCTGCTGAGCAGGGAGCCCGATGCGGGGCTCAATCCCAGGACCCTGGGATCATGACCTGAGCTGAAGGCAGACGCTTAATGACTGAGCCACCCAGGTGCCCCTTCTGCAGGAATTCTTGCAGCCGTCTTTTTTGTTGTTGTTGTTCTCCCCATCACTGTCCAAATTCAGGCCCTCATTACTCCTGAGCTATTACAGCCATCTCCTGACTACTCTCCTCTCTTGGTCTCTTACTTCTCTACACCATCCTAGAAACCTGTGCTACCAGTAAGGAGCCATTGGTCACAAGTGCTGTTGAGCACTTGAAATGTGGGTAGTCCCGAGTGAGATATTCAGTAGGTGTGAAATCCATACCTGATACTGAGTACTTAATTCTGAAAGAATAGTGTAAAATAGCTCATCAACAATCTTGATATTATTACATGTTGAAATGATAATATATTATGACATATTAAAATTAATTTCATCTTTTTTGTGGTGAATAGAAAGTTTAAAATTACATATGTGGCTTTATTTCTATTAGGTAGCACTCCCACAGCACACAGTGAAGCTAATGTTTTTTTTCAACAACTTTAACAGCTTCTCATTACCATAAAATGATACTGGCAGTAGAAGCAAAAACTAACATATATTATTTTACAAAATGCTTTCACGTAAGTGCCTCCTTTAGTATTGAATCCAAATCTTTTAGTTCAACATTCCATGCCCCAAACCACTGGGTCCCAACCTATGTTTTTCATTCATTCATTCATTCATTCATTCATGCAGCAGATATGCATTACCCACTGTATTCCTTGTTTGTACCCTCCATAGTCAACACCTTGTCTGCCACATACTTCCCATCCATGCCCTTGCATTCCCAGCCCTCTGTTTATAATGCTTCCTCTACTTAGAACTCTCTTCTCCTTTTCACATGTCCATATCTTCACATCCTTCACTATCTGTAATAAAATCTTCCCTGCCAGAAAAATACTCCTCTACCCGCCCCCAACTCCCTTAACACTCTGTGCAGTATGTGCAAGTTGCTCTGCGATCCTCAGAAAAATCATGCTTGCTTGATCCCCTTCCTCTTTTAAAATCTGTAGCAAGAGGTGGAAGCCAGTATTACAGCTGGTTTCCCAACCTGTCACCCTATTTCCTCTGTCCGTCTTGCTATCCTACGGCATTTCTATGGTTCAAACCTCTCCTTCTCAGGGATGGCTCAACCCCTTCCTCTTCTATTCCCCACCAGCCACACAGTCACTTCCCTGTTTGGATTTTCCCAGCCCCTTTATTTGAGGAGTGTTTCATTTCATTTTGTTGTCAGTATGTGTCATAACACTCTGTGTATGTTATTTCATTTAATCCTCATTTATTACTTCACTCTGAGACAATAAGTTAATAGTCTGAAATTGCATAGCTAGTAAATGGAGGAACCAGGATTTTAAACAAAGTCATACTCATTCCAAAGTCTGTATTTAGCCATTAGCCTGTATTCCTTCAACTTAGATGTAATTGAATCCATGCCCTTGAATATGTATCTCGTCATCACCCCTAGATGCTGAGCCCACTGAGGGCAGGAGCAGTGCAGGTGAGATATGAATACAAAACATTTCTGGAAAGGGATGGAGGGGAAACTTAGAAAAATTGTAACCTAAGTTCTTATAAGCTTTTCAGGTCTTAGGAGCTTTTCCAAATTATTTCCCAGATGTCATTTCTACTTCTTTATAATATAAAATTCAAAGCCTAAATGAAGAACAAGTTCCCTTTGTCCCTTTTGCTCAATCTATCATTCCTCCCCTAAACATATCCCAGTCTCCCTAGAACCAGATGAAATCATTCCTTGGCCTATTTTGTGGTTAGAGACTCTGGTTGTTATAGGTGATTTACTGGGTGGCTGAAGTGCCAGGAGAGAAAGAGAGTGGAAGACTAGATTATCTGATTACCACTATTATGGTCATCAAGTGTGGATTGACAAAGCAAAAAACAAAAGCATTTTCCCCCAGAGCATGTTTTGTGCATTTATAGTGTTTATTTATGTGTAAGAACAAAGCATTGCTAATTGACTAGATAAAGAATATTCTTAAGTTTCAATTCCCAAAAGTAAAATTTCTTTTTGAACATTATTAATTTAAAAAAAACCACATGTAATACGAAGATATATATATAGAAGATATATATAGAAGATATATATAGAAGAGATATATATATATATAAAAGCTTTGTTCATTTATCTGATATAAAAGATTCTTCATTTTCAACCTCAAAAAGTGAAATTTCCTTTTGAACATTATTAATAAAAAAACACATGCACATAAATAATGTGAAGGTATGTATATTAAAAGTAGAATGGCGATGAAGCCAACTGGAAGCCACATGAGTAGCCTTTGTCTTCATCTGTGAGAGATGGCAGATCTGCCACTTTTAGTAAACAGCCTATGATATGCATTTTTGGGGTGAAATTGCATTTCTCTTATTCTGCTGTTACTATGGTTACCATCCTACAGGATCCCTGTGCACACTAATAAAAAAGAGAGGAAAAGAGCACAAACATACATTGCAATATTAACATCCTTCCTTAACTAAGAAACACCAGGTACAGGATGTTCTCACTGGAGTGTGGAAGGAGCTGGCCATTCTTCTCTCCAGAGGAGCCCACTCTGGGAACCTGCCCGGAGCCTGGTCAGAAATCCCTTGTCGCGGATGTCACATTGTTGCCCACTGATTCCATCTCCAGTGCCACTGTGGAAGGCCACAGGCACCCGAAGGGGTGGTGAGGCCAAAGCCAGAGCCCCGCATGGCTCCTTTTGATAACAGAGGCTGGACACCTGCATCCCAGAGTCCTAACCTGTCATAGTCTGGCATCGATGCGATCAGAGAAGCCAGAATCCAAAGGCCCGGGTTTTAAGGAAGTCAGAAAACCTAGGCATGGGCATTGGCCAGGCATCGTTGCCCAAGGCCCGAATGATTTTTGCCAAGTTTTGTTTCATTTTGTTTTTTAAGACAGTTTTCTCTTTGATCCTCCATTTCCTAATCTCTAACATGAGGACAAAAAATAATACCTATCTCACAGAGTTATTGTGAAGATTCAATAGGATAACCACCATGAATGTATTTTGTGGACTCACTGTGCTGTAAAATGCAGTTTTTAATCATTGTGATTATGGCTATTACTATGACGACACAATCAACCATGATGACCATGAACTGGGAAAAAAATCCCTATGCGTCTGTCAAACCATCTGAGGCCTTGACAGAAAAGCTCGAGGTTTCTCTTGTCACCCGCTTCTGCCCCTTGTTCTGGATATCTTACCTTTGCACTAGAAGACAAGTGGGCCAAGAATTTTTCATCTGAAATGAATTTTAATCTTCATTTGTTGCATTCCCTATGCTTCACTCTCCACACATGGAAAGAATTTTTAATAAAATTTTCTTTTCCCTTGGCAATAAGAACAGTTAGAAATGCCAGCTGTTAGGATGAAAATGGGTCCACAATCAATTCTAAGCTAAAAATAGAACATTTAAGTAAATTTTTAAATGGAGAGATGCATTCATCTATTTCTCCTTTGAGGACCACTTCCAAAAATGTGCAGTGAATTTCCTCCCATGATGACAGTGGGTCTAAGGTTTGGGCATGGACGTTTCTGGGTATCGTCCCTCATGGAAGCTCAAATTAAGCAAAGCATGATTGGAAGGAATTTTTACTCCAAAAGTGATGGTACAGAACATGGTTGGTAAGGCTTTTTATTCCCTTACTTTTATTCCTGAGGGAAGTAGTGTCATCTTAACTACTTTGTGAGAAAAGAAGAATACAGGGATAAGAGTCGGGAGATAGGCATCCAGTCTCCACTTGGCCATCAACTTGATGGGTGATCTTGGCAAAACCACTTAACACTGTTTTCTCTTTTGCAAAATGAATCACATATCCTCTACTTGTCTTAGCAGAGTTCTTACTATAAAAGGAAGTGATTGATGTCAATGGGCTTTGAAAAAAATTTTTTTTAGTGCTAGCCCAAACTTGCATTGTTTACACTTTTTTGTTAGTATTTGCTCTAAGGGAAGAAACCTGTTAAGGTTATAATGAAGCATGACTCGGTTCTTATCCTTTGGTAACTACCTTAGTATATCACCTTGTACAGGCCCTATTGGGAAGTTATACCACCAGCCAGTCTCAGTGGCTCCCAGGCCTTTGGAGAAAGGCCTTCAAGAAAATGAGGGAATTCTTTGTGTTTTAGTTAGCTTTCAGTGCACCAGAATTGTATCATTAATTACAGTGTTTTCCCTCCCCAAAGAGGCCTGGTAACTAGTAATAAGATGAATTCGTTCAGTCTGTTACGTTAATTTCTTTTTATTGGGAGGTTTAAATTGTTAAACTAATGATCTCATCCATATTTTGAAGTGAGATAATAAAACGCGTGCAGTTATAGTTACATTTAACCCCCAAACCATACTGAACTTGGTAAATTGCTTTAGAAGATTCCATTATATTTTTAATACTGCTTTCTTAACAGTAGAAGCAAAAACACTACCAGAAATAAAATAACAGAATGAACCAACAGATTAGAAAGATGTTTTACAACTTTTATTTTTCCAAATGCAGTAAATGTGTTATCCTGTTTAAGAATTCTTAAACAGAATAATACATTGAAAGGGATTATTAATCCCTTTAACTGAGGATTGAATCGTACAACTGAGTACAGTACGTGGCTGGATAAATGTTTATATTTGTTGTGCATCATCCCTGATTGGGTGGCTGTTTCCAGGACTGATTGAGTCCAAGAAGTAGGAATGTGGGTGAATATTGGCACCTCAGAAATTCCACAGGTAATCATAAACCTCTAGTTTGAATGGTGATATAGTTCTTTTGAGAGTTGTTCTTTTCAGAGACAGGTGAGGGGGTTAGCCAGCTTCTGGAAATGTATTTCAGTAGCCTGCTGGTTTTATCAGTATCTTTGTGACCCTTCTTATCAACTGGAGATCAATATCAGATATTTTGAAAAACAAAATAGAATTTGCTATACCCTAGTGTGTGATTTTACAAAATATTTCTTCCTAAATTTTGCTTTATAAAGCTAAAAACATGCTAACATTTCACCTTTATGAAGGTAGCCAAAAGATGGTTAGTGAAATTTATATGAAAGTGAAATATATATATATGATGTGAAATACATATATCTATAATCTCCACAATTTCGTTATTGAGCATCTTGTGTGTGGGTGAGGGATGAGATCTCTGTGGTTTTGTGCTGTCTCTTAAATCTATCCACTGTGTTTCTTTCCTCATTACTGCTGCGCTCCTTGAGACTCATCCTGTCTCATCTGGACCATTATAAACAAGGCCCTTTTGGTCCTCCTGACTTATATCTTTCCCTCTTCCACACTCTTCCCTCCACACAGAAGATTGTGAATTTTCTAAACACAAATCAGATTATTCACCAGCCTGAAATTCCTGAGCAAATCCTTGCCCACAGAATAAATGGTCTCTTCTGTTCATATGTGACTGTGTGCAGTTCTTTGAACACTCCATGCTCCTTCACGTCTTCCAGCCTCCACTCCCAGGAATATCCCTACTGACTTTTTAAATGTGCTGTCATCCTTCAAGTGTCACATGTCCCCAAGATGCCCTCTCAGGCCTGCCCCATGTTTCCTCTACTTCCAGGCGGCTTTACCCATTAGCTTACCTAGTATATAGTTACCGTGGTATGTACACTTGTCATTTTGTATTGCAACTTTGTATTTACCTCTTGCCTCCTCATCTTTCTCATTAATACATCCAAAGTTTATCACAGTGTCTGGTAGAAGTACTCAATAAATGTTTATTGATTGAAGGAAGAAAAGAATAAAAAAGGAAGGAATAAGCAACTTTCGAATTTCAGATACTACTCCTTGGTTAATCAGAAGTATATTTTCACAGACTCTTTACAATATAATAAGTCAATAATATATATCACTTTAATGCCACTTTTCTTTCAACAATATTTGTTCTACTAATTTAAAAGTTATTATGCAAGATGAAGCCTTCCAAACCAGTCAACTGAACTGCTCTAGTCAGCTGGGAGGAGTTAGTGTTCTATACAATTGCTAATATGATTTAAGCTGAAGGCAAACATTTTTAGATTTGAAGTAAGAGCAAATAAGATGTTAATAAAATTTGGACTCCATCTAAATAGAATATTTTGCATGTGGTTTTGTCGTGAATTGTAGAACTCAAGATTACCACTGTCCCCTAAATGTAATGGTGAGTCATACCCACAAGCCATTCACTCCTTCTCTTCTGGGAACTTGACGACTATTTCCCAGGCCCTGATCATCTCTGAGGCCCACATAAAACACCCCGAGTTAAAAAAAAAATACACTGAGTTCAGAGGTTCTGGGCCAGTTGATCTGATGATGTCTAAGGCTCAGGTATGTTAAGAGAAATTAAAGGGAGTTCTAAAAATGATACATTTCCACTTGAAATAGGAGAAAAAGGAAATATTGTAACTCAAGAAAAATCTCAAAGAAAACCAGATATATTCTGCAGTTGGTCTAGACTCTGCTATTGAATTAGCTGCAACATAGTTGATTTGATGGTTATTGTCCTTTCTCTTTTCTTTTCTTTTTCTGGCTGTAATAACTAGATTTATGACAGTAAATTAGATCAATTGTACTGTGCTAGGAATCAAATTAACTGAATGGAATTTCAAAATAATCAAATTGTGGCCTACTTATTGTAAATACATTTGATCAAAGGAGTGAAAACTAGATTTCTGAAGATACCTATAAGGAAAATTATTCAGTGAAAATATACATGAATTATCAAAACTTCACATATTATTATTGAGATTTTAGGGATATTACAACAATTAATTCAATATGGTTCATGTCCACAAGAACCATAGACTTGGTATCCTAACCATAGCACATTATTTTCTGTGTTATGTATGAAATGTAATAATGCAAAACACAATTTATTTGCTAACACTGAAACTAGTTAAAACTTGTTGTCTTTGTCTTATGGTTTGGAATTTGAAAACACATCCCACTTTTATCTACAGAGTAGGGAAGAAGTCAGTATTTAGGGCTTCAGTTCTTAAAAGATATAATACCACCAAATTAAGAAAAAAAAATGGTTTTATGCTCTTCTTATTTGAAGTCAAAAGATATTCAGGAAAAGACCACAAAAAGAGTGTCTACATGTTGACTAAGCCACTTGGCCAGTAGGTACATATAGAGCTCTTGATTCTGACAGCCTGAATTATTGCTCCATGTTAAGATTACAGAAGATCATACCTGTTGTCCAGGGTGGATCTAGGATGCGGTGTTCTACCTGCCCCATTATACACATCACCTCCTGAGGAATTTGGGTATGCTTTTTATAAAGAAGGTGAAATGCCCTTATGCAGTGTAACTTGCCCAAAGTAGTTTTCTAACCCTTACAACTCAAACGGTTTCTAACAACATTTATTTTTCCAATGTCATATTGTTGGGCCATAAGTAGTATTTCTTATTGTTTATTTAACTCTCTTCCCAAACTAACCAGGTTTTAAGATGGTTCTGGTTAGGACTAGTTTTAAAATGTTGTTTTATGTTCATTATGTTTTAAAATGATAACACCCAGTTATATCTGAGTCCTTAGAATAGGGCATTCTTTCACACTGCCAGTGATAGTGTAAGTTTTTAAGTTTTCTGGAATATAATTAAGAAACAGTTACTAACAGTTTTATAATTCTGCAAACCTTTAATCCAGCAATCGGCTTCTAGAAATTTATATTAAAAATGTAATTACAGGGGCGCCTGGGTGGCTCAGTCGTTGGGCGTCTGCCTTCGGCTCAGGTCATGATCCCAGGGTCCTGGGATCGAGCCCCGCATCGGGCTCCCTCCTCCGTGGGAAGCCTGCTTCTCCCTCTCCCAGTCCCCCTGGTTGTGTTCCCTCTCTCTCTGTGTCTCTCTCTGTCAAATAAATAAATAAAGTCTTTAAAAAAAATGTAATTACATATGTTTGCAAATACTTAATTATATAAATGTGCATCACGTTTGTAAAAAGAAAAACTAGAAAAACTTTAAATACCCCAGATAAGGAATTGGTTAACTAAATTCAACTTTATAGGACAGTAGAATACTATGAAGTTATGAAAAGATGATCACATATAATTTTAAGTGGAAAGATCAGGTTAAAACATAGAATAAACAAAGCTATCCCATTTTGGTAAAATAAACACACACATAGATGTGAAGAAGAGACTGGAAGAATTTAGCTCTTTCTGACTTTGCATATTCATCTCTTTACTCACCAATTTTTTCTAGATTTTCCATAATGAATGTTTATTTTATAAGAAACAGAATCATTTTTTAAAAGATTTTATTTATTTTAGAGAGGTCGAGTGTGTGTGCGCACGTGTGCCCTTGCATACTCATGAGAGGGGAGAGGGGAGAGGGGCAGAGGGAGAGGGAAAAGCAGACTCCACACTGAGCATGGAGCCCGAAGCAGGGCTCCATCCCACAGCGCTGAGATCACCACCAGAGCTGAAGCCAAGAGTTGGATACCTAATCGATTATGCCACCTCTGCTCCCCAACAGTAAAATCATTTTTATGTGCTCAAGGCAGTGATTTCCAATATGCTCTCAAGTATTCTATTTCATAGTGTGATGGTGTCCATATTTAAGAAATTTTTTTTTCTTAAGTCCAACCAACACTGCCCTAGTATTCCTTAGGCTCTTGTTTTATATGTCTTGTTTTGTTTTTATGTGATTGATAATGGAAAGTAACTCTTCAGTACAGTTGCATGATCCATCCTGTACTTGAAGATAGTAATCAAGTCACCTGTTCCTCTTATTTCTCCCCAGGCCGGCAATGGCTCCATTCCTTTCATCTTCATGAACCGATTTTCTATTCCTTTAATCTTTGTTGTTCATCTCTGAGCCTTCTCTACTTTTTTCATGTAGAGTTTGAAATACAGTGACCAAACTGGAGACAATCATAGAAAAATGTAGCTAAGACTGACTAGAGTGGAAGGAGTTGTCCTTTACCCTTAGCTATTCAAGGACATGATATGGACTTTTTTTCCCATTGTCATAGTTAATTGTGTATTCACTTTACACTTATAAATAGTTAATACGTCCCACGGTTTTCTTTTTGTTTGCTATATTTTTATCTTATTATACTTTATTCCAATTTTTAATTTCTGCTGTTAGATTTTTGTCCTAAGTGTCTTCTCATTCATTGCTTACTCTATGTCATTAAATTGCATTCTTTTGGTACTGAAATATCTCAAAAAATGTCAAGGTCATTTTCAATGCTGTCAGAGGTGTTAAGAGCAACGACAACCCTTCTGATTGAGAATTTTGAGATTTGGTAAATGTATTCCTGATTCTGGGTCATGAATGTTGAATACAAATACAGTGGTCTTAGGGCTGATTCCAATACATACCATGTCACCTTTTCCTCCAGGTTGCATCCTCCATTCAACTACCTACCCATATTACAACAGGACAATAAACACCTTACTTCCTACCTCGTTGATGAGACATGGTGTACAACGTCGTTAAAGCTTTTGCCATATTTCAAGAAAAACTATTTGGGTCACTATCCCTTTGTTTTGCTGTGTAGCAATATCATAAAAAGGAATACAACTGGCTTGGCATGCTTTGTTCTTCATAGGATTACTGTGGCAGTATTTTGTTGGCGATCATTAGCAATGGGACAGTGAGTTGGCTGAAATTTTCCTAGTCTTCAGGGATTACAAAGTCACACTGCTTATAGGTAGGAGGTAGCACATCAAAGCAAATCTCTTCAACATTTGCAGTTGTGTCAGAGTAGCACTGGCTCCCAAAATCAATATTCAGAAAGATGAGCATGAAAGAAAATTATATTACTTTTCGGTCCCATGGGACATAAGTCATACAACCAGTGGGATTTTTTTTTTTTTTTTGTCTTCTAACTGCATGATTACATTCAATCATGAATAGGAGAAAACATTTTACCTGGGCTGCATTTATTTTTAAAGCCATCACACTGAAATGAGATATGGAAATGAAAAGCTTTCACATTGCTGATGTTGAAGAGCAAATTAGAAGCAGATGATGATAATTACAAAGAACAACCTTGTGTTCTCCTGGATATGCCTAAAGGTAATGAGAAAGCAGAGGGTAAAAAGTTGGAGCTGGTGAAGATGGAGAATGGTGAGCTGTCAGTGAGCTCCAGATAAAAAAGGCATAACAACATCGATCTTGATGGGTGTCGAGGGGGAAACTGTCTGAGCATGGTTGACTGAGTTATTTTGTTTGAGAGAAAAAAAATTTAAACTCTCTGGGAATATGGCAATTGGTTAATTATCATATATATAAAATATATTTATATATACAAAAAAATAAGCACGAGGTAATGAATGTATGACTATAGTAGAAGAACCCAATCAAATATTCAAATATGAATAAAGGCAATTAATGGAATTAGTCACTGTTACAATTATCAGAGCGTGTCATTGCGAATCCCTCTCAAGTAGATTAATGACAAGTCTTTAAAAAGTTACTCTTCATTTTCAAAGATCACAATTATAGACCAGAAGTTATATAGCGAAAAGACATCTTGTACAGATCTTTCTCCAAAGCTGAAAATGGACTTGATTACATATAATATGTACACATTTCTTTGAAATTGAACTTCACTTTCAGTTCGTTGGAATAGCATGAAAACTGAAAATATTTTTATACAGAAAATACACTTTTTTCTCCCAATACCTCAGAGTATGCAGAGTACATCTCATACATTCTCCCATTCCTGAACTCCTACTCATACCTCAGGTATGAGCCTAGATGTACCTCCTCTGGGAAGCCTTGCCCGAGCCCTCAAGGCTCCTAAATGTTCCCAGGACAATTGCTGTGCCTATCATGTTCCCTCCTACTTAACCCCATGCATGTTTACTTATCTGTCTCTTATGTGTCACGTCCTTGAGGCTGTATTATACTCACTGCATGTATATCCTACCATACTGTCTGATGCTAAATGGTATTCATTAAATACATATAATATCACTTGGCCTTAATTTGGCCCTAAAAGGTATAGGTCAGGATTATAATCCCCATTTTATAATGAAGAAAATGAGGCTCTAAGAGCTTTTGTGATTTGCACAAGCTCATACAGACAGTTAAAGAGCTGGGATTCAAACATTTGGTCATAGAAATCAAGGGAGATAGAATTTTAACAAGAGTGACCAAACAATTCTAAATGCAGCAGACATTTGGATTTAATTTAAAGAAAAACGTGTGGGGTAACATAATCTTTGAGAGCAGTCTTAGCAGAAGCCTGAGGAATGGAAACACAAATCCAGGAAATTCAGAGAAAACAAGTTGTAATGAAAGGGAAGTAATAGAAATAGCTGACTAATTCACAAAGTTTTTCATTGGAGGCCACAAAAATGTGGCCTAAGAAGGTATATACTAAGAAGGTAAATTAAGAAAACTCTTTTTCAGAAGGAGAGACCTGGTGCATATTTAAAGCATGGTGCCAAGTTCTGCCTCTGGGAGATTAGAGAAGATGTATTTTCCTCTATTCTTCCTGTTAAGTACAACTAAAATCTTTGGACGTTACAGCGTTATAGACAAAACAAACATAAAGAGATTCTGAACAGTGCAGAGAAGAAGGCAGATGGGCTGGGGACCATTAGGCTTCAAAGATCATGGAACTGAGTTCCTTGGGTTTTCCTAGACTTGGAACTGAAGAAACCAGGGACACAGATATGCCAGTGGGCACTGACAAAAAAAGTCCTAACAAGAGCCTGCTCTTTCTAGCCAAAGCACCAAGAAAGGGGCAGTCTAGCAAAATAGAAAACTCTTAGCCTAGAACCAGCCTACTCCAGCCAAACATTATAGATGAAACTATGGTCCCACCTCCATTTGTGCCAACAACAGCCAAATGGTGACCTTACACTTGCATATTCTTCCACTCTCTGTGCTGTAATGAGTTCCTCCCGTCCACCTGCGTTGGTATAAGTGGAGACCACATGGGAAGCCTGGACTTCCTTTTTTACCAGGAACCAGTACTCCTCCCCTCCCCACTGGGTAAGTGCCAGAGGAGTGTTGAGCCAGTCTAGTGTCCAGCCAGACCACCCCACTACAGTGTCAGTGGAGGCTACATGGGGACCAGAACTCCCATCCCCCAGCCAGGAGTAACAAAAAGCCCACACCTTTGGGTGTCAACAGATCCCAAGGAGGGAACATGCAGTTCTGCCTGCACCTAGAAGTAGCCACACAGACAGCTCCCCCTTCCTCTGCCAGAGTGATGTCAGAGAAAACCAGCTAAAACAGAAAGTTTAGATAAGATCTGGAGTCTCATAACATACCATGATAATATTCAAGTTTCAATCAAAAGTCACTTGTACCAAGAACTGGGAAGATCTCAAGCCAACAGAAAAAAAGACAATCAATAGATGCCAACACCAAGATGACAGAGATGTTAGAATTATCTGACAAAGGTTTGAAAGCAACTATGATAAATGAGTAATGAGTAAGCATGAATAAGCTTGAAACAAATGAAATAAAGCAGCCTCAGGAAAGAAGTAGAAAGTCCCAGCAAATAAATAGAGAATATAAAGAAAAACCACATGGAAATTTAGAACTGAAAAAGGTACTAACTGAAATTAAAAGCTCAGTGGATGGGGTCGACAACAGAATGTACAGGTCAGGGGAATCAGTGAACTGAGAGAGAACAATAGAAGTTACTGAAGCTAAGAAACAGAGAAAAGAGACAGAAAGAAAATGAAGAAAACCTCAGGAACCTGTGGGAATAAAACAAAAGATCTAGCATTCATGTCATCACAGTCTCAGAAGAAGAGGAGAAAGAAGATGGGGCTGAAAACATACTTGGAGAAACATTGGCTAAGCTGTGAATTGTGTAAGACTGTTGAGTCCAGACTTGTACCTCTGAAACAAATAATACATTATATGTTAAAGAAGAAGAAGAAGAAGAAGAAGAAGATAGCAGGAGCGGAAGAATGAAGGGGGGAGATCGGAGGGGGAGACGAACCATGAGAGACTATGGACTCTGAGAAACAAACTGAGGGTTCTAGAGGGGAGGGTGGTGGGGGATGGGTTAGCCTGGTGATGGATATTAAAGAGGGCATGTAGTGCATGGAGCACTACATCAAAAACTAATGATGTAGTGTATGGTGGTTAACATAACATAATAATAAAAAAAAAGAAAAAAATAGATGGGCATAGAAAATAAAAATCTATAAGTCCAAAAAAAAAAAAAAAAAGGAAACATTGGCTAAAACCTTCCCAAATCTGGGAAGAGACCTAAATTTACTGATCCAGGAAGTTGAATAGGAGAAACAGGATAAACCCAATGATATCCACACCAAGACTTTTCATAATTAAACTTATGAAAACAGACCCCTCTCCCCCCCTCAAAAAAAAATCTCTAAAGCAGCCAGAATAAAATGGCAACTTACCTATAGGGGAAAACATTCACATGCTGATGGATTTCCCATCAGATGCCATGGAGGAAAAGAGGAATTAGAACCTTATTTTTCAAATGCTGAAATAAAAGACTGTCCACCGCAAATCCTATACTCTGCAAAAAGAATTTTTCAGGAATGAGAAAGAAATCATGGTCTCAGGTAATGGGAAACTAAGGAATTTGTCACCAGGAGACTTATCCTGAAGGAATGGCTGGAGGAAATTCTCAGAACAGAAAGGAAACAATAAGAAAAGGAACACTGAAACATTGAGAATGAAGAAAGAATGTGATAAGCGAAAATATAGGTAATATAAGCTTTCTTTTTCCTCTTGAGTTTTCTAAATTATGTTTGGCAATTGAAGCAAAAATGGTAACATAATTCATTCTAAATGAATACAGGGGAAGTATTTAAGACAATCTTATAAATAAAGGAGAGAAAAAGGATGTAGAAGGAGGTAAAGTCTCTATACTTCAATCAAACTGGTTAAATCATGACACTGATAGACCGTTATAAAGTTATGTATAATAACAGACTACCTGGACCAACCACCAAAAAAAATCTATACTAAGAGATACACTAAAAGACACTACACATAAATCAAGATGGAATTATAAAAAGTTGTTCAAGTAACCACAGGATGGCAGGAGAATGATAACAGAGAAACAAAAACAAGAGAACAAACAAAAATTAAAATGACAAACTTAAGTCCTAACATATTAATGATTACTCTAAATGTAAATGGTCTAAACACAGCAAATAAAATACAGATTGGCAGAGTGGTATTAGCGGAGGGATAGATGCATAGATTAATGCAACAAAGTAAAGAACCCCCAAATGAGCAAAGGTGCAAAAGCATTTCAATGAAGGAAAGATAGCCTTTTCCACAAATGGTGCTGGAGCAATTGGACATCCATAGGTATAAAAATGAATCTTGACCTGAATCTCAAGCCTTATACAAAAATTATTTCAAAACAGTTTATGGATTTAAATGTCAAATTATAAAATCTTTAGAAAAAAATTATCGGTGAAAATATTTGTGAGCTAAGGCTAAGGACACTTGACATCAAAATGCAATCCATAAAAGGAAAAATTGACAAATCGGATTTTGTTAAAAATGTAAAACTATTGTTAAGAAAGTGAAAGTATAAGCTATAGAATGGGAAAATGTATTTTGCAAACCACATATTTGACTAGCATATACAGCATATAAAGGACTCTCAAAACTCAACAGTAAAAATTGGATTGTTTAATCCAATCAGAAAACAGACATGAAAAGACACTTCATTGTTTAATCCAATCAGAAAATAGACACAAAAAGACACTTCATTGACAAGGATATACAAATGGCAAATAAACACATTAGAAGATAGTCACCATCATTAGCCATTAATGACATGCAAATTAAAACCACAAGGAGACATTCTTAGGCACCCATCAGAATGGTACAATAAAAAAATAGTGCCACCACCAAATGCTGGCAAGGATGTGGAGACACTGGATCACTCATACATTATTGGTGGGAACATAAACTGGTACAACCACTCTGAAAAGAGTTTGGCAATTTCTTTCTTTTTAAGATTTATTTATTTATTTACTTTAGAGAGAGAGAGAGAGAGCAAGAGAATGAGCATAAAAGTAGGAAGGGGCAGAGAGGGAGGGAGAAGGACAAGCAGACTCCATGGCGTGGAGGCCGATGCAGAGCTCCATCTCATGACCCTGAGATCATAACCTGAGCTGAAATCAAGAGTAGGTCATTCAACCGACTGAGCCACGGAGGGACCCCAAGAGTTTGGCAATTTCTAAGAAAACCAACCGTTTAACTACCATAACACTCAACACTTGCTCTTCTGGACATTTATTTATCCCAGAGAAATGAAGACATATATTCACAAAAAACCTGTACACAAGTATTCACAGCAGCTTCATTTGTAATAGCCAATAACTGGAAACAACACAGATGTCCTTTAATAGATGAACAGTTAAAACAAATAGTGGTACATTCATAACAGGGAATGCAGCTCAGCAGTTAAGAGGAACAAACTATTGATACATGAAACAACCTGGATGAATCTCCAGAGAATTATGCTGAGTGAAAAATGCCAATCCCAGAAAGCTATATACTGTATGGTTTTATTTACATAACATTCCTTAAATAACAAAATTGTAGAAAGAGAGGACAGATTGGTGGATGCCGGGGTAAAGGAGTAGGTGAGGGTATAGAAGGGGTTGTGGCTTTAAAGGACAACATGAGGGATCCTTGTAGTGATAGAAATGTTCTGTGTTTTCAATGTGTCAATGTCAATATCCTGGTTGTAATATCCTACTGTTGTTTTGCAAGATGTTACCTTTGGGGGAAATTGGGTGAAAGGTACATTTTTCTTACAACTGCATATGAATCTATAATGATCTCAAAAGAGGTTTTATTTTTTTTTTAATTTTTTTTATTGTTATGTTAATCCCCATACATTACATCATTAGTTTTAGATATAGTGTTCCATGATTCATTGTTTGTGCATAACACCCAGTGCTCCATGCAGAACGTGCCCTCCTCAATACCCATCACCAGGCTAACCCATCCTCCCAACCCCCTCCCCTCTAGAGCCCTCAGTTTGTTTTTCAGAGTCCATTGTCTCTCATGGTTCTTCTCCCCCTCCGATTTCCCCCCCTTCATTCTTCCCCTCCTGCTACATTCTTCTTCTTCTTTTTTTCTTTCTTAACATGTATTGCATTATTTGTTTCAGAGGTACAGATCTGAGATTCAACAGTCTTGCACAATTCACAGCGCTTACCAGAACATATACTCTCCCCAGTGTCCATCACCCAGTCACCCCATCCCTCCCACCCCACCCCCCACTCCAGCAACCCTCAGTTTGTTTCCTGAGATTAAGAATTCCTCATATCAGTGAGGTCATATGATACATGTCTTTCTCTGTTTGACTTATTTCGCTCAGCATAATACCCTCCAGTTCCATCCACGTCGTTGCAAATGGCAAGATCTTATTCCTTTTGATGGCTGCATAATATTCCATTGTATATATATACCACTTCTTCTTTATCCATTCATCTGTTGATGGACATCTTGGCTCTTTCCACAGTTTGGCTATTGTGGACATTGCTGCTATAAACATCGGGGTGCACGTAGCCTTTTGGGTCCCTACTTTTGTATCTTTGGGGTAAATACCCAGTAGTGCAATTGCTGGATCATATGGTAGCTCTATTTTCAACTTTTTGAGGAACCTCCATACTGTTTTCCAGAGTGGCTGCACCAGCTTGCATTCCCACCAACAGTGTAGGAGGGTTCCCCTTTCTCCGCATCCCCGCCAACATCTGTCATTTCCTGACTTGTTAATTTTAGCCATTCTGACTGGTGTGAGGTGGTATCTCATT
Source organism: Halichoerus grypus (assembly GCF_964656455.1). Taxonomy (NCBI): domain Eukaryota; kingdom Metazoa; phylum Chordata; class Mammalia; order Carnivora; family Phocidae; genus Halichoerus; species Halichoerus grypus. The sequence continues at coordinate 20,934,335 of NC_135723.1, read as the reverse complement.
GAGGTTTTGATTTGGATTTCCCTGATGCCGAGCGATGTTGAGCACTTTTTCATGTGTCTGTTGGCCATTTGGATGTCTTCTTTGGAAAAATGTCTGTTCATGTCTTCTGCCCATTTCTTGATTGGATTCTTTGTTCTTTTGGTGTTGAGTTTGATGAGTTCTTTATAGATTTTGGATACTAGCCCTTTATCTGATATGTCATTTGCAAATATCTTCTCCCATTCTGTCAGTTGTCTTTTGGTTTTGTCGACTGTTTCCTTTGCTTTGCAAAAGCTTTTTATCTTGATGAAGTCCCAATAGTTCATTTTTGCCCTTGCTTCCCTTGCCTTTGGCGATGTTTCTAGGAAGAAGTTGCTGCGGCTGAGGTCGAAGAGGTTGCTGCCTGTGTTCTCCTTTAGGATTTTGATGGACTCCTGTCTCACATTGAGGTCTTTCAACCATTTGGAGTCTATTTTTGTGTGTGGTGTAAGGAAATGGTCCAGTTTCATTCTTCTGCATGTGGCTGTCCAATTTTCCCAACACCATTTGTTGAAGAGACTGTCTTTTTTCCATTGGACATTCTTTCCTGCTTTGTCAAAGATTAGTTGACCATAGAGTTGAGGGTCCATTTCTGGGCTCTCTATTCTGTTCCATTGATCTATGTGTCTGTTTTTGTGCCAGTACCATACTGTCTTGATGATGACAGCTTTGTAGTAGAGCTGGAAGTCTGGAATTGTGATGCCGCCAGCTTTGCTTTTCTTTTTCAACATTCCTCTGGCTATGCAGGGTCTTTTCTGGTTCCATACAAATTTTAGGATTATTTGTTCCATTTCTTTGAAGAAAGTGGATGGTATTTTGATGGGGATTGCATTGAATGTGTAGATTGCTCTAGGTAGGATTGACATCTTCACAATATTTGTTCTTCCAATCCATGAGCATGGAACGTTTTTCCATTTCTTTGTGTGTTCCTCAATTTCTTTCATGAGTATTTTATAGTTTTCTGAGTACAGATCCTTTGCCTCTTTGGTTAGATTTATTCCTAGGTATCTTATGGTTTTGGGTGCAATTGTAAATGGGATCGACTCCTTAATTTCTCTTTCTTCTGACTTGTTGTTGGTGTATAGGAATGCCACTGACTTCTGTGCATTGATTTTATATCCTGCCACTTGACTGAATTCCTGTATGAGTTCTAGCAGTTTTGGGGTGGAGTCTTTGGGATTTTCCACATAAAGTATCATATCATCCGCAAAGAGTGAGAGTTTGACTTCTTCTTTGCCAATTTGGATGCCTTTGATTTCTTTTTGTTGTCTGATTGCTGTGGCTAGGACTTCCAATATTATGTTGAATAGCAGTGGTGATAGTGGACATCCCTGCCGCGTTCCTGACCTTAGGGGGAAAGCTCTCAGTTTTTCCCCATTGAGAATGATATGCGTTGTAGGTTTTTCATAGATGGCTTTTATGATATTGAGGTATGTACCCTCTATGCCTATACTCTGAAGAGTTTTGATCAAGAAAGGATGCTGTACTTTGTCAAATGCTTTTTCTGCATCTATTGAGAGGATCATATGATTCTTGTTCTTTCTTTTGTTAATGTATTGTATCACGTTGATTGATTTGCGGATGTTGAACCAACCTTGCAGCCCAGGGATAAATCCGACTTGGTCGTGGTGAATAATCCTTTTAATGTACTGTTGGATCCTATTGGCTAGTGTTTTGGTGAGAATTTTTGCATCCATGTTCATCAGGGATATTGGTCTGTAATTCTCCTTTTTGATGGGGTCTTTGTCTGGTTTTGGGATCAAGGTAATGCTGGCCTCATAAAATGAGTTTGGAAGTTTTCCTTCCATTTCTATTTTTTGGAACAGTTTCAGAAGGATAGGTATTAATTCTTCTTGAAATGTTTGGTAGAATTCCCCTGGGAAGCCATCTGGCCCTGGGCTTTTGTGTTTTGGGAGATTTTTGATGACTGCTTCTATTTCCTTAGTGATTATAGGTCTGTTCAGGTTTTCTATTTCTTCCTGGTTCAGTTTTGGTAGTTGATACATCTCTAGGAATGCATCCATTACTTCCAGGTTATCTAATTTGCTGGCATAGAGTTGCTCATAATATGTTCTTATAATTTTTTGTATTTCTTTGGTGTTGGTTGTGATTTCTCCTCTTTCATTCATGATTTTGTTGATTTGGGTCATTTCTCTTTTCTTTTTGATAAGTCTGGCCAGGGGCTTATCAATCTTGTTAATTCTTTCAAAGAACCAGCTCCTAGTTTCGTTGATCTGTTCTACTGTTCTTTTGGTTTCTATTTCATTGATTTCTGCTCTGATCTTTATTATTTCTCTTCTCCTGCTGGGTTTAGGCTTTATTTGCTGTTCTTTCTCCAGCTCCTTTAGGTGTAGGGTTAGGTTGTGTACTTGAGACCTTTCTTGTTTCTTGAGAAAGGCTTGTCTTGCTATATACTTTCCTCTTAGGACTGCCTTTGCTGTATCCCAAAGATTTTGAATAGTTGTGTTTTCATTTTCATTGGTTTCCATGAATTTTTTTAATTCTTCTTTAATTTCCTGGTTGACCCATTCATTCTTCAATAGGATGCTCTTTAGCCTCCATGTATTTGAGTTCTTTCCGACTTTCCTCTTGTGATTGAGTTCTAGTTTCAAAGCATTGTGGTCTGAAAATAGGCAGGGGATGATCCCAATCTTCTGGTACCAGTTGAGACCTGATTTATGACCTAGGATGTGATCTATTCTGGAGAATGTTCCATGGGCACTAGAGAAGAATGTGTATTCCGTTGCTTTGGGGTGGAATGTTCTGAATATGTCTGTGAAGTCCATTTGGTCCAGTGTGTCATTTAAAGTCTTTATTTCCTTGTTGATCTTTTGCTCAGACGATCTGTCCATTTCAGTGAGGGGGGTGTTAAAGTCCCCCACTATTATTGTATTGTTGTCAATGTGTTTCTTTGCTTTTGTTATTAATTGGCTTATATAATTGGCTGCTCCCATGTTAGGGGCATAGATATTTACAATTGTTAGATCTTCTTGTTGGATAGACCCTAAGAGGTTTTATTTTTTTGAAACAACATGCACGGAACCAGTAGAAAGGGAAAGACTGAAGATGAGAAGAGAGAATGCGAAGAAGAAATGAGAACAGGGAGTTTTACTTTTCATTTAGGAGCTCTCCCTGGTGTTCCTGCAGTTTTAATTCCAATCCAGCTGTTTATTAAGAAGTTACAACACAGAGGAGATCTCCATTACATGGTGAGTCCTAATGCATCGAGTGGAGGCAATAATTAAAGATGGAGAGTGGCAAATACAAACACAATTTATCTCTCTTCTCCTTGTATTCTGCCTGATCAGATCCTCAGTGGTTCTCAATCTTGGCTTGATCTCCCTTGAGATAATCAAGGGAGCTTAAACAAAAATACTAGTGCCTGGATTCCCCACCACCACCACCGCAAAGATTCTGATTAAGTTGATCTAAGGTATTCCTTGGGCATTAGCATTTTTTAAAAAGGATTTATTTATTTATTTGAGAGAGAGAGAAAGAGAGAGGGTGCACATGCAAGTGGGGGGAAGGGCAGAGGGAGAGGGCGAGAATCTTCAAGCAGACTTCCTGCTGAGTGTGGAGTCCCATGCGGGGCTCGATCCCACAACCAATGAAATCATGACCTGAGCCAAAACCAAGAGTCAGCAGCTTAACTGACCGAGCCACCCAGGCACCCTGTGCATTAGCACTTCTAAAGGTCTTGAAGTGATGGCAAAGCGTAGCCAGGGTTGAGAACCACTGGCCAAGTGGGGGTCCACAGCCTGTTTGAATCTTTGTGGATACGCATCATGTGTTTGTTTTGAATTGAATGTGAGGGGACAAGGTTGTGATGTGTGTAAATTATTTCACTGTGCCTCTAGAGACAGAGTTCAGTACATCTTTTAGGTAGAGGTTATATTTATAAATGACATCAACTAACATGGTGGTCAGCTCTCCCAAGACTTCCCTGTGTGCCTCACTGGCCTTCTTTCAGCTCCTAGGACATTTCATGTTGTCTTTTGCCACAGAGTTTTCGATATGTGCCGTTGTCCTACCCAGAGCAAGAAGTCCCTCACATACAACCCCATTCTTCTTTCCCTCCTTTGCCTAATTAATCTCCTTCAACTCCCATTCACTTTTCACCTCTGCAGAGAAGTCCAGCCTCTTAGGCTACCATGAACACCTCCTTCCCGGTACTTGACACAGTTACAATTTTACAGTTTTTTTTTTTAAGATTTTATTTATTTATTTGACAGAAAGAGATACAGCAAGAGAGGGAACACAAGCAGGGGGAGTGGGAGAGGGAGAAGCAGACTGCCCGCTGAGCAGGGAGCCCAATGCGTGCTCGATCCCAGGACCCCGGGATCATGACCTGAGCCGAAGGCAGATGCTCAACGACTGAGCTACCCAGGCACCCCACAATTTTACAGTTATTTTATAATTATTCCATAATGTCTGTCTCTCCCACTAGACTGGAAACTCTTGGGGGCAGAAATCTCCCTTGTAAAAAGCTCACTATTTTCTCCCCAGCCACCAGCCTAGTGCCTCTGATATCCTGTAGATGTTCTGTAAATAATTTGTTGCCTCAATGAACCAACCAATCTCTATTTAGAAACTTGGGAAGTATTCACCAGAGAAAGAGGATGTCACAGAAGCAGTTAACTAGGGATGGTTCAGCTGAAAACTAGTTCACAGGACCTTGGGCAGGTCACTCATTCTCCCTGGGGCTCCCTGTTTGTGTTTGTGAAATGGCGATGGTTCTCGAACTTGGCTGCACATGTTAAAAACCATTGGGGAAACTTAAAATAGCAATATGTGGGACTCAACGCAGATGTTCTTGTTTAACTCATTTGAGGTAGAACTCAGGTATTGGACATTTTTAAATGCTCCAGAGTGATGAGATATGCAGTCAAAGTTGAGAACCACTAGCTGGGCTTAATGATGTCTAAAATCTGGCACAGTTATAAAATTTTAGCATCATGTAAAGCAACCCACCTCCTTTAGCAATGACCCTCCTTTCCTCTGAGATAGTTTACACTGAAGGGAATCCAAGCCCATGACCACTCGGGGGCAGACACAAAGTGAAAGATACTTATAACCTACCACATTCATTCTTTTCCCTGCTTCTTTAGCTTTCAGTTGTGGTGTTTGGTAGAGAGCCAACCCTCCACAGACTTGGCCCACTGGCACCTTACGTAGTGAGATTGTGGGATGGTGTATGAGGTACAAGGAAATTAGGAATTAATTATTGATATAAAGACAGAGCAAATAAAAATTTGCTCCTTTGATTGTGAACTTTCTGATTTTCAAAATAGCGGCTTAAAAACACATCTTTCCATCCAAATGCCCAGAGGGATTCATCTGCATTGAAGATTAATTCCCTGAGAGGTTTTACTCTTTAACAGTCTCCTGGTTTGGTTTTTAATATTTGGCACTAAAAATAAAGTCTGATGCCAAATTTCATTTGTTGTCACTCTTTAGCTGTAATTGACTCTAAGATCTAAAAGAACTCATCGGGTTCCATGACTTTTATCCATGACAGAGGAGTACCCTGTTCAAAGAACTGGGATCACAAAATGCAAATAGCGAGAGACTTTGCTAGCCAGGCATCAGAGAGACTGTTCCAGAAGTAAAAAGGGCTGTGTCCTCCAGCTTCCTCCAGGCTGTATTTATTATTTTTTGCTGTTGTTTACTGGCGTCGTGACATAAACCTCGGCTGATTAGTAGAATGATTGGAATTATAAAGAAATTGTGCCTTGTAGTAGTATGATTTCATTCTAATTAGAAAAATTCATTGGCATAAGAAACAAAAGCGTTATGAGGAGAAAGAATTGTTTCCATCTCTTGGCAGCCCTTGAGATGAGGTGCACTGGGGGTCCATCCGGAGTGTATGGGGGATCCATGTGTGGAAAATACCAGGACCTTTTAAGTCTTTGGGTGGCACTCAGGAAGAATTGCCCTCTTCATTCTTAGTGGTGTAGACGAATACACCTCCTCCCCAGCCTGAGTCACTCTGATCAGGTGAGTGCTTGGGAAGCCTGTTCCTGTCATGAAGCCAGAAGGGTGCTATTTGAGCCCATTCTTTAGTGGGTCAGTTACTTAAATGGTGTCCTCCCAAGTGCACAATGTACCACTAAAAGATAGAGGCCTGAATGTACTCGTAAGTAGGTTAGGCATAGAAAGACCTTTTATTTTGGGAGTGGGGGGAGGCAAACAAAATGGGTGACTTTCTATTTTTCTATAGTGGGGAGAGGAGAGTAAAAGAAACTCCCCTTTCTCTACTTCTACCCATCAAACAAAATACCTCTGGCCGTATTCCACCAGTAACTCCTCTTTTAGAGCGGAGGCAACCTCAGGAAGAATTAAGGCTTTTGACCATTCACACTTTAGTCTGAATTATGCAAATTGGAAAATCAGGTCACTTTCCTCCTTGGGAAAGTCAACCATAAAGAGAGACTGAGAGTCTGGATTGGGAGGGAGCTGAGTGAGGTTAATTTCAGAGAATAAGGAAAGAAGGTTTGAGTGGGGTCCCAGGGTGGGGAATTTTAAATGGTTAGAAGCAGTCTGAGTCCTCCTGATGCCTGAGCCTAGGAGTGAGGTCCGGGAGTCAGGAGTGTTACAGGCAGGGCCGACCAGAGGCCATTTAAAATACTTTGTATTGTGCCTAAATTTAACCATTGAACAATGTAGCAGCAAAAAAAATATACTTCCTGCCACATTGGGTGTGTACATTGCTGTAGGCAAATAAGAGATTTGGTTCTCTTAACCTAAAAATTAGGAAGTCTGACTTCCTTAGGAAAACCTGCACAGTTGGTCAGAGGGTAGCCAACTGCCCTCCTAATCTCTCTGTCTGGATACTCAGACACTGATTCTAGCACTGCCTTCCATCCTCCTCTTGGATCCTGAAGGCCAGAGAACTCCACAGTGGGGTTCGAGGGCTCCCAGGACTCACCGAGAGTGTCCGTGCAATAGGCACACACAGAGAATATAAGGGAATCCATTTCTAGATCCTCAGTGTGTGCACATATACTCTTTCCTAAAACTGATCTGCCAGAGAGGGGGCTTGCAGTGAACATGTTGGGATTCAGTTCCTTCCCACCTCTCCTTCATACTCACCTGTTTCCTGCTTTATAAAAGAAGGTCTCTTTTGCCCTTCCACATTCTTCCTACAATAACTTCCAGAATGTCAAACACAGGGACAACTGGGGATATTGAAGTTGGGTAAGCCTCCCTTCATCACAACACTTAGTCAGGGCTGTGTCTTCCCTGTCTTAGACACATTTCTGTTACCAGCCAAGCATGTCCTCAGAGAGCAAGTATGCTGGTTCTATGAGATGTTCTGAAGTCCCATAGTGATGGTAGTTTTTCCTTTAATGACCTCACTTTTCCCATTCCCCAACTATTATCAAAGAATGCGTTGCTCCTGAGGGAGAGTTTTTTGAGAGCGAAACAAACAAACCATAAAAACAAATATTGAAGATGACAGCAGTTTATTTGATTCTTGCAACAAATTCTTGGCAGAGCTTCATGCCCTATCTACCTCTCTATTTGAGAATTAAAAATCCAAAGTGAGGAGGTGGCTGTCACAAAGATGCGTATTAACACATTTATTAAACCGAAACATGAAGCTAGACTGTTTCTCATGAAATGTGAGTTTGTCAAGCCAATTATTTGACAATAAAGACTGCTTTGCCAATTATATCAAAGGGATCTTCCATAAATTGAATGAGCTAGATCTTAAGTTCCAGAGTTTTGACCAAAATTTGTCATGTTATAAAAAAGTTTGTGTTGGCGAATGGGTATTGAATGGTATTTTTTTTCCTCCAACTATTTCTGAGTACCTGGAGTTAAAGAAGATGCCTTTAAGTGAAAGAAAGCAGGTATAATGGATAGTCATTTGAGAAATCTTTGTAAAGTCTTTTTGGTACACTCTCAGACCTGATAAAGTTAATGACTCTAATGAATAAGTTAATGACTCTAATTAATAAGTATCACATGCTTTTACTAGACAGGTTTCTATTTTCTAAAATGAATTAAAATTTGCCCGAGGCAGGGGGTGGGGGCAAATTGGGCAAAATTGGAGAAGGGAGGGGGTCAAAAGATACAGACTTCGGGTTGTATAAAATAAATAAGTCATGGGCATGTAATGTACAGCATGGCAACTATAGTTAATAATAATAAAAAGGATTTGAAATTTCCTAAGAGAGTAAATCTTAAAAGTTCTCATCACAAGAACAAATTTGTAACCGTATGGTGATGGATATTAACTAGACTTACTGTGGTGATTATTTTGCAATATATACAAATATGGAATCACTACGTTATACACCTGAAACTAGTGTTATATGTCAATTTTACCCCAATTTTAAAAAATGAGTTAAAAGATCTAAACATTAACCTTAATTTTAATGTTATAATACTAAACAATTAAATTATCTGATGAAATAATTTTAAGTGAAATTGTTATTAACTAAATTATTAAATAATTTTTGTAATAGATCACACCCTGCCGTTTTTGGCATATAACTCAAAATCTGTTCAAGTAATTGTTTGGTATTATTATTATTAAAGACGAAAAATAGGAATCAAATTGAAAATGAAAATCATCTTAGTAATACATATTAATCTAGGAATATATGAATTTGATTAACCATAAGAATAACAACACACCGTTAAGAGCTGCATTTCTAGGAACAGTTTACTTTGATAGCTTATCAAAATTTATAATTTACATACATTGTTTTGATCACTCATACACTACTAATATTTATATGTTACTAGTAATTATAAATTCTTCATTTGGAAGAAAAAGTTTAAACTTTTTGCAACCTATAGTTTTAAAAACTTTAATTTATATACTTCTTTGTTTCAGATAGCTAGGATAGGATAATCAAGAAAAGATTTTCAAGGGTGAAAATATATCATGTTTGAATAATAATTCGTGGGGACAGTGGAAGTCAAATACAAGTTAATGGAGCAAAGGAATGGTATAAAAATTCCTGCTAAAAAGAGCTTGGGCCTCATTTTTTTTAAATGAATGATAATGGGTATCCAATCTCTATGGTATTTAAATTCCATTGGATATGTTTAAAAGAGTGATGTAAGAGTTTTGTTTGAGAATATTGATATATTTCCTTTATAACTTCTTAATTTTACAATAAAGAATTTTAGATGCTAACTTGAAAAATGTACAAAGGGGGTACATAGTTTCTTTAAATTTGGGGGCAGGGCTGGAATATATGAACAGAAATGTTTTGGAGACCCTTGTCTTCGAGCTCTTCTTTCTCTTCCAACAAAGCTCTCTTCCTCTTTCCCTCAGGACACTCACTGCTCCCTTCCCACATGACAGGCTAATACTCACTTTGGTGTGGGTGACTGTTAATCACTTACTCTTCTCAAAAGGTGTTTGTGTTGTACAAAGTTTTCCTAGAAACAATAATATAGCGTAAAAGAATGATGTTTGAATGAGAATTTTCAGCCAAGGACAAAGGCATTTGAGGGAAGAGGAAGAGTTCCCAGAACTCACATGGGTGTTCTGAGATTTGCTGGACCTTCTCTGATTTCAGGTAATAATACTGCACTGTCAGGAGAGGTGGCATGGACAACTTCATGGCTCAAAGAGAATTTCGGTTAAACTCATGACTAAGAAAATTAAACTCACTCAATAGGTGTCACTTTTTATATTTTAATGATATTTTTGATGCTTCCTGCTCCAACATTTTAAAAAAGCTGATGATTTGCATTCTTAGGTTTGTTTGTGTTTCTTTTATGTTACATTGACTCAGTTTTCTCCCAACAGAGCACTGTGTCAAGGAAACATCTTTGGTTTTTTTTTCCTTTACAAAAACTCCTCTAAGTAGGTCAAGGTCAAGGCTTTGATGACTGTGTTGACTATTAGTTTTATGTTGCCTAGGAGCCATAGACAATAAATGATATAGGGAAGACAAGCCTGCCATGCACAGATGTCTCTTTGTGCTTCCGGGGAGAACAACTTTAGCCGGTCATACTGGGGGATGGCCAGGAGCCTCATTTTTACAAAGGGACAATTATAAATTATAAACGGGGCTGTCCTTGGCACTAGTGGAATTCATCCTGCCTATTTCTTTGGATTTCTGCAATTGTCAAGGTCTTGCTAATGGTATCAGCTCACTGAAAAAAAAATTAGTGAGCGCTAACTGTAAAGATAGATGATAGATAGATAGATAGATAGATAGATAGATAGATAGATAGATGATAGATAGATAGATAGAGGTGAGCTTACTTTCTAATGGCTTACTCAGAACTTTATATTAAAAATGCTTCTCGAATTGATCCTGATTAATAACACCTTCTGAGTAATAGTGATCCACCGCTTATGAGCCCCTACCATGTGCCAGACACAACAATTAGACCCTTTAAGTAAATATGTTATTATTAAATTTAATGATCTCATGTGGCAAATTTGTCTCTGGATTATATAAAACACACAAACACTGGAGAACCTGGAATGAGTATTTTCCCAGCTTGTGTCTGTTGATGGATAAATGGATAAACAAGTTGTTACACACACGAGTGGAATGTTACTCAGACATAAAAAGAATGAAAGGCTACCATTTGTGATAACTTGTATGTATAGACCTTGAAAGCATTATGCTAAATGAAATAAGTCAGACAGAGAAAGACAAATACTCTATGATCTCACTTCTATATGGAATCCGATTTTAAAAAACCAACTCACCAAACTCCTAGAAAGAGATCAGATTTGTGGTTACCAGAGGCAGGGGGCAGGGGGAGGAGGAGTTGGAGGAAGGCGGTCAAACAGTAAAAACTTCCAGTTATAAGATAAATAAGTACTAAGGATGTAATGTACCACATGATGACTATAGTTAACATGGCTGTATGGTACACAGGGATGTTGGTAAAGGAGTAGATCCTACCTAGGGTTCTCATCACAAGGAGAAATTTTTTTCTTTTCTTTTTATTGTGTCTATGTAAGAGGATGGATATTAGCTGAACTAATAATATATTTTCCTTTTTAACTTCTTAGTTATAAATTCTTTATAACTTCTTAATTTTGGTGGCAATCATTTCACAATATACATAAATCAAACCATCGTGCTGTGTGCCTTAAACTTATATAGTGATGTATGTCAATTACTTCTCAATAAAATTGGGAAGAAGTCAATAAATTAAAAGTATTTTCCAACCCTTTTTATAATGAAATAAGACATTTTCGAGGACTTGGGAGAAAAAGTTATAATAGCAGTTGGTTTTTCCTTTACATATGTGTCATATGTGTTAGCAGTGGGAAATGTATGAAGTGAAGTACAGCTTACCTCATGACCGACCCATTAACCAGAGCTGATCAGGAAACCCCCAGGTGTTGCCTCTCATTCCTTCCCCATTTGTCCCCTCATCTACAGTCCAGACATCTTTTCTATGTTCCTTATACAGATTCTTTATAATGAATGTTTAACATACACATAGCTATTTAGATGTGTGATGCATGCACCTGCTTCAGCAGCACACATAGAAACAGATGACCAGTCTCCAGTGAGTAACTGCAACAACAACAAAAGTCCAAGTTGATCCAGGACCTTGCTGTCTTCCTTCTGGTTTGGTAATAGAGTAACAGAGCCTCTGAAGTGGTAATCCTCCAACCTGGCTACACTGCCCGTGACAGTTTAAAACGTTCAGATTCATGGTTCTCATCTTGAACTTGATAAGGAACAGTCTTTCGGATCCATCTCAGGAATCAATGACTTAAAATGTTTTTCAAATGATTCTAATGCAGTCGGTCAGCCCATAGACTGGAACCATTTCTGTCCATGAATATAACAGAATGCTGATGAATTTAACAGGACTTCTTTTCTCCTTTGCCTTAAACTAAGGCAGCATCATATTTGTGTTGTGTTAAATGACAGTTATAGATAGTTATTGAATCCAGCCAGATTATAGCACAGAGGTACAGGATAGGATAAGGAGAGGAGGAGGACAAGGCAGGAATGATGGTAAGCCCACAAACAGGATTTATGGCAAAGAAAGAGGCAGGGAGACATACCACACAGATTGACCTTGGAGCTGAAGCATGAAGAGTCAAGTTTACAGGAAGATGGCTAAGGAAGCCAGACAGAAGACCCAGATTTAGGGAGGTCTCCATCTCAAGAACCTAAGGCTTATCCCCTGAGCTTCATAGGAAGTCAGTTCCCTTACTGATTTTATGGGGGGCCAGCAAGTGGCCCTCTGGTCGTAACATCATTGTAATGATCTGCATATGGCTCTATGTCTTCCACCCTGTGTCCTCAAGCCTAGCCCAGTGCTTATCTATTTACTGATCTGAATTAAACTGAATTGACAAATCCTGATAGACTCAGACCCCAAGGATTGCTCAAGAGACTTATAAAATCTTATCCACAAGGAAGAAAGCATGTTTAATTTTGGAACACTAATTACAATGCTACTTTGAATAAAGACCAAGAGTAATGGGGACATTTCAATACTGAGTTGTACTTGGCCCATAATCCTTCAGACTTCTTCTAAAATTTGTAAGTTCTGGGTCTCCCCTACAGTATTCTTTCAACTCCTATGCATCTCAACTTATTTGTTCTTTTAAACTCTCAGCAGCGTGCTTGAAAAAGCAAAACAAAACACAAGGTTTTCATTCATTGATTCCTGGTTTGGCTTCTGTGGTGCCTCAACCACTGACAAATTACATCCACCTAGTTCTTCTGCTGTAATGCAGGCTTCCTAGAGAAGCAGAATGTGCTGTGGCCATGTGCGTCGTAGTGGAAATATGAGAAGGTGGTGCTGATTTAACAGCTCCTTCAGCTTGTGTTGGAGTAACAGTTCCCCTTAAAGTAGGAGTGGGTGTGTTTGTTTCCCACTCAAGAGTTGAGCTCCTCGGTGTGCATCACACTTCTTAAATCTCAATATGCTGCTCACGGTGTTAGCTCCAAAACTACCAAATTCAAATTGCCCCAAAAGAAACAACTCCCCTCCTTTTCCAATGGCTCACATCACCACTTCTCTGTGTACTTATTCCACTCATAATGGACCATACTGACAGCAGGCATTGGAAGTCTGAAGACGAACAGCATTAGTTTAAACACAGATGATAAATATGCAAGGAGTCTTCGAGAGCATGATTTTCATGGGATTTATTTTACTCTAGGATAGGGAGGATGCTTTGGGAAGTGACAGAAATCCAAGTCAGTGCATTTAAGCAAAAGGAGAAAATGTTGGCTCAGGCAGCAGAGAAGGCTGCTGTGCTAGTTCACAAGATTGAAAGAAGAGCTTAGGGAATCAGGTTTTGGGAATGAGTCCAGAGGAATTGCCTCCAGATCTCTGTCTTTATTGCCTCTGACTCTGCTTGTCTCTCCTTAGCTTTAGGATTGATCCCACATGAGTCCTATTCCTACCCCTTTGATCAGGGTTTCTCAACCTTTGAAAATTCAGATTCCCATGTGCCACCAGCAGAAATGCCAATTCAGTAGTTGGGAAAACTGCATGAAATGTGGAAGAGGTGGTTTTCCAAAGCAAAGGGACACTAGCCAAACAAACAAAAACATACATGCACAGAAGAGCTTCATTTAGGATTTGTAATTCCATGAAAATGACCACAAGCATCTGTGGGGTACAACAGTGACACCATAAAAACACAGAGGTGAACAAAAAGGATGGAGCCTTTTGCATGAAAATATCAGAGCAGTCCCCAGCCCTCTAGTTATAAATGACAAGTTCATTAGTTACTTAATTTTTTTTGGCAATCAATATGAATTTTATTTTTTTCCCTTTTTTAAATTTTTAAAAAAATTTTATTATGTTAATCACCATACATTACATCATTAGTTTTTGACGTAGTGTTCCATGATTTATTGTTTGTGTATAACACCCAGTGCTCCATGCAGAATGTGCCCCCCTTAATACCCATCACCAGGCTAACCCATCTCCCCACCCCCCTCCCCTCTAAAACCCTCGGTCTGTTTCTCAGAGTCCATAGTCTTTCATGGTTCATCTCCCCCTCCGATTTCCCCACCTTCAATTTTTCCCTTCCTACTATCTTCTTCTTTTTTTTTAAACATATAATGTATTATTTGTTTCAGAGGTACAAGTCTGTGATTCAACAGTCCTACACAATTCACAGCGCTCACCATAGCACATACCCTCCCCAATGTTCATCACCCAGTCACCCCATCCCTCCCACCCCACCCCCCACTCCAGCAACCCTCAGTTTGTTTCCTGAGATTAAGAATTCCTCATATCAGTGAGATCATATGGTACATGTCTTTCTCTGACTTATTTCTATTGACTTATTTCGCTCAGCATAATACCCTCCAGTTCCATCCACGTTGTTGCAAATGGCAAGATCTCATTCCTTTTGATGGCTGCATAATATTCCATTATATATATATACCACATCTTCTTTATCCATTCATCTGTTGATGGACATCTTGACTATTATTTTTTTAAAGATTTCATTTATTTATTTTAGAGAGAGAGTGAGCGTGAGTGGGGGGAGGAAGGGAGAGGAAGAGGGAAAGAATCTCAAGCAGACTCCGTGCTGAGGGTGGAGCCCCACATGGGTCTTGATATGACGACCCTGAGATCATGACCTGAGCCAAAATCAAGAGTCGGACACTTAACCGGCTGAGCTTAGCTACTTACTTAATATAAATAAATAATGGCCAGTGTCAACTTGAAAATGTGGCACACCCCATAATAATGTTAGTTAAGCTATTTCTTTTTTTTTTTTTTTCCATTTGACAACGGTTTATTGAGTGCCATCCCAGAGCTAGGTACTGGGGATACAATGGCAAGCAAGAAATACGCATGCCGTAAGAGGTGGGTGGGGAGTGGTAACAGTGCATGCTTAACCAGTGTTCATCAGGGGACAGATACTGTGATCAACTTATGTATTTTTTTATTATTATGTTATGTTAATCACCATACATTACATCATTAGTTTCTGATGTAGTGTTCCATGATTCATTGTTTGCATATAACACCCAGTGCTCCATTCAATATGTGCCCTCTTTAATACCCATCACCAGGCTAACCCATCCCCCCACCCCCTCCCCTCTAGAACCCTCAGTTTGTTTTTCAGAGTCCATAGTCTCTCATGGTTCATCTCCCCCTCCGATTTCTTTAAAATGCTAAGTGCTAATATTCTGAATGTTTGTGTTCCCCCCAACCCCCCAAATTCATATGTTGAAATCTTAATGCCTGACTTGATGGTATTGGGGGAGGTACCTTTGGGAGGTGCTTAGGTCATGAG
This sequence comes from Halichoerus grypus, assembly GCF_964656455.1. Taxonomy (NCBI): domain Eukaryota; kingdom Metazoa; phylum Chordata; class Mammalia; order Carnivora; family Phocidae; genus Halichoerus; species Halichoerus grypus. The sequence goes on along the minus strand of NC_135723.1, from coordinate 20,919,088 downwards.
GGTGGAGCTTTCATGAATGAGGTTATTGCCTTTATAGAAGAGACACCAAAGAGCTCCCTTGCCCTTTGCCACCATGTGAGGACACAGCAAAAAAGCACTAGCTGTGAACCAGAAGGAGAGCCGAGTACCTTGACCTGGACTTCCCAGCCTCCAGAATTGTAAGAAATAAGCTACCCAATCTAAGACACTAATCAACAATGCTGTTGACCCACTTGAGAAATGTTATCCAGATTTGTGTTGTCATTGCAATTAAGATTTTTTTTGGTGCACTGACAGCAGAGCCCAGAAAGCAATTTTAAGATTTAGAAATTAGTTCTGCTTCTGTGGATCCACTATTAATAATATGGAGCTCTTATCAGCAAAGACGGAGAACCACACATTCAATGGTTGTATTGAGTACCTACTGAGTGAGAAGCATTCTTCCAGTGATGAGGAAGATTCAAAATTCCTATCCTCATGGAGCTTACATTCTAGTGGGCAGACAGTAACTAAATACACACTATATAATCAAATCCCAAATAGAGGTAAGTGCAATGAGAAAAAATAAAGTTGGGTATTAAGAGTAACAGGGGGTCAGAGAGACTATGTTAGCTGAAGGGTCAGGGAAGATGACACTCAAATGAAGTGAGAGTGCCGGCCATGTGTAGGTTTGCGGGAAGAGCACAAAGGCAAAGGTCTTGAGGTGAACACAAGCTTGGTGTGTTTGCCCCAGTGTCACCGAAGCAGCAAGTGGGGCGGGGGGTGAAGAGGTGGAGAGGTGGGCGGGGGGTGAAGAGGTGGAGAGGTGGGCAGGGGGCAGATACTGTAGGGCCTTGCCGTTCATGGCAAGGAGCTGGTGTTGTATTCCAAATGTGGTGGGGAGCAACTGGGGGACTAGAAGGGGTGGCAGTGGTGATTGATTAAAAACTCCAGTTTTTAAATTTTTTAAGATCTCCCTGGTTTCTGTGGGGGACATAGATTGAATGGCTAAAGTAGACGCTGAATGATTAGGTAGGAGTTCATGAAACTTTGTCCCCCAGTGGTAGCAGTGGAGACAGTGTGAGACATGGACAGATTTGGGATATATTTTGAAGGGTAATACACTGGATTGGAGACCAAGGGGAAGAGAGTTTCAATAAGAAGAGGGTAGGAACTAATGTTAAGAATCCCCCCAAATAGGGAGAGTGATGGTTGAGGAAAAGGGCTTGGATTGGACAATAGGTCAGTTATTTTTTTTAAAGATTTTATTTATTTGAGAGAGAGAATGAGTGGGGGGAGGGGCAGAGGCAGAGGGAAAAGCAGGCACCCTGCTGAGCAAGGAGCCCGATGTGGGACTCGATCCCAGGACCCTGGGATCATGACCTGAGCAGAAGGCAGACACTTAAGGGACCGAGCCACCCAGGGTCCCCAGGTCAGTTATTATTTTTAAATAGAAGGATATTAGTAGTGATTTTTGAGAAGTGCAGGCAGAGTGTTGGAGAGAAAGCTGGACAGCTGAGGGGTGAGGATGGGAGCGGGTGATAAGAAAGGTCAGGCAACAGACCCACAATAGCCCCTTTGAATGTCTGGCCTTCCTATAGCCATGCACCCTCAGTTATAGGTCTGACTGTAGAAGGAAATTCTCAATTCCTGACCTCTTCAGGAAATATCCATTTACTTTTAACTTCCCACCGGACATAGGATAGCCTGGGACTCAGAATACTGTGAAAAGGGGATGCTGGGTGGCTCAGTTGGTTAAGCATCTTACTCTTGATTTCTGCTCAGGTCATGATCTCAGGGTCGAGCCCCACACCCGGCTCCACACAGAGTCTGCTTGAGATTCTCTCTCTCTCTCCTTCTGCCCCTCCCCTGTTCACGTGCTCTCAAATAAATAAATAAATAAAATCTTAAAAAAAAAACTGAAAAGGGCAGAACCTGTACTTTTAATATTCAAAGTGGGTGACCATATTTATTTAAATGTAAATCAGAAATCAAAGTTTATATACATGGTTATCTTTGGGGACATTGATCTCTATCCTTCTCTATCTCTTGGACATGGTTGTTCCAAACTCATTAAACTCTCAAGAGAGCAGAGGATTCATGTAGAAGGCTGATAATTAAATTAAGAGCTCTTTAGACCTTGTGATACATTTTCCACAAGTAAACCAAAATAAGTTGCTTTTACATCAGGAACTCTGTTGGTTTGATCATTTCAAAGGGATTCGTGTTTTCCTTTGGGGTTCAGCAGCCACCAGGGGATTTATCAACATATGTCAAAGTAATTGGGCAAGTTGCTGTGATTGGTAGAAACATGCACAGGGGCAGGAGGATTTTGCAGCTATGTGACTTAAGTCACTTGACTTCTTCCTCTTGGAGAATAAGCAATGTTGTAATACAGGGATGGAAGCTAAATTTGGTGAGAAGTGTTCACAGACTCCAGGAAAAGGATTTTGCTTTCCTTTTCTCATTCTTTTTACCCTAGGCAGATAAGCAATTTAAAAAGACCTTCTGAATGCCCAGGACTGAATGTATCAGTCCCTGGTATCGAAAAGGAAAGAGCAGGTGAACAGGAGAGCACGCAAGAACCAATGATAAACCATCTAAGGTAATATCTAACTGAAGGGCTAAACCATGTGCAACAAAATACGTTAAAGCATGTTCTGATCACATGGAAGAATTTACTGTTCCTTGAGAACAGCAGGCCATTTTTAGGATTATCAAAGGTCAGTTATGACTCTCATATTCATTAAGATAGCCATAATTATGTAGATTCCATGCCCTCAGAGCCTTTCTTTTTATTTTCTATGGAATTAAGTCCAAACACTTTAGTGTGGCATCCAAGATGTATGGCTGAAGATTTTGGAGGGAGGGGGTTGTAAGGGATAGGAAACCCAAGTCAAACTGCTTTGACAGGACAGGAAATTCATTAGCTCATATAACCAGCCTGGGGGTGTGTGTGTGTGCTATTTTCATGTATGGCTTAATCTAGGAGCTCAGTTTCTCCCAAGCTCTCAGTGAAGCCTTCTCCTACATTGCCTTCAGTCTCAGACTCTACATGTTAGCTCTTGGTAGCTCTAGGCTCATAGTTCCAGTGCACAAAGAGCATGTGCTTTCTTCCCAAGAGACCCCACAGAAGGTTTGTTGCATCTCTTGATTCTGATTGGATCAAGTGTCCATTTCTGAACCAGTGACTATAGTCAAAAGGGTGTGGTACTGCTTGGCCAGACCTTGTTAGCATGGATTCCCTTGTATATTCTGTTGTTGTCTTTAGAACAGTGAAACAACATACCTTAAATACATGATTCCTCAGTTAGACCTCAGTTAGGCCTCATATCCCCAGCTTCATCTCTTGCTATTCCTTGTTCGGTCCCCAGCATTCCAATGACCAGGAATTAATTCCTGTTCCCTAAGAAGCTGGAGCCCTTTTCAGAATTAAAAGCTTATGTCTGTGCATGTCCCACTGCCTGTGACACCATTTCCTCTCCTCGGAAAAACTCAGTCTCACCGTTGGAGATCCAGCTCCTGCTTGATCTGAGCTGATGAAGGGTCCTCCAAGAAGTGTGGTAGAGAAACATGCATCATGAATGTGGTAGAAGAACATACATCAAACACTGGATATTGCACCCTCTTCAGTGAAGTCGTCATTGGGTGGTTCTCATCTCCTGTCTGTGGGGGACCATCCCTCTTTCTCTACACAAGGCAGATCATGTGGACAGATGCAGGCCACAGTTTGAGGGCCAGACTAACTGGGGAGATGGCAGAAGAAGAGCCAGGCCAGTTCTTCAGGTGGCCTGCAGAGTGGCATGGTGAATCAGAACAAGTTATTTGTGTATAGGGCTGAATTCAGAAAAGGCTGTATCATCACAGAGGATAGAGATTCTGGGTGGGAGTCTGGTGTCAAACAGGTGAGGCTGGGAGGAGCTAACAAGGGGCAAATCTGAGACAGACTCCGGTAGAATGAGACTCTGAAGGGAATGTAGGCTTGACAAGAAGAGCAAGAATGTGCAGGTACCAAGGCCCAGAGGAAATGGGGCCATGAGAGAGTATTGCTTCAACTGCTTTCCATCCATGCATGTTCCTGTGCTGTATTTTTATCTTCTTAGTCTAAATGGTCCAGACAGGGGTGCCTGGGTGGCTCAGTCATTAAGCGTCTGCCTTCTGCTCAAGTCATGATCCCAGGGTCCTGGGATCGAGCCCCTCATCGGGCTCCCTGCTCCGTGGGAAGCCTGCTTCTCCCTCTCCCACTCCCCCTGCTTGTGTTCCCTCTCTCACTGTGTCTTTCTCTGTCAAATAAATAAATAAAATCTTTAAACAAACAAACAAACAAATAAATAAATGGTCCGGACAACTTCTGCCGAAATAATAAAAGTAGTGTGACATCATATCCCTTACAACCCCCTCCCTCCAAAATCTTCAGCCATACATCTTGGATGCCACACCAAAGTGTTTGGACTTAATTCCATAGAATGGAAAGAAGATACGATTGAATAATCCTCTTTATGACTGCAACTCAGAGTTTGAGACTTGGCCCTTAGTGTAGATCTAAGCCATTGTACATCCCACAGAAATGAAAACACGTTAATTCCCACAGACTTGCAGAAGATGAGATATTGGTTCTATTTTCCAGTGACTCAAATATAGCCAAAATGAGTTTTCAGTGGAGGCCATGTGGCTCTTTATGACCACAAACAGCAAACATATGGCCCGGAAAAGTGCTTTCCCCCCAGCAGTTACATTTCCGGTACACCCAGGACCCAGCGCAGCCAAGGCTGTGATTGGTAGACAGCGAGGACGGCTGGTTGTTTGCTTGTCCTTGTAAAATTGAGTGTGACAAGCCAATGAGGGGTGGAGCTGTGCCTGTTGTAAACACATTTAGAATTCAAGAAAAGCTAAGTGTAGATTTGAGACTTTGATTTATGAAGCTCGTAACTATTCATTCATTTCTTAACCATAGTTCATTAAATTTAACAGTTGTGTGACTCCAAATTCACAGATGACAACCGCAACATATTTGGGGCAATAAATTACTAGCTGCTTTAAAAAATGGGACTGATTTAACAGCGTATTGTGGAGTGGTAATAGAGGCACTAAAATCTATCTTTCTACCTCCGAGGGGTTTGTTTTAAAGGTTTAGATTGCAACAATAAACATTCTTTTAATCCTATGCTGTGCAAGCCAGTCCACTTGCAGAGGCAATCATTTACTTGTCTTGTAATGAAAAGTAATTTATGATACACGATATCGATTTACATTTATACTTTCTCTTCATGGCAGGGGCATAATGCTCCTGGGTTGTTCTAGTGGAAAATGCTTTACAATTACCTAATGTCTGAAACCAAAATATTGCCGGTATTTAAAAAATAAATAAAAAGTTCTGAAAGGGGGAGCAGGGCCTGGAATGGGTCTGCATTAGAAAGGTTAAGTCTGCGATGAAGGAGGCCCATGTACATGTTTGCTTCTTGCGCCAAATCCCTGATGTGCAATTTTTATGACAATATTGCATCTCTTTTTATTTGATTTTATTTCTGTCGGTTTTGAGTATTCTTTTCTTTCTCTCTACAACGCTTTCCTCTCCACAGAGGTGTCCAGACAGATCAGCTCACTTTGTCAGCTAAGAACTTCAGGGAGTTGTAGGACTCCAGTGAAGAGGTAAAACAGTTATCACAAGCTAACAACCACAACATATGTTAACCACTAAATAAAGTAAGAGTCGGCAAGGGCCACGGGTCTGAGCTGATGATTTTCCTAGTAGGAGGGTTAAACTTCTGCTGATTAAGGCCCTCAGAATCCTGATTAACTTTGGGCATGGTGTTTACATAATTATGTCATTGGCCTTGAAATGAGAATCTTTGACTTTCAGAGAGGCCTTGAAGTCAGTTTTACTTTTTTTCTGGAATCTGAGATCCTCACAAAGACAGCCTGGCCTACCTGTTGTCTGCAAACCACAGGACTTTTCCTAAGGATCCTATCCAGATGGGTAATGAAGGGATCTCTATGGGATATCATTTATGTGGTGGGTATGAATTAGAAGGCCACAAACTCAAAAGTCCAGGAAATACCGTATTTCTTTATTTCTCAGTTAACAATTTAAGTCTGACTTTGTGATACACTATATCTTGCCAGGCTACAACCTCAGCTCTCTGTGGGACTCACCAAACTGTGGTTTTGCTAAGGTTTTGGGGGTCAGGATGGCTCCCCAAGCCATCAGGCATCTGTCCCTACGTTGTTCCAGCCTGGGTCATCAGTACATTGATCGGTGGCTTTCGTTTGACACTGGGCACACAAGACACTGTGTCAAGGCTGTCAGTCCTAGGCCCTGATTTCTCCTAGGTTCTGCCACTTCTTCTTGGAAGTGCCAGGGACTAACACATAGATTCTAATGCCTGAGGAACCCCACGCCTCTCTCCTCCTTCCAGCTTAGATCATCTGTTTTTAGCTTTGGGAAACTCCCTTTCTCCCTATTTCCATTAGAAGCATGCACATAGACTAGTCTCTTTCCTCTTCCTTTGACCCCAGGGAATCTATTTTTATCCTGGGAAACCCTTCTCTCTTTTCATGTTTCCTCATAAATACCCCCATTTCCTCAGTACCCCATTATTCTCGATGGGCTTTTCCTTCTGGAAACAAAAGTCAAGAAGGGACATTTCTATAGGCAATCTTTGTTTCTTTCCCTGAAAGGGAAGAGAAAATAGAAAGTATAGGGTAAAAATTATAAATTACTACCACAAAAACCTGTCCTAGCATAAGTACATATATGCATTCTCAGAGGCAAATGCCTGATTGATTCATTTTTGCCCAACAAACCAAACAAATAACACACTAAACAAAAGGACCTGCAAATCGTATGCACTGAGTAATTTGTGAATTTGTCACAATTTTCAAGGTGAAAGAGAACCTACGTTTAGTTTAATGTGCCAAGGAAGAGAGAGCGAAGAGAGGGTCAGGTTCCCAGAACACCTCCGTTTGAATGTTCCATAGCACCTCAAACTCAGCATTTCCAAAGCAGAATGCCTCAACTTCTATCCCAGGTACACTAACCTCTACCCCTCTTTATGGTTCTTCTTTTCATCCACACAGTTGGAATACCCTCCCTTCTCCTCAATCTTGACCAGCCCACCCAGGCCCACACAATCAGTAGCTATGCCCGGTGGTTGCTCCAGCAGCTCCAGATTTATTCCCAGACTCCTTGTTACTACGCTCATCCAACTGGCCTTGGGATTTCAGGTTTGATTTCACTCTGCCTGACCCTGCCAGTTTGGTCATCTTCTAGTCTCCCTTTTTGCTTCTTGGACTTCAACTTCCCTTTTAATGCTTGACTTTTCTATCTAACAAATTGACAATTCTTATCCCATGGGATCTTGGAAGAAAACTCCCTTGACCCGTCAGGCTAACTTTCTAAGCTGCCCTCCGCTGGTGGCTGGTGAAGGATGAGTCAGACTCCTGGCTTCTGGGCTCTGCTTGGTTCCTCACTTTCCTTCACCTCCTCACATTAAGTTAACTTCTAAGCCCTCACTGAAGCTGTTCTGGACTCTCCTCTACTCTGCAGACACTGCCTTAATTTAAGCCCTCATTCACTTTCCCCTGGAATATTCAAACAGGTTCTACATGGTCTCCAGTCTCCTGTGTTTTTTTTTGTTCCCCACATGGCAGCCAAAATGATTGTTCTAAAATGCAGTGCTGATCATTCCTTTGCTTAAAACTCACCAGCAAGTATTTGCAATCCTGGTATCTCATCAGAAAAAAAATTCATGAAACTTTTAAAATATATTGATTTTGGCCTCAACACCAGAAAGGGTAACTCAGGGGATCTGAGATAGGGCTCTGGCATCAGCGTTGCTGCAAGAGCCCCTTGAGTAACTCTGATGTGCAGCCTCTTAGCCTGGCCCCACCGAGTCCACCATGGCCTCCCTCTACCCACGTTTCTACCTTATCTCCTGCTCCAGGAGAGCTGGAGGGTGCCTCTTACCTTTCTCTGTCCTGGGGTCTATTACAGTCTTGATGTTCACAGACATTAACTGGACTGCTGCAGGAGGACAGCAAGGATTATCAAAGATCAAGAGCTGGCGTTGAGGTCATTCTGGACCCTGGAGCTACTCTTTAAAGAATTCCGTTGCAGTTGTTCACACTGTATTCAGTGGATTCCTTTTCTAATTTCATGTTCAGTGCTATTTCTGTAGAGTACTAGACAAAATAATTCCTCACCCTGCTTGGTATTTACACCTTTAAAGTATTTATAGGCTGTTTTTATGTCCTCACTTAGTCATCACTTCACTAAGCCGTATGCATTTTGCTTCCACACTATTAATTTAGAAATCCATTCTTTCGTAAGGCGATCACTTTTCCTGAATTATTCCATTCTTCTATGTAGCTCTTAAGTTGTGGTTTTTCTGCTTTGAATAGATTATAAGCCTGTTGAGGATAGCAGTTATGACTCACAATTATGATTTCAGCTTTATTGATGTCTCCCATGCTCTACCCAGAACTGGGCACAAAACATAGGGAGGAGACGGAAGGGTGGGTTTATCAAGGCTATTTAGGGACAGTAAGTGCTGATTCCCCTTTCCGTCATCTTTTGTCATGTTAACCCATGTTTAAGATGCTCATTACTCCTGCCATTGGGTGGTTTAGGCATCAGTATTTCTCTGATTGAACTGTGAGTAAGTTTATTCAAGATCCATCATTCTTTGGTAAGAAAGAAAACCTAGGAGAAAATGGGATACTTTGGGTTATTTTTATCTCTGGAAAAGGATTGATCACACCTTATAACTTGATGAGAATTTGCCAAAAATCTAAACGATGCTTCTATCAAGCAGTGCAAATTGTCATTCTGGATCTGTATTATAAGAAGCTGTATTTGACTACGATCTAATGAAATGTACCAAAATGCAATTTCCAAGGCATTCATTCAGCACTGTACCCTTCCTTTGATTCTGTGCATGCCCATGTAGTAGCTGGAAAATATTCATTAAGTTTCTATTACTGAGTGAAATAATTCAGGACTCACTTCAATACATTTTTGCTAATTCATAGACATTCACCCCACCGACAGCCCCCCTCAAGCATCCACTTCTGTTCTAATCACAGTTGTAAATGGAAAAGTGTCTTTATCAGCAGAGGAGTAACCCTGGAACCCAGCAATGGTGAAAGCCACAAACACCTAAATTTCAGACAGAGAACACTGCGGTTAGTTGTTTGGCATATTATGAAGGACGAAGCCCTCTGCCAGTGGAGGAATGCCTTAAGACCAGGCTAGCTTTTGAGAGCTAAGGAACATGGGTGAAACATGGGCATCCAAAGGGACAAGAAAGAAAAAATGCAGAGAGAAGAGCGTGTTAAGGAATGTTAAAAGCAGCAGGGATAACGAGCTGTGGAAATCATAAGCATGGTACAGATGTTGAGATGTAAGCCAATGGGAAGACAGAAAAGAAGATGTCATTGGAAAGTGGGAAGCAAACTAGCATCAGCGCTGAGTTAGCAAACCCCCAAGCCAGCTGTGTGTGCTCTTTAGCACAGTTAGTGTAGCTCTGCCATCTGGAGGGGCCATCACTGTGTCTGTGGGACCACCTGAACAAGCTACATCATCTTCCCGCGGCCCACACCATTTTTGCCTTTGTAGCCATAGCTGCGTGTAGGACAGAATAAATGATGTGTTATCATAAAGACGACCCAAACTCAAATCAAGATAAAATGGCCCCTTACTTTTCTCTGTTTAGAAACTCACAGATGTATATAGTACATTTTTAAAGATTTCTAATTTTAAAATATTTAGAATGGACCGTCAAACAAGGAACACAAAATAGAAAAGTACAAAATCTTTTTGGGGGACACCTGCAACCCCAAGCCGCAATAAATGAAGATGGGAGACAGATGAATGCAAGAGAACTTTGAAGTTAAATTTTGACCAGTTCACACATCATTTCATGGTTCACCCAGCCCACATGCCTGGGAATACTTGCAATTTCATCTACAGGCCAATTTGAAATTTTTCTCCCCAAGTATAATTTCCCAGACCATTATATCAAGTCTTCCCCTAAAGTAGGAATAAATAATTGGCTCTTTCTCAATATCAATTAAAGTTGTTCTGTCAGAGGAAGCTATCGATCCAAACTTCTGTGATCTGATCTTGCTCAGGAAACATAACTTCTGACTTCTGCCTCCTCACATGTTTCCCCTCGAGTGGCAGCCTTAAGTTTTCTATTTAATTTAATCCTTTTACATTGATGATAAGATGCCCCTATCATTTACTTCCCCTATACATCCTGGACTGTTTACTTCTGAATGGTAACAGAGTAAGCTTGCATTTACACAAAAGCTCTTCTACTGTTGCCTTTCACGTCAGTAAGTGTATAATACAACACATTGAGAAGTACTGAAGAATGTCAGTGATGGGCGATAGCATTCATGGCTTAAATGACCATCAATTTCATCCTTTTTCTTCTGTATTCTTTCCTGTAGTCCTTGGTATCAATGTTGTGGACTGTCTAATCCCCCAACTCCAGTTAGCTTTTTTTGTTTGTTTGTTTGTTTGCAAAAGATGTTTTAGTCACTCAAGATGAGAGGCAAAAAGGAATTTTAACTGTTGAACCCTTGAAGCTTCTTTAATGAGCCTGGCTGATCTTTAACCCAAGAAATTGGTGGTCCATCTGTTCAAGAGGAGCTTGACTACTGTAATTGTTTGGCTCACATCACAGAAGGCATTTCAGCACACAGCCTCCATCTGGTCACTGCTGCTTGCTAATCTAAAAAGAGACTTGGGGATGTGGGGGAGAGTGACATTTCCAGTTAATAGTAATTATATCTAAAAGCGCTCAGCTCCTTTTCACGTTTCCTCCTCCTTCTTGATGCTTCCATCTCCCACGGAGGACTCCTAGAAAATGAGGTTGTAAGAAAGAAGTTCTGGTGCTATATTTCCTCATTTACGCAACCTTGGTTTTTGTTTTTTGGTTCTTTGTAACCCCTCCTACTCAGTTGTTGTGGATTCCAGCACCAGTTGTTTGATTTTCTGAGGTACATTGCCCATATCTGAAGCCCGTGTGATAGAACAGGGTGATTTCACTAAGTGTGCACCTGAATCATCACCCAACGTCTCTAGCTGTTCTTTCTTGTCTTGATGATTGATAAAGGTTGTGCATGTAAATCTATGATGCGTCTGTCAGCTTTGACTAACATGGATAAAATGGTTGGTTTCCCTGTTTCATGGATGTGAGTACTTTGAAGTTCGGATAGTCATATATAGGTGGATTATCATAAATGACATACCTTTTGCTAACCTAAATCAAGACAGCACCCTCAAAATGTGGTATATATTTACAATGGAATATTATTCTGCCTTGTAAAAAGACATCCTACTGTTTTACAAAAACATGGATGAACCTGGAGGACATTATGCTAAGTGAAATAAGCCAATACAGAAGACAAATACTGCATGATCTCACTTACACGTGGAATCTAAAATAGACTCCTAGAAGCAAAGAGTAGAGTGGTGGTTGCCAGGGGCCGAGGGGTGGGGGGAAAATGGAGAGGTATTGGTCAATGAGTATAAAGTTTCATTTATGCAAGAAGAATAAGTTCTGGAGATATAATGTACAACATGGTGACTATAGTTAACAATACTGTATTACATACTTGAAATTGCTAAGAAGGTAGATCTTAAGTTCTTACCACACACACAAACACACACACACACACGCAAAACCAAGGAAAGAAAATGGTAGCTATGTGATGAGTATGTTAATTAGTTTAATTGTGCAGATCATGTCATGGTGAATACATATATCAAAACATCAAGTTGTACACCTTAAATATATACACTTTCCATTTGTCAATTATACCTCAATAACGCTGAACAAAAAGAAGAGCACATTCTTTCCCTATTGGTCTCTGCGGCAAATGGGTGAGGGAAGTTGAAGAGACTTATCTAGGATAACCTATGTACAGTTCTGCCTATAAACAGGTGATTCTCTAGATTCCTTACCACCAAGGTCTTCTTTGGGTAGGTAATACTACTCTGAAGCTAGAGGCAGTTCTAGTCATTGTCAAAACACCTCAACAGATGGTAGGTCATAGTGAATAGCAATCAAGGCAAGATTTCTTCTGCAAGAAAATATCTCCTGAGCCCTGCTAGAGAAATAAAACTGAACTCTGGGTTTCAGTTCAGTGGTAATTAGTGATGAATTCTGCCACAAAGACCTTATTTACCATGCACTATTATATTAATTAAGTCTTGAAGTGCCCAAGCCGTGAATCACCACTGCATAATGAATGCTAAATTTTAAAACAAAAATAGCCCTCTCTACCTGACAAAGGCTTTGCAAATCTGAACAGTGTGACAGCTAAAGGGGAGCTTGAGAGAAATATGTTCTTAGATCAAAGCTCAGGAAGCCTCACTGTGTAAGGTTCCAAGATGCTAAAAATACACTGACACCTAGGAATGAGTGTTGCCCAACCACATAGAGCCGAGTTATGAAAGCTGGAGCCCAGTTTAGAAGATTGTCTTTCAGATGTCTTCTGTGGCCATGAACATTTGTCTTTGAACACAAAACTGTACTTATACCAGGAATTGGAGGAAAGCATCAATGCATTTTCAAATGCCATTTAAAAGGTGTCTCAGAATAAAATGTTTTCAAAACCTCATCATCCCCTCCACATGGCAGCCATCCACTGCACAGGGCAGATGTTTTGCCATTTCTTTCTTTATCACAAAGGCATTGATTAGATGGAGCTTTGTATCCCACATAGACCTGGATTCAAATCCTGATTCTGTCATTTGTTATTTTTGTGATCTTGAGCAAGTTTCAGATCATAAATACAGAGTAAGGAATGTGGATTGATAAAGAACAGTGAGAGTGGGTATGTTAGGCAGAATAATGGCCCCCAAAGATGTCCATAGCCTAATCCTCAGAATCTGTGAATGTGTTAGTTTACATGATGGAAGTAACTTTGCACATGTGATTAAATTAAGGACCTCATGATGGAGAGATTCTCCTGGAGTATCCAAGTGGGCTTATTCTAACTGCATATGTCTTCAAAATCAGAGAAGCTGCTCTGACTCAGGTCAGAGTCAGAGAGAGATGTGCCATTTGACGAATGATCAGAGAGATGCAACACTGCTGGCTTCGTAGGAGGAGGAAATGGGCTATGAGCCAAGAAATTCAGGTGGCCTGTACAAGCTGGAAACAAGAAAGCAGAATCTCCCTTAGAGCCTCCAAAAAGGAAGGTAGTAGCCTTGTCAACACATTGATTGGAGCCCAGTGAGATTTGAATCAGACTTCTGACCTACAGAAATGTAAGATTATAAATTTGTATTGCTTTAGACCTCTGAGGTTGTGATAATTTGTTATGGCAGCAATAGAAAACTAAGAATAGGTATTCCTGGTGGAGGGAATGGAATATCCAAAGCCAGAGTCGATTTGACCACTTAATACAGATGCATTTGTCAGGAGCTCACTATTAACTTGCAATGCCCTTTTCTACAAAATCGAGGAGATGCTGCTGGTTGTGACCTATATAAAAACACTCCAGTAGGTAGAATACAGGAAGTATCCTCAAGACGTAAGCTAAGCAAGGAAAAAATCTGCCTCTGGTTTGGGCACAACTTAATTTTTGAATGCCAAATTTGAAGAAGGAGTAGAAGGTTTCCAGACAAGGATGGGTTGGAAGTGTATATTTGGGTGGGGGCATGCAGATGTCCATAGGCCAAGAGGTTCAGGTCAAGAAAGAAAATAATCTGGTCAAATCAGGTTGGCCTGGAAACGAGATCAATTGTTCCCAAATGCTGGTCCATGATGAAATCTGCACCAGTGTTTTCTCAGAAATGAGGAAAATAAGGAAAATGTAGTGAGTTGTTTTATAAAGCTAAATTCATTCCATTTACATTCCTTTATTTTATCCTGAGATTATGTTCCTGTCTATCTGTTTGGTATTAGAACTTCCTTTAACGAAAATACGGTGGGTAGTTGTTGCCATTACTATTGTCGAAATGCTTTTACCTGGAAAAAGTTGGCAAACCTACGTTGGTTTTCTTTATGAGAGTATGCTAGGGTGGAGAGGGGTCCCTGATCCACAAAATGTAGAAGTCTGGAAGCCATCCTTTGTTATGGGAAAGGATGATTTGGGTGGGGGGGGGGGAGGATAAAAGGAGATAATGAAATTCAGCTGGAGAGGTGGTGTGGTTGGATTTATGCAATGTTCACTGTCATTCTAAGAGTTTGGGCTTTAATCTCTTGACAATAGAGAGCTGATGAATATATCATTCTGTGACAGTCATTGCTGTGTTCTAGGCATTGTTTAAGGTATAGGAAAATTACATGGTGTGAGGTGGGAATGAGATTGTAACATAACCTTACCTGGCTAGAGTGGTGGTCCATGGAGGAAAGCAATCAAGAAGCTGTATTTTTGAGGATAAGAGATGGGATTGAGACGGTGGTTGGCTGAGGGACAGAACATTCTAGAGCAGTGGTTCTAAACCATAGCTGCTTTTCCTTCCAGGTTACAGGGACGTTTGGCAATTTCCTTCCAGGTTACAGGGACATTTGGCAATGACACTTTTGATTGTCATCACTGGGGTCAGGGTCCTACTGGTATCTAGAGGGTAGAGGCCATTCCACGATGCCTAGGACATCCTCCCCACCCTCAACAAAGAATTATCAGGCCCCAAATGTCAGTAGTGCCAGGACTGAGGAAAACTGCTCTACAAGAAGTTAGTTTCAATGTAATAAAATAACAGGGAATGCTGTGCATTCTGGGGTAGGGTACGACAAGATCAATACGATGTTTGAGGAAGGAAAGAAATGAAAATTTATTGATGACTTTGTGTACCATCTGTTTTACCATCACAGTGATCCTGGGTATTAGTTATAACTGTTCTCGCCCTCTTACAAATGAGAAAACCTACGGCTAGGGAAGGTCGTGATCAGCCTGCAGTCAGTTTAATGACCAAGATCAGATTTGAACCTGGACCTGTCCAGCTTATCATTCATGAAGGCCAGTCTGTTATTGATTATTCCGCTTCTGTCCGTCCTCACGGCCACTGTCTTACTTCAAAGCCACCATTGTTGCCGGGGTTACTGAATGCAGCAACCTCCAACCAGCCCTTCCTCTCATCTCTCCTCCTGACTACAGTCAGAGGGAGGTTTCTCAAGAGTGCTTCTGACCCCATCACTTTATTGAAAACCCTGTAGTGAGGAGACTCTGGCAGTCTCTCTGCTTCACTATGCTTGTGCTTATTTACCTCCTATCCACATCCTCTCCACAGTACACACACACACACTCACACACTCACACACTCACACCACACACCCCTCTCTGGCTGGCCCCTGCTCCAGTTCCTTCAGAACTCACTTCCAGAGGGAGAGCTTCTCTGATCCCCAAGGGTGAGGTAGGTGCTCTCAAGGTTTCCCTGCATAAGCCATCATTGCCTTGGCCGCCCTCTGTGTCAGTGGTATGCCTGGTGTCTCTTCCACTAACATGTAAACAGCCTGAGAGCGAGGATGCTGTAATTCCAACATATGCCCCAGCACTAGGCACACAGTAGGCACCAAATGATAAGTGGAGTAAATGACCTCCCTAGTCACTATGTTTGAATACTGAGTTGGGCTCAGTATTGTCCACAGAGGAAGACCAGAAAAAAGACTGTTTTCTCTCCCTAGACACAAGGTGTTAAGGATATTGAAAAAGGTCTAGGGGCGCCTGGGTGGCTCAGTTGGCTAAGCATCTGCCTTCAGCTCAGGTTATGATCCCAGAGCCCCAGGATCAAGTCCCACATCAGGGTCCCGGCTCAGCGGGGAGCCTGCTTCTCCCGCTGACTCTCTCCCCTCTCATGCTGTTTCTCACTCTCTCTCTCAAATAAATAAATAAAATCTTAAAAAAAAAAAAAGGATATTGAAGGTCTGACCATGCAGAAGGAAAGGGAAGATGTGGCGTACACAAAGGAGACAAGTCTGGGAGACTTGTTGACAGATGGCAGTGTGGGAGGATGGAGAGAGAGAGAACTGCGAAGTAAGGATTCTGAAGTGACCAAGTGTGTAGGACTGGGATGCTCAGGTTGTCATAAATGATAACATAGAAGCATGCTTCTCTATTGCAAATTCTCAATAAATGTTGAGTGTATAAACTTGAATGTTTTTCTTTAAATTTGTGAACCATCTAAATAAAGCCTAGGTGGTATTTAAAACTGTAGGAATAAATGGGATACCTGAGGGGGAACACCTAGCAAGGAAGAAAAGGAGCCTAAGACGAAGCCCAGGGAACTCCCAAAAAGTATAGGAGGCTGGGAAGAGGACGAAAAAGCAGATACCAAAAGTAAGAGAAAACCAGAAGAGGGAGAGTGTGCCGTGAGAGCCAGGAGAGGAGAGTATTTGAGGAAAGAAGCAGTCATCTTGGAACAGTGCTGCCGAGAGAGAGAGCCATGGGCAGGAAGTGGCCATTTTCCAGAACTTTCCTCCCTGGCAACAGAAGTCCAGGAGTGATAGCAGACACTGAGAGAAGCTCAGATGACTGCTAAAGGGGGAAGCAGCTTGGTTTTTTGAGGCCCCCCATTCCGGAACCTGGTCATGGAGACCTGGCCTAAAAGTGTTCTCATTCTTTGTATGACTTTGTTTTCCTTGACAAGATAAGGCAGTTCAACTAATGAAGATGAAACCCTCCACTTGTCTGAATGGTCTTAAGGAGCCAGTGCTTGGCTTATTCAATAACTGTAATGGATAAGCCAGTGAGGAGTGGTCCCATCTTCTGATGCACAGAAGCAGGTGTGGGGACTGCCATTAAAAACCTGAGACCTTTGGTTATAGACCTGGGCTGCTCTTCAAGACTTCCCAAATTTGTCCTGTGCAGAACATGCTCTGATACCCAATTCTGTTGCTCCACCTTCCCCAAAATGAAATCTCAGCCAAGACAAGTCATGGTCTTCAGTAAGGCTTTGCCCTTGTCTTCTCTGCAGGCACACCTGTCCCAGGTGGGAGGTGGCTGGGTCCACCCGTGCTTAGTGGACTGGGGAAGCATTGATGCTGCTTGCTTTTTCATTGACTTTCCTCAGTGCAAACGCTCCTTAAGAATACCTACTATTAGGAGATTTCAGTTCATTCAACCCACAAAAGTGGGTAAGAACAGAATCATCCGATTTTAATTTTTCTATCTAATCTAGGTGTCATTCAGAGCAAATGGGAATAATTAGTACATTATAATTCAAATGCCGATGGTCATAAAACATTACTGATAACTGGAATTGCAGTCCCTTTCCAGTGAATTTTAAAATCCCATTTTTAGAGAAATGAAAATAACTCCAACAGTAAACTCAAATTCACATTTATAGGTTTTTTTGGGGAAATTTGTATGACTCCAAGGTCATCTCAGGATACAAGCTAACCATGTATACAAGTCACTTTATGTAGCTAGTGGTGATTAGGCAAGCAACCACAAGATTATAATTTGCCTTCACAAAGACAAAAATTTGGAGCATTATAGGTCAGATGCATTTTGATGGGACATCTGTTGTCTTCTCCCTCAGAAATATAACATTTTCTTTTCCCATTAACCCCAAGCCCTGAAGTCATTTCTCTCTCAGCTCTTTCTAGGACAAGCAGGAGTTTTAGCTGAGAAATGGTGGGTGAGGGCAATTCAGCCTCAGTGATGGGGGCTCTTGACAAAGACAAAGATAGCACCCCCCCAGGTCATTTCCCCTCCACTCCACCCTTCATACTCTATTTATCTGCACACATGATTTCTGAAGAAAAGAGGTGTGTTTTCATGTGCTAAGTGAGAAATGGTTTGGGGGAAAGGAGTATGTAATTGTGGAATTCTTTGAAATGACATGTCCTCTTCCTGCCTCTTACCAGAAGTAGAGCTGTTGTCACAAAGCAGGCTCTGTAGAAACATACTTCTAGAAACATAGAAGTATCTTTTAGCCTTCTGAAAAGGTATCTGGCTTAATTGAAGACAACATCATTTAAGTCTTAGGCTTAAGATTTCTGGATGAAATACCTTACATAAAACCGAGTGTGTCCATTGAGACTTACACCAAAATGAATGCTGCCTCATCTCATCTTGAATTCAAGCCTCTGTGTCCTTTACCCCCAAGTTCACAAATCATTACCTTTGAAAGCTGTCCAATTTCTTCCCTTTTTTAGGGCCAACTGAATAAGAAAATCCTTCCCACTTACACCATTTCTGTTAAAAATACGTGCTTCTCCCCATTTTTATCCTCATCTTTCTGTAGCTTTGTAATTTGTTGCTAAAGATCAACTACCACATAAGTCTCCCTGAATGGTATCAGCCCAGCACAGCTTCAGGCTTTTTACCTCTGAATGGACTGCTTCCAGCCTCCTCTCTATTTTTTTTTTAAATTTTATTTTATTATGTTATGTCACCATACAATACATCATTAGTTTTTGATGTAGTGATCCAGGATTCATTGTTTTCGTATAACACCCAGTGCTCCATGCAGTACGTGCTCTCCTTAATACCCATCACCCGGCTAACTCATCCCCCCACCACCCGCCCCTCTAAAAGCTTCAGTTTGTTTCTCAGAGTCCATAGTCTCTCATGGTTCATCTCTCCCTCCAATTCCCCCCCCCTTAATTTTTCCCTTCCTTCTCCTAATGTCCTCCATGTTATTCCTTATGTTCCACAAATAAGTGAAACCATATGATAATTGACTTTCTCTGCTTGACTTATTTCACTTAGCATAATCTCCTCCAGTCCCATCCATGTTGATGTAAAAGTTGGGTATTCATCCTTTCTGATGGCTGAGTAGTATTCCATTGTATATATGGACCACATCTTCTTTATCCATTCATCTGTTGAAGGGCATCTTAGCTCTTTCCACAGTTTGGCTATTGCGGACATTGCTGCTATGAACATTGGGGTGCATATGGCCCTTCTTTTCACTACATCTGTGTCTTTGGGGTAAATACCCAGTAGTGCAATTGCTGGGTCATAGGGTAGCTCTATTTTTAAATTTTTGAGGCACCTCCACACTGTTTTCCAAAGTGGCTGTACCAACTTGCATTCCCACCAACAGTGTAAGAGGGTTCCCCTTTCTCCACAACCTCTCCAACATTTGTTGCTTCTTGCCTTGTCAATTTTTGCCATTCTAACTGGTGTAAGGTGGTATCTCAATGTGGTTTTGATTTGAATTTCCCTGATGGCTAATGATGATGAACAATTTTTATGTGTCCGTTAGCCATTTGTATGTCTTCTTCAGAGAAGTGTCTTTTCATATCTTCTGCCCACTTTTTGACTTGATTATTTTTTTTTCTGGTGTTGAGTTTGAGAAGTTCTTTATAGATCTTGGATACCAGCCCTTTATCTGTAGTGTCATTTGCAAATATCTTCTCCCATTCTGTGGGTTGCCTCTTTGTTTTGTTGACTGTTTCCTTTGCTGTGCAGAAGCTTTTTATCTTGATGAAGTCCCAAAAGTTCATTTTTGCTTTTGTTTCCCTAGCTTTTGGAGATGTATCTTGAAAGAAGTTGCTGTGGCCGATGTCAAAGAGGTTACTGCCTATGTTCTCCTCTAGGATTTTGGTGGATTCCTGTCTCACATTGAGGTCTTTCATCCACTTTGAGTTTATCTTTGTGAGTGGTGTTAGAGAATGGTCGAGTTTCATTCTCTGCATGTGGCTGTCCAATTTTCCCAGCACCTTTATTGAAGAGACTGTCTTTTTTCCATTGCATGTTTTTTCCTGCTTTGTCAAAGATTATTTGACCATAGAGTTGAGGGTCCATATCTGGGTTCTCTATTCTGTTCCATTGGTCTATATGTCTGTTTTTGTGCCACTACCATGCTGTCTTGGTGATCACGGCTTTGTAATATAGCTTGAAATCGGGCAACGTGATGCCCCCAGCTTTGTTTTTCTTTTTCAACATTTCCTTGGCGATTCAGGGTCTTTTCTGATTCCATGCAAATTTTAGGATTGTTTGTTCCAGCACTTTGAAAAATGTCATTGGAATTTTGATCAGGATGGCATTGAAGGTATAGATTGCTCTGGGTAGCATAGACATTTTAACAATGTTTATTCTTCCGATCCATGAGCATGGAATATTTTTCCATCTTTTTGTGTCTTCTTCAATTTCTTGCATGAGTGTTCTGTAGTTCCTAGAGTATAGATCCTTTACCTCTTTGGTTAGGCTTATTCCAAGGTATCTTATGGTTTTTGGTGCTATTGTAAATGGAATCGTTTCTCTAATTTCTCTTTCTACTGTTGCGTTGTTAGTGTATAAGAAAGCAACTGATTTCTGTGCATTGATTTTGTATCCTGCCACATTACTGAATTGCTGGATGAGTTCTAGTAATTTGGGGGTGGAGTCTTTTGGGTTTTCCACATAAAGTATCATGTCATCTGCGAAAAGAGAGAGTTTGACTTCTTCTTTGCCAATTTGAATACCTTTTATTTCTTTTTGTTGTCTGATTGCCGTTGCTAGGACTTCTAGTACTATGTTGAACAACAGTGGTGAGAGTGGGCATCCTTGATGTGTTCCTGATCTTAAGTGAAAGGCTCTCAGCTTTTCCCCGTTGAGGATGATATTCGCTGTGGGTTTTTCATAGATGGATTTTATGAGCTTGAAGAATGTTCCCTCTATCCCTATACTCTGGAGAGTTTTAATCAGGAAAGGATGTTGTATTTTGTCGAATGCTTTTTCTGCATCAATTGAGAGGACGATATGGTTCTTCTCCCTCCTCTTATTAATGTGTTCTATCACATTGATTGATTTGTGAATGTTTAACCACTCTTGCATCCCGGGGATAAATCCCACTTGGTCGTGGTGGATGATCCTTTTAATGTATCGTTGGATCCTATTGGCTAGGATTTTGTTGAGGATTTTGGAATCCATATTCATCAGGGATATCGGTCTGAAATTCTCCTTTTTGATGGGGTCTTTGCCTGATTTGGGGATTAAGGTAATGCTGGCCTCATAGAATGAGTTTGGAAGTTTTCCTTCTGTTTCTATTTTTTGAAACAGCTTCAAGAGAATAGGTATTATTTCTTCTTTGAATGTTTGGTAGAATTCCCCAGGGAATCCATCAGGCCCTGGACTCTTGTTTTTTGGGAGGTTTTGGATCACTGCTTCAATCTCGTTACTGGTTATTGGCCTATTCAGGTTGTCAGTTTTTTCCTGTTTCAGTCTTGGGAGTTTATAGGTTTCCAGGAAGGCCTCCATTTCATCCAGATTGCTCAGTTTATTGGCATATAGTTGTTGATAATAATTTCTAATAATTGTTTCTACTTCCTTGGTGTTAGTCGTGATCTCTCCCCTTTCATTCATAATTTTATTAATTTGGGTCCTTCCCTTTTCTTTTGGACAAGTCTGGCCAGTGGTTTATCGATCTCATTAAATCTTTCAAAGAACCAACTTCTAGTTTCATTGATCTGATCTACTGTGTTTCTGGTTGATCTGTTGATCTGTTCATTGATCTCTGCTCTAATTTTAATTATGTCTCTTCTAATGCATGGCTTAGGCATCGTTTGTTGCTTTTTCTCTAGTTCTTTAAGGTGTAAAGTTAGTTGGTGAATTCGGGATTTTTCTATTTTTTTGAGGGAGGCTTGGATGGCTATGTATTTCCCCCTTAGGACCGCCTTTGCAGTATCCCATAGGTTTCGGACCGATGTGTTTTTGTTCTCATTGATTTCCATGAATTGTTTAAGTTCTTCTTTGATTTCCTGGTTGACCCAAACATTCTTGAGCAGAGTGGTCTTTAGCTTCCAAGTGTTTGAATTTCTGCCAATTTTTTTCTTGTGATTGAGTTCCAGTTTTAAAGCATTGTGGTCTGAGAATATGCAGGGAATAATCTCAATCTTTTGGTATCGGTTGAGACCTGATTTGTGACCCAGTATGTGGTCTATTCTGGAGAAAGTTCCATGTGTGCTCGAGAAGAATAAGTATTCTGTTGTTTTAGGGTGGAATGTTCTGTAAATATCTATGAGGTCCATCTGGTCCAATGTATCATTCAAAGCTCTTGTTTCCTTGTTGATTTTCTGCTTAGATGATCTGTCCATTGCTGAGAGTGGAGTATTGAGGTCTCCTACAATTAACGTATTGTTATCAATATGACTCTTTATTTTGGTTAACAGTTGGCTTATGTAGATGGCTGCTCCCATGTTGGGGGCATAGATATTTACAATTGTTAGATCTTCTTGTTGGATAGACCCTTTAAGAATGATATAGTGTCCTTCTGTGTCTCTAATTACAGACTTTAGTTTAAAATCTAATTTGTCTGATATAAGAATTGCTACCCCAGCTTTCTTTTGAGGTCCACTGGCATGGAAGATGGATCTCCATCCCTTCACTTTCAGTCAGGATGTATCTTTAGGTTCAAAATGAGTCTGTTGTAGGCAGCATATGGATGGGTCCTGCCTTTTTATCCAATCTGCAACCCTGTGCCGTTTTACGGGATCATTTAGGCCATTCACGTTGAGAGTGATTATTGAATGATATGAATTAATTGTCATCATGTTGCCTGTGAAGAAGTTGTTTTTATAGATTGTCCCTGTAAATTTCTGTTGTAGATCACTCTTGGGGTCTTTCTCCTTTTATAGAACCCCCCTTAATATTTCTTGCAGGGCCGGCTTAGTGGTCACATATTCTTTCAGTTTCTGTTGGTCTTGGAAGCTCTGCATCTCTCCATCCATTCTAAATGACAGCCTTGCCAGGTAAAGTATTCTTGGCTGCATGTTCTTCTCATTTAGTACCCTGAATATGTCTTGCCAGGCCTTTCTGGCTTGCCAGGTCTCTGTGGATAGGTCTGACGTTATTCTGATGTTCCTCCCTCTGTACGTAAGGAATCTCTTCCCCCTTACTGCCCTTAAGATGGTTTCCTTGGTTCTAAGATTTGCAAGTTTTACTAGTACATGCCAGGGTGTTGGCCTGTTTTCCTTGATCTTGGTAGGGGTCCTCTCTGCCTCTAGGACATGAATGTTTGTTTCATTCCCCAGATTAGGGAAGTTCTCAGCTACAATTTGCTCAAATACCATCTTCTAGCCCTCTCTCTCTCTACACTCCCTCCGGGATTTCAATTATTCTGACATTGGAATGCTTCATGGTGTCACTTATTTCTCTGATTCTATTTTCATGGATTCTGAGTTGTTTTTCCCTGGCCTCCTCTTTTCCCTTTTTATCTATTATATTGTCTTCCAGGTCGCTTATTCGTTCTTCTGCCTCACTTACCCTAGCTGTTAGATTATATAGATTGGATTGGATCCCATTGATAGCATTTTTAAGTTCTGCCAATTCACCTTTCATTTCTGCCCTTAGAGACTCTATGTTGTCATTAATTGATTTCTCCATTCTAGCCATTGTCTTCACAATTGCTAGCCTGAATTCCACCTCCGACATCTTGGTTATATCTGCATCCGTTTGTAAATCTGCAGCATAAGTCATAATCTCTGAGTCTTTTCTATTTTGGGGGTTCCTCCTCCTAGTCATTCTGTTGATGGGTGTTTGAGGGAATGTATAGCGTCCAAATTATTGACCAGAACCCAAGCAAGATACACCTGTTTCCTTGGGACCTTAGGGTTGCTGGCCTCTTGTTTTCCCAGCCTGTCTTCTGGGGGAGGGGCCTGCCGCGCTGTTACTCAGGCAACCCTGTTCGGGCGGAGTTGCTCTGCGCCCCTGTGGCAGGGGATGGGCTCAGTGGGAATCAGTTTTGGGGGCTTTTGTTCTCTGGTGGCTTTCCCTGGTGGCTTTCCGCGTCTCTTCCGTGAGTCGGAGCAGAAGAGACCGTTTCCAACCCTCTGCCTCAGAGCAGAGAGACCGCAGACTGTTCTTCAGTGAGCTCTCCAGGCCACACCGTCTCCATTTCTGTCTGTGCTGCTATAAACTGCAGCATCCTGGGTTGTGCGCCCCTCAGCAGTGCTCCCAGTCCTGCCTCCAGGTCGGCCCGTCTCTGCCCTTTGTGCTTCTAAAACCGCCAGCCGCTCCCAGTTCGCCCCTGCGACCCCGCTGCTCCGGGTTTCTGCCCCAGGGGCTGCCCTAAAGTCCTTTCGCTGCCGCTACCGGTCTGCGAGTCTGTGCCCCGTCCGCAGCGGGCGAGGCTGTCACTCACCGGCGGTGTAGGATCCCCGCGGCCAGGCACCTGCCCGCTGCCATTTATCCTCCGATATCTGCCCGCGGAATCAGGGCTCCCCGCTTCGGACCTCAAAACCAACCGCCTGCTATATTCTTCTTGTAGAAATCCAGATCTTCTTACATCTCAGGCTGGTTTCATGGGTGCTCAGAGTGGTCTGGCAGATATCCAGCTCAATTCCGGGGACCAGTTGAAATAGGGTCCCCTCTCCTCTGCCATCTTTTGATAACCCCAAATAACTGGTGATTTTTTAAAATTAAGCATTCTATTTGTAACTGCTGGAGAGAAATCCCTATTTAAGTGCTCCAGAAGGACTCCCTGCCAAGGAGAGACATGGCTTGGCCAAGCTCAGGCTGGTTAGCCATCCAGGGAAGTGGTAGGAAGAATGAGGTGCCCACACCCCTTTTCTGTACCTTCCTGTGAGAGAGCGAGAAAGCAGCCATTGGTTCTCTACCAATTAGCACACAAGTACTACCAGCTGACTGTGAGCCAGCCAGGGAGGGCTTGAGACAGCAGCCATTGTTCTTGCCTTCTAGGACCCTGCAAACTGGCTGCTAGACTGGCAAAACAGCTAGACAGTAGCTCAGTACATTTATTTTAAGTGTTTGATAGAGTTGGACAGTCCTTAAGGGATTCTCAGAGCAGAATTTTAGAGTCAGGAAATAGTCAGAAGAACTGGACTTTACATAATTTTAAAGGATCCAGTAGTTGGTCCAGTGGAAAAAAAAAGACCTCTATAGGTTGAAATGGGAGTTAGTAAGATCTATGCAGGGAATAATGGGGGAAACTGCTGCATCAGTAGAGAAAGGAGTAAATAGCAAAGAGGATTTTTAAAGTGATGGGAAAGTCCAGACTTGATGCAGTAATCAAGGTGAGCTGCTGCAGATTCTGGATTAGCTGCTGCAGATTCTGGAGGTATATATATATAATGGAAATCTTTGAATATATAAATACTTACTAATAAATAAATATTTATTATTATATAAATATGTAAATCATTTAATCCTTGCCACAACCCTATGAAGTGGATGTTGTTAATCCCCATTTAACAGATATTGTCATTCAAGCACTGAGACGTTAAGGAAACAAACATTGGTTCACAGCCAACCTGTGATGGAGTTAGGATTTGAGCCCAGGCAGTCAGTTCCAGACATTACTTTCAACCACTACCTTATAGTGCTCTGGAAGTGAAGTGCTGGAAGAACATTACATGTGATTTTCTGTCATTGAGCTCAGCGTAGTGTAAGGGAAGAAGAAAGAAATTGGTCCAGAATACCTGAAGAGTCTTGATAAGTGCAAATGAGGTCTCAGTCTCCTGCCATGTAAAATGGTATAAAATGAATGTGGAACTGTTTTTAACATTCTTTAATGCTAGACACATGGTAACTATCATTGCTTGGCACAGATAGTCAAAATTGATTAAAAGTGGGCTAATATGGAACCAGAAAAGACCCCGAATACCAAAGCTGGTGGCATCACAATTCTGGACTTCCAGCTCTATTACAAAGCTGTCATCATCAAGACAGTATGGTACTGGCACAAAAACAGACACATCGATCAATGGAACAGAATAGAGAGCCCAGAAATGGACCCTCAACTCTATGGTCAACTAATCTTTGACAAAGAAGGAAAGAATATCCAATAGAAAAAAGACAGTCTCTTCAACAAATGGTGTTGGGGAAATTGGACAGCCAAATGCAGAAGAATGAAACTGGACCATTTCCTTACACCACACACAAAAATAGACTCAAAATGAATGAAAGACCTAAATGTGAGACAGGAATCCATCAAAATCCTAGAGAAGAACACAGGCAGCAACCTCTTCAACCTCAGCTGCAACAACTTCTTCCTAGAAACATCACCAAAGCCAAGGGAAGCAAGGGTAAAAATGAACTATTGGGACTTCATCAAGATAAAAACCTTTTGCACAGCAAAGGAAACAGTCAACAAAACCAAAAGACAACTGACAGAATGGGAGAAGATATTTTCAAATCAAAACCTCAATGAGATACCACCTCACACCAGTCAGAATGGCTAAAATTAACAAGTCGGGAAATGATAGATGTTGGCAAGGATGCGGAGAAAGGGGAACCCTCCTACACTCTTGGTGGGAATGCAAGCTGGTGCAGCCACTCTGGAAAACAGTATGGAGGTTCCTCAAAAAGTTGAAAATAGAGCTACCTTAAAACCCAGCCATTGCACAACTGGGTATTTACCCCAAAGATACAAATGTAGTGATCTGAAGGGGTATGTGCACCCTGATGTTTATAGCAGCAATGTCCACAATAGCCAAACTATGGAAAGAGCCAAGATATCCATCAACAGATGAATGGATAAAGAAGATGTGGTATGTATATACACACACACACACACACACACACACACACACACGATGGAATATTATGCAGCCATCAAAAAATGGAAATCTTCCTATTTGCAATGACGTGGATGGAACTAGAGGGTATTATGCTAAGCAAAATTAGTCAATCAGGGAAAGACGTGTATCATATGATCTCACTGATATGAGGAATTCTTAATCTCAGGAAACAAACTGAGGGTTGCTGGAGTGGTAGGGGGTGGGAGGGTTGGGGTGGCTGGGTGATGGGCATTGGGGAGGGTATGTGCTATGGTGAGCGCTGTGAATTGTGTAAGACTGATGAATCACTGATGATGTACCTCTGAAACAAGTAATACATTATATGTTAAAAAAAAAAAAAGAAGATAATAGGAAGGGGAAAATGAAGGGGGGGGAAATCAGAGGGGGAGACAAACCATGAGAGACTATGGACTCTGAGAAACAAACTGAGGGTTCTAGAGGGGAGGGGTGTTGAGGGATGGGTTAGCCTGGTGACGGGTATTATAGAGGGCACGTACTAAATTGAGCACTGGATGTTATACGCAAACAATGAATCATGGAACACTACATTAAAAATAAATAAATAAATAGAGAAAAAAAAAGTGGGCTAGTGGAGTCACTCACTAGCTTAGGACTTTTTTAAGATACATCTTTTTAACAGCACACACACACAAACACACACACCTACATATACAATACAAATTTGGTATGCACTACATCTACCCAAATATGTGTTGGGGTGGTAGGAAATCACAAAGGACATTGCTGTCAGGGTTTTGCTTTTATAATTGGCAGATAATGAGGAGTAAGAGATCAATTAGAAATAAAAAGTATGATCTGAGGATGTCTTCATACAGTGGGGAAAATTTGCTTAAATTCTGTATTTCTGTATCTATCCAGAGACCTTGATTATTTATAATTCAACTTTTTATGTACTGGGCACTGTGCTAGGTGGGCACTGCCCTCTTGGAATTTACAGCCCAGGGGTGGACAGAGATATTTACCAGGAAATATCCTAAAAAGTTCAGTGGAGGCCAAAGGGAAGAGACAATCACTTTTGCCCTGAAGAGAGGAATAGAAGGTAGTGCAGGGCTGTCAGGTGGTGTGTGGTGAGGAAGAGTCTGCAGACAATGTGGGAAAGAACATTCTGTCCAAAGGCACACAGTTACATCATGGGTCATTTGAAGGACAACAGGATGAGTTGGAGAAATATAGTATAAGAGGCAGCTGGAAATGTAGTTACTGGCCAGAAAACCAAAGGCTTGATTGCATAGCAAAGGGTTTTTGGACTTTCTCCCATAGGCCATGAGGAGTATTTGGGGTTTTAAGCAGCAAACTCTCAGTCAGCTGTGTATCTTAGGAAGGTCACGTTGACCTCTGGTCTCACAAAAGCAGCAAGACCTCTGGTCTCACAAAAGCTCTATTGAAACCTGTGAAAATAATTTAAGTTTCTTAGAGAAAGATTGGCTAGAGGAACATAGTGTTGTTTCCATGATTTTTTTAAATTATTCAAGATTTCTCTTTAAAGCTATTTGTATAAGAAGTTATATTTGTCCTTGATACCTCTTTTTTTTCCAATCACACTCTTCATAAAAAGAATGAAATCCCTTCAAAAAATGTTCTTATCTTCCAAACAGTATGAAAGCCTCTCAAAATTTTCCAGAGCTCTCCCAGCTCTCTCTCACCAGGTTATATTTAGCTCAGCTATAGACCTTGACCTTTTGAAGAGACTGCACAACACGATACACTAATCGGAACGTTTCTTAATAGACTTGAATGAGAACTTAGTAGCCCAACCCCAGCCTCGTCCACACACACATAGAAACACACACATGCATGCACACAAGCACACACTCATTCATGTTTTAGAGTATTTTGGAAAACAACTATCAAGTTGGTCCAGGGGAAGACAGATGTTGTGTAATTTTGTTAACAATATAGGTTTTAAATAGGCTTTATTTCTTTGAGCTTAGGGAAGGCATAGATTTGCATGTCTTCCTTTCTTAGGAAATTTTTCTTTCTGTTTGAATAATGTTGGCATGTTTCCTGTTGCTATAAATCTTACCTAGAATGGCTCTCCCTTGGTTTCTATTTCTCAGGTGGAGTTTGGTTTGCAGGCAGGAGCTGTATGCAAAGATTGACCTGCAGGGGTGTAGTGTTCTTCCTGGGAATGTGAACCCTCCCCTTCTCTCTGCCACACCTCCCCTGAGTCTTCCTGGCCCTGCTATTATGGATTGATTTTGCTCAGGGAGACCTCTGTCATGGTATCAAGGTATTTTACTGCAGAATCAAGTTCACAAATGCCTCCACTATATTATTTATTATTGTAGTATTAATAGTAATACTAGCTACAGAGTGGATGACAAAGTGGGAAACCAAGCATGCTCTCCTGGCCCTTTGGCAACACAACTACTCAAAAATTAACCTAACTTCTCAATCCTATTTAAAATAAAGGTATTGGTGATTGTCAGAAATAAAAATAGAGGAAAACTATATAAGCAGGGGAAACGCTGTTTAGTTCTCCCAAGGAAGAGTGTGAGAACAAGAACTTTTGAAGTACATCTGTCTCCAAGAGAAGATTCTTTCTTTATAGAAACTTCACCAGCTAGTCATTTGCTCATTTCATGGTGTGCCGTGATCATCAGCCACCTTCTCCTCTCTAGGCCTCTCAGTGTCATGGCCTGTCACGCCCTGCCTGCTTCTGTGGAGGACTACTTCAAGCCTTGTTGACCTTTATTCAGGGAAGTGGTTATATGTAGAGATGGGGGAGGGGTGATCTCTGCCACTGGCTTGGCTGGGTTTGAATCCCAGCTCCACTATTTATTAGCTATATGCCTTAGGCAAATTACTTACCCTCCTTGTGCCGCTGTTTCCTAGTATGTAAAACCATTCCTAGATAGGCCACAGGGCTTAAAGTAGTCTACAGCAATGTGAGAGAGGTATCCAGCAGCAACCAAATGAGCAAGACGTGAACCAAATAATCAAGATAAGGGGGATAGAAACACTGGCCAACCCATAGCTTGGCGGCCCGGTTCAGACAGGGATCAGCACCACGGACAGCTCCATAGAAGCCAGGCAGCGGCCTTTCCAATAAAGAACAGTTCACTTTCTGACTTCCTGCTATAGCAACTTCCTCCTAATTGATTAGGCCTCACTGGATTTTAAAGATGACCAGAGTGTCACCCTGTCCATGGTTGGGCTATTTGACATCTTCTAACCTGATTGAGATACCACTGAGAGTCCTGTGAGGCAAATTTAGGTTTCCTAGGGGTAGAGTAGGAATTGGAAGGCATCTCTTTCGCCCCTTAGAAGAATTATCTCTGGGACTCACTGTTACTTTTGAGTTAAGCAACAGAGGTCTGAATTAGGGTTGGAGCTTTAAAAGGAACAAATTCAGTTTTTGGCCATTTCTAAGAAGATGCATATGTTACCTGTAATTAATCTATGCTATGAAATTTATATATGTGGAGATTTTATAATTGAAATATCTTTAAGTGTGACAGGTTTTTAAGCTTGCTGATTGTAATCTAATGAATCCAATGAAGAAAACTGCTTTCTCCTAATTTTCTTCTTTTATTAATCTAGATTTTTATCATCTGGAACTATAAAGTAGGAATTGAGTTCATGGGTGCAGATCCTGGTTCTTCCTTTTATTAGCTGTGTGACCGGGCATGCTACTTAAACTTTTTTATGTTTTGGTTTTCCGTCTTTAAATGAGGATATGAGTGGTACATATTTTGCATGTTATTTTGATGATCAGATAGATGGGTTAATATCCATAAATATATCCATAAATATCCACTTAGACTTCTGCCTCTTTACATGTTAATCTGCATTATGATTATGGTTATTTATATATTAGATTTCTTAATTGTAATGTACCTTTCCATACCTCCAACTCAGTGTGCAGCTTTCTACCATGTTATTTTGATCCTGGATCTAAAATAAGAACCCAAGTCTTGTTTTATAGATGTTTTGCAATATCCTTGCCCAAAGAAACAACATTTCACATTCTTAGAGTTCACACCTTTTGAATTGGAGCCAGAGTTTGGCCTTCAGATTAATAACTCGGGGCAGAAGGCAGCCCATAGAAATTGTGCTGTAAGACACAAAAATATGTTCTCCTCTGCTGCTTTGCCACCTTTCTGTCTATTTTGATAATAAGTTATAAAGGAACCAGCGTCCTCCACCTAGATAGAGTTAGGTCCTTTTTTTGTTCTGAACATGGAGGGGAAGAAATGACTTGAGACCACTTGCTACTTCCTTTGTCTCTGAGTACCTTCCAGAAAATTCTAACCCTAACTGTCCTGATTGGATATGAAACTGCCACTAGGCCCATTACATTTAGAATATGGATCTAAAATGCAAGTGGCTTAAAGTCACCTTCTTCCCAGTTCTCTTTTCAGCTGAACTTTTCTTTTACTGTGCCTTACTGCTCTGCATCACACTCTTCACAACCCTTAAGGCAATTTACAAATTAAAACCACAGAATATTGAGATAATTTCATACCCTACAAATCAGCAAGTCCCTTCTGTTGCCATACTAACATCCCAGTTGTTATTGACATTTCATGCTGAGAAGTAAAACTGGAACTTTATTAGTCCAGGCCTGAAGGAATTTTTCCTTCCCAATAAGTAGTGTCTGGCCAGACTAGAGGCTCAGCTGTTGACTGTGTGAATGTGAAATTATGGATTGTGGATTCATTCTGATTTATTCTGTCTCCCAGTATTTGCTCAAGATGTCTCTGTCCCAAAGTCTTTTCCATATGATACTCAAGATTCTTTGTGATGTGACTATTTCTGGCTGATGACAATTCATCAGTAAGGAATCTCTGATTGGGTGGCAGTCCAAGATGGTAGCATAGAAAGACCCTGAACTCCGCTTCTCCCAGGGACACACCAAATCTACAGCTACATATGGGACAATTCCCTCTGAAAAAACCTGAAAACTAGTTTAACTGCTCCTCCACAACAAAAGATAAAAGGACCATGTTGAAAAGGTAAGAGAGGCAGGGTCAATTTCACTAAAAACCCCGCACCAGCATGGTGACCCACAATAGGGAGGGATCTCACAAGTCCAGAGTTTCCCCCAAAGGGGCAAGTCATTTATGCCTATATCAGACACCCCAACCCCTGGGACCTGCACTGGAGAAATGTGCCCCCAAAATATCTGGCTTAGAAAACCAAAAGGGCTTACATCCAAGGGACCCAGAGGGCTGTAAGGAACTGAGATAATCCTTTCAGAGGACTCACATGTAGTCTCACTCATCCTGGGACCCAGAACAAAAGCAGTAGTTTAGAAAGTAACTAGACTATATGTGAAGGAGATTTATTTGCTAATCTTAAAGCTTCTGCTGGAGGGGCAGGAAACAGTTGGAACTTTCTCCAGCTACAGAGGCAGTGGTGAGCACCATTTTTGCTCTCTTCTGTACCCTGCTATTTCCAGCAGGCAAGCATAGATGCTGCACTCTTCCACTGCCTTGTTAAGGCTGGTGGGCATGTGTGGTTGCACCGTACTCTCACTGCTTTGCTGGAGCTGGTGGGTATGTACAGACACAGCACATTCTTTCTGCCTCACTGAAGCTGACAGGTGTGTACAGCCAAGGCACTTCCCCCACACTCTCCAGCTGCATCACTAAAGCCAGAGGGTGCACTCGGTCCACCCAGGTGACTACCCCTTGATCACCTGATCTTGTTGGTCAAGGGGGCATATAATTCTGGGCTGCACAGGACCGTAAAAATTGGAAAGACAGTTCTTGGCAGACTGCCACTCCCAGGGCACTGCACAGACACTAGACTGACACACTCCCAGTCTTCCTATGAAAAAGGCCTATTTATTTATCCTGAAGCTTCAGCCTGAGGGATAGGCTTCAGGTGTGTCACGCATCTAGATACTATGGAGGAACTCTCAGGAAATATAGGCAGGGAGACCTTATCCTCATGCTGTTTCCTGGCCTCACTACAGCTTGCTGATATCCCCGTCTGGAGCTGATGGGGCTAACACACCCATCTGGAGCCAAATTTTTGCAGCTGTTGCCTAGGGACACCTTCAGATCTCCTGGTCTGGAGGCCAACAGGGTTTATAATTAAGATTGCATGGGACTGTATATATTTACATGCTTTAAAAGCTGCTGCCTGAAGGTCTAGCTTCAAATCAGCCAGAAACTAGGTGCTGAGATCCTTTACCTTGGAACGCTAATGAGTTTTGGCACAACCTCAACAACTAGGACCTGTAAAGAATAAATCAGGCTGCTTATAAAATCTCAAAGGTTCAAGAGACAACCAAGAGCAAAGGCAAGGTTGAAGGATAAAGTTCATCACTACATAAGGCCACTCCTTCAAGACTGGGAGAGGTAGCTGTTTTGCTTAATACATAGAAACAAACATAGAAAGTCAAGCAAAATGAGGAAACAGGAATATGTTCTGATGAAAGAACAAGATAAAACCACAGAAAAGACCTCAATGAAATAAAGGTAAGTAAACTATCTGATATAGAACAAAGTAATGGTCATAAAGATGTTCAGTGAACCTAGAAAAATAATGCATGAACACAATGAGAATTTCAGTAAAGAGATAAAAGACTTAAAAAAGTAACCAAACAAGTCAGAGAGCTGAAGAATACAATAACTGAACTGGAAAATACACAAGCTGGTTCAACAGCAGACTGACTGAAGCAGAAGAATGGATCAGCAAGCCAGAGGACAAAGCAATAGAACCAATCCAGACAGAGCAGCGCAAAGAGAAAATATTTTAAAAAGTGAAGATACCTTAAGAGACCAATAAAACAATGTCAAGCAGAACAACATCCACATTATAGGGGTCTCAGAAGGAGAAGAGAAAAAAAGCAGAAAAGTTATCTGAAGAAATAATAGCTGAAAACTTCTATAACCTGGGGAAGGAAACAGACATCTGGGTCCAGGAAACACAAAGTCCAGTTCATCCAAATAAGATGAACCCAAATAGATCTATACCAAGACACATTATGATTAATATGTCAAAAGTTAAATATAAGAAGAGATCGTAAAAGTAGCAAGAGAAAAACAACTTGTTACATACAGGCAACCCTCATAAGAGTATCAGCAAATTTTCAGCAGAAACTTTGCAGGTCAGAAGACAGTGACACTATATATTCAAAGTGCTGAAAGGAAAAAACTTCCAACCAAGAATACTCCACCTGACAGGTTATCATCAGAATAAGAGATATAAAGAGTTTTTCACACAAGCAAAAGCGAAAGTTGATCACCACTAAACTAGCCTTACAAGAAATGTCAGAGACTTCTTTAAGCTGGAAAGAAAAGGCACTGTAGTAACAAAAAAGCTTATAAAAGTAGAAATCTCAATGGTAAAGGTAACTATTTAGTAAAGGTAGTGAATTAATTACTTATAAAGCTAGTATTTAGGTAAAAAGACAAAAGTAGTAAAACTAACTATAATTGTGGTAATTAAAGGATACACAAAATTTAAAATGTAAAGTGAAACATCAAAAACATAAAATTGGGGGGTGGGAGGGAGTAAAAAATAGAATGCATTCAAACTTAGCTTGCTATCAACATAACTTAAAATAGGCTGTTATGCATATATATACTACAATAATAGTAGGAGATTTTAATATTCCAGTTACATCGTTGTATAGATCATCCAGACAGAAAATCAATAAGGAAACATAAGCCTTAAATGACGCATTAGGCCAGAAGTACTTAATCGATATACACAGAACAATCCACCCAAAAGCAGCAGAACACACATTCTTCTCAAGTGCACATGGAATGTTCTCCAGGATAGTGCACACATTAAGTCACAAAACAAGTCTCAATAAATTTAAGAAGAGTGAGATCATATCAAGCATCTTTTCCAACCATAGTAGTATGAAACTAGAAATCAAGTACAAGAAGGAAACTGGAAAAATCACAAAAATGTGGAGATTAAACAACATGCTACTGAACAACCATTGTGTCAATGAAGAAATCAAGGAG
The DNA here is from genome assembly GCF_964656455.1 of Halichoerus grypus. Taxonomy (NCBI): domain Eukaryota; kingdom Metazoa; phylum Chordata; class Mammalia; order Carnivora; family Phocidae; genus Halichoerus; species Halichoerus grypus. The sequence goes on along the minus strand of NC_135723.1, from coordinate 20,884,746 downwards.
ATATTTTTAAAAAATAACTTGAGAAAAATGAAAATAGAAATATAACATTTCAAAATCTATGGGATGCAGCAAAAGCTGTTCTAACAGGGAAGTACATAGTGATACAGTCCTTCCTCAAGAAACAAGAAAAATCTCAAATAAAAAATCTAACTTTACACCTAAAGGATCTAGGGGGAGAAAAAGAACAAATGAAACCCAAAGATAATAGAAGGAAGGAAATATAAAGATCAGAGGAGAAATAAATGAGATCAACACTAAAAAAAAAAAAAGAAGAAGAAGAAGAAAGAAAAAACAGTAGAAAAGATCAATGAAACTAAGAGCTGGTATTTTGAAAAGATAAACAAATTAAAATCAGTATTGAAAGAGAAGTTACTAATGATACCACAGAAATACAAAGGATCATAGGAAACTACTATGAACAATTATACTCCAACAAATTGGAAAATCTAGAAGAAATGGATAAATTCCTAGAAACATGCAATCGTCTTAGACTGAATCATGAAGAAATAAAAAATCTGAACATACCAGATGACTTCTCTGGTAAATTCTACCAAACACTCAAAGATTTAATACCTATTTTTCTCAAATTTTTCCCAAAAATTGAAGAGAAGGGAACATTTATAAACTTATTTTATAAGACCAGCATTACTCTGATTACCAACACTGGACAAGGACATCACAAGAAAAGAAAATTACAGGCCAATATCCCTTGATGAACATAGATGCAAAAAAATAAAAATTAGCAAACCAATTCAACAATACATTAAAAGCATCACACACCATGATCAAGTGGGAACTATTCCAGGGGTGCAAGGATGGTTCAATATCTGCAACTCAATCAGTATGATACACCACATTAACAAAACGGAGGTTAAAAATCATTTGATCATCTTAGTAGATGCACATAAACATTTAACAAAATTCAACATCCGTTTATGATAAAAACTCTCAACAAACTAGGTATAGAGGAATTGTACCTCAACATAATAAACTATATATGACAGACCCACATCTAATATACACAATGGTGAAAAACCGAAAGCTTTCCCTCTAAGATCAGGAACAAGACAAGGATGCCTACGTGCACCACTATTATTCAACATAATATTGGAAGTCTGAGCCAGAGTAATTAGGCAAGAGAAAGGAATGATATCCAAATTGGAAGGGAAGAAGTAAAACTGTCACTATTTGTGGATGACATGACTTTATATGTAGAAAACCCTAATGACTCCACAGGAAAAAACCTCTATAACTAATAAACGAATTCAGGAAAATTGAATTCAGTTGCATTTTTACACACTAACAAAGAACAATCAGAAAGAGGAATTAAGAGAACCATCCCATTTACAATTGCATCAAAAAGAATAAAATTATGTAAGAATATATTTAACCAAGGAGGTTAAGACTTATACAACAAAAACTATAAGACATTGATGAAAGAAACTGAAGAAGACACAAATAAATGGGAGATATACTGTGCTCATGTATTGGAAGAATTAATATTATTAATGTCCATATTACCCAAAGCAATCTATAGATTCAATGAAATCCCTATCAAACTTCCAGGGGCATTTTTCCACAGAAATAGAAAAACAATCCTAAATATCTTATAGAATCACAAAAGACTCTGACTAGTCAAGGCAATCTTGAGAAAGAACAAATCTAGAGGCATCATGCTCCCTGATTTCAAACTATATTACAAAGCTTATAGTAATCAAAACAGTATGGTATTGGCATAAAAACAGACACATGGATCAGTGGAACAGAATCAGAAGCCCAGAAATAAATTCACCCATATACAAAGGAGGCAAAAATTCACAATGGGGAAAGGGCAGTCTGTTTAATAAATGGTATTGGGAAAACTGGACAGTATGTGCAAAAGAATGAAACTAGACCTCTATTTTACACCATATACAAAAATGAACTCAGAATGGATTAAACACTTGAATATAGGACCTGAAACCATAAAACTCCTAGAATAAAACATAGGTGGTATGCTATTTGACATGGGTCGTGGCAATAAATTTTTGCATATGACTCAAAAAACAATGAACAAAAACAAAAACAAGTGGGACTACATCAAACTGAAAAGCTTCTGTGCAGCAAAGGAAGTCATCAGCAAAATGAAAAGGCAACTTACTGAATAAGGTATTTGCAAATCATATACCTGATAAGGGGTTAACATTTAAGATTTATAAAGAACTCACACAACTCAGTAGCAAAAAACCCAAACAATCTGATTTAAAAATGGCCAGAGGAGATGAACAGACGTTTTTCCAAAGAAGACATGCAGATGGCCAACAGGCACATGAAAAACACTCAACATTAGTGATCATGAGAGAAATGCAAATCAAAACCACAATGAGATATCACCTCACACCTGTTAGAGGGGCTAGTATCAAAATGACAAGAAATAACAAGGGTTGGTGTGGATGTGGAGAAAAGCGAACCCTCATGCACTGTTGATGGGAATCTAAATTGGTGCATTCACTATGGAAAACAGTGTGGAGGTTCTTCAAAAAATTAAAAATAAAACTAACACTGTCAACTATACTTCAATTAAAAAAATAAAAATAAAACTACCTTCTGACCCAGCAATTCCACTTCTGGGTATTTACCTTAAGAAAACAAAACACTGGGACGCCTGGGTGGCTCAGTCGGTTAAGCGGCTGCCTTCGGCCCGGGTCATGATCCCAGGGTCCTGGGATCGGGTCCCACATCGGGCTCCTTGCTCAGCGGGGAGCCTGCTTCTCTTTCTCTCTCCCTCTGCTTGTGCTCTCTCTGTCAAATAAAATCTTAAAAAAAAAAAAAAAAAAAAAAAGAAAACAAAACACTAATTTGAAAGGATATATGCACCCCTATGTTCATCACAGCATTATTTATAATAGCTAAGATATGGGAATATCCTAAGTGTCCACGGATGGATGAATGTATGAAGAAGAAGTGGCATATATATGCAAGGAATATTATTCAGCCTTAAAAAAAAATGAGATCTTGCCAATTGTAACAATATGGATGGACTTTGAGGGAATTATGCTAAGTGAAATAAGTCAGACAGGAAGAAATATCATATGATTTCACTTATGTGTGGAATCTAAAACAAAACAAACAAAATCAAACAAAACTCACAGATACACAGAAGAGAATGGTGTCTGCCAGAAGGGAGACAGTTTTGGGGGTGGGCAAAATAGCTGAAGGGAGTCAAGAAGTACAAACTTCGGGGTGCCTGGGTGGCTCAGTCGTTAGGCGTCTGCCTTCGGCTCAGGTCGTGATCCCAGGGTCCTGGGATCGAGCCCCGCATCGGGCTCCCTGCTCTGCCAGAAGCCTGCTTCTCCCTCTCCCACTCCCCATGTTTGTGTTCCCTCTCTCGCTGTGTCTCTCTCTGTCAAATAAATAAATAAAATCTTAAAAAAAAAAAAAAAAAAGAAGTACAAACCAAGTTATAAAATAAGTCATGGGGATGTAATGTAAAGCATGGTGACTATAGTCAATGATATTGTAATGCTTGAAAGTTATCAAGAGACTAGATCCTTAAAGTTAACTTTGTATGGGGATGGTTAGTAACCAGATTTATTGTGGTGATCACTTCATAATGCATACATTGAATTATTATGTTGTACACTTGAAACCAATGTATTATCTGTCAATTATACCTCAATAGTTTAAAAAAAAAGAAACAAAAAAGAAGAATCTCTGATCTTTTGCAACATGCTTTGTCTATTGTCCATCAATTTTATGGCGGTCATTCTTGTTTTTTTGGTTTTGATGAACAGCTCAATATTTTTGCTGGAAGGTATGGTTTCTGTTTTTGTTTTTAAAGTTTGTTTTTTTTTTTCTTTTGTAATCTCTACACCCAATGTGGGGCTCAAACTCACAACCCTGAGATCTAGAGTTGCATACTCCTCCAACCAAGCTAGTCAGGCCCCCGCCCTGTTTTGTTTTGTTTTTTAAGTAGACTCCATGCCCAGTGTAGAGCCCAATGCAGGGCTTGAACTCTCAACCCTGTGATCAAGACCTGAGCTGAGATCAAGAGTTGGACACTTAACCAACTGAGCCACCTAGGCGCCCCCTTTTTTTTTTTTAAATGCTCTTACCAATCTTAGTTGATTTGACATTCTCACCCTCATTTAGGAAAAGGTTTATAATACAGTTATTTTCATTAATAATTGTTTTTCTTATGCATTCTAAATGATTTACAAATCTTTTTTTAAAATCTAAGTTCATTTAGCCAAGGTAGAGTACATCATTAGTTTTTGATATAATGTTCAATGATTCATTAGTTGAGTATATCACCCAGCGCTCATCATATCATACCATCTTGTCATCCTGTTCCACAACTTGCAAGGCAACTAACCAAACTACAAGCCAACAACCTGATTGGAAAGACCACTGGGATATGCTTTATCCTTTTCAAGTATAGCATTTTATACATAAAAAAACTCAATCAATATAAATGAAGAAAGCAGCTGGCTAAGCAGAAATATTAAAGTTGGCCTTTAGACAAGGACTTGATGTTTGAGTGTTAGGTAAATGGTGTTGCAATAACTGGTCTTCCCACTATAGAAAATTTCTAATAACAATAGTAATAGTTACCATCTATAAGCTATAATTTACTATTAATAACCATTATGTGCTTATTATGTGCCAAGCATTATGCTAAACACTCCACATGTAATAACTCACTTGATTCTCGCAACAATCGTAGGGTGTGGCTACTGCAATTTCGTATAAGAGACAATAGAGAGATGAAGTAATCTGACAAAAGTTACACACCAGATAGAATTAGGATTTATCCCTATGTTTGTCTGACCCAGGATTTGTGTCCATAACCCTTATGTTCTGGACTCTATCGCCTCTACTTTTACTGATTGATGTTCAGAGGGCTCCAGGAGAGTCACAGCTTTCCTTGTCATATTCAAGACTCAGTAATTCTTGATGTAGTGATACCACTTTTAGAAAATCCTTCCCCACATTATGAAATATATCACCAAGATAGGTAAAACAGCCAGCAGGAAGAACTGATGACACTTACTTCTGTTTTATCCAATTCAACACATATTTACTGAGGGCCTGTGGTGTCTAAGATCTAGAACTCATTATTGAAAAGATACAAAGATATTTGAGTAATGTAACGAACTCATCTAGATACCTCATAGAATCTGGTCACCTAAATAAAAAGTATGTTTTTATGTGAGAAAGAAACAAAATAGACAAAACTGGACATAAAGAAATGTGTTCTCCTGAGTGTTTTTCTGTAAGGTTTCAATAATGCCTTACCCAGGTAATCAGATATAAATGTACCCAGTCTAGTTCAGAAGTCCCTGAGAAGGGGTGGAGGGTAGGAAGTTTGGCCTTGAAATCACACACTGCTGGGCTGTCTGGTTCTGAAGCCTGTGAGGGCCACCCCATGACACCCGCCTTGTCTCTGTGTAGGAGAAAAATGTGCCTGGATTCCCAGGGGGGCGTCTAGAACACTGGGGAAGAAAACACAATCCTTCTTTCAGTGCTGGTGTAAGGGCTCAGAATCTGGCTGTGTGAACATGAATTACCTGTGCTCGTTGCTCCCATAACAGCAACTCCCCTGTAGTGATAATGAAATAGAAGCTGAAGGACACCAGTGATGGAATCTTGTGAACCTGGAAAATTAAATAACAGTGTGTGGCCTGCATTGATCTGGAAAGTCATTTTGCAAATGGCTTAATTTATCATCAATAGAAAATACAAGTAATTAAAGTTAAAATTGTAGTTGACCAGTAGTCTTTAGAAAAGTACAAATATGTCTTTGAAATTACTTACGCATTTGAATGTATGAGTCAGATTTACTGGAAAACGTTAAGTCCTGTGGAGATAACCTTATTCAGTGTTGTGGCTCCTAGATATTTTGAAAGAAACTAAAGCCCTCCAGAAAATTATAAATTTAAGTCTACCTCCTGTTCAGAAAGCTCTGTGGTTCAAATAATATGTTTAAGAAGCTAATGCATAAAATGAAATGCTGCTATTTACTTAACACTCTTTAAAAGCTTATTAGAGTATCAGGACTAAACTGGCCTATTAGTTAAATTGGTCCAACTTGGCTGAAGCAATTTTGTTCAGTAGATGTGTGGAGAAGTTGTGTTGGGGAAGGAGGGAAGAGAAAGGACTGGCTGGAAGTGGAAGAGGAGAGATGGAAGCTGTCTGAATGTTTGTATATGGGGAAATAGTAATTTAAAATACAGATCACTTACTGCTTGGCACTTACTGAATGTCACTGAGCAAATGCATGTACTTCATCTGCTTGGATAACAGTTATTCTCCTTGCATGAATGGCACCATACTTTATCTTCCTGACTATTTCCTAATCATCTTGCCATATGATGTATCACTCCAAAAGATCAATTCTAGGCAAGTGTAGTCATGGGTATGTGTCAGGTTGCATCTTGACTTATCAGAAAATATAAGTGGCTTTTATACAAAACCTGGGTCTGTGAAGGTATAGAATACTTTCTGTTAATCTTTCTCTTTTATAGCCTTTATATTATCAGTGAATAAATGCTCTGGGCTCCCATTCTGGGGCAACCACTGATGAGTCTGTTTGTGCCCATATGTGACGTGGCCAACAAACATGGTACACTGTGAATGCCCATAGCCATACATTCACCAAAGGGAAATGGCATTTCAACTAGAAGAGCCAAACAGAAATAGGAATTAAGAGGTAAGCTCTAATCAGTTTTGTGGCTCAGAACCCACCTTTTCCCACCTTATTGGCTACCCTCAGCTTCCACATCTGGAAATAAAAATACACAGACTTTTCATGACTAGTCTGTCTATGCGTATTTAGAAATTAGGTTGTAGGGATGCCTAGGTGGCTCAGTTAAGCATCTGCTTTCGGCTCAGGTCATGCTCCCGGGGTCCTGGGATCAAGCTCTGTGTTGGGCTCCCTGCTCAGCCGGGGGTTTGCTTCTCCCTCTCCCTCTGCCCCTCCCCCTGTTCATGCTCTCTCTCTCTCTATTTCTCAAATAAATAAATAAATTCTTAAAAAAAAAAGAAATTGGGCTGTAAATGATACTTATACACGGGCTTTCAGTGTTTCTTTTTAATATTGTGGAGGAAAAACAATGGGTTTTTGAGTAAGATCCAAAGATTGCTCATATTATTAAAACTGAGAGTTGTAGAGAGCACTAACACCTTGTTGTAATCTCTTTCCCACTAGTCAATCCATGGCCCTGGAAGTCTTGCCTTTCTTCCCCCATGATGACACCAGGGAAGTTGGGTACCCTATTCATTGAGAATTAATTAATATTCTTTAAGATGAGAAGTTTTGAGGAAATACTACATGTCCTTGTGCCAAGTCCCCTCTGTGCTGTTTATTTCCTTGTTTACCCAGACACCAAGGGAAAACATTATTTATTTTTTAAATGCAAATTTTCATTTCATACCTACATTGCATGAGGTACTTCATAAGGAGAAAATGTTGTAAACTTTCAAACGAAACAAAAATTCTCCTTCTTCTTTTCTCCAAGTAATGTGCTTGTGGCTCATCCCTCACATTCTTTCATGCCAGAATTCCCCAATGACTGTTATAATTTCTGGCAAACTTGGTTTTATTTGCATAGCTTTTTCCCAGACAGCTATATATTTTATATATGTTATATATAAAATAGAGTCAGCTTTATATCAAACGAAGTTTTTAGTTGATACAGGCTTTTTGTGAAAGCAGTTTCTGAAGTGATTGCTAGTGATTGAGATCCCGTGCATATTTGAGAAGATTGTATTTCCTTTAGCAGTGAGTTCAATGACTTCTCAAAACTTATATCCAAAGGAACACCTGTGCAATAGAGCAGTGTTTCATAAGAGCAACGTTTTGGGCCCTCTAAATAAATCAGTCATTCTTAGGAAATGCCACTGACTTGATGAGTCTTCTTTAGGAGATGTAAATGCAGCTCTCATTCGCCTTGGTTATACCCACATCACACTGTGTCAGGAGATGTGGGCATTTTGTATTTTTCTCTGAATATACTGACATCCCCAAAGCTAGGGTGTCAGTCCATCTGTGGCATCAAATGAGGACCTGTATGGGCTTTAGGATCCAAACCAAAGATCACTAGGACAAAAGTATTCTTCTAGGCACAAAGGTATATTTGTTTAATCCTCTTGGTTGGGAGGTCGTAGTATTTTTTTAGACAGTGTAAGAAAGCTGTTTTGTCAGAGACCAGCCCACAGTGAAGAAAGTGAGTGGGGCTGGTGGGCAGGTGAGCAGGCTTCTTTACTTGTGTGCATGAAGATAGCCCCAGGGACCCGGTGCAGCTTTCCACAAGCTCCTGTGGGTCTCCGCCTCATGCTACAGAGGCTATACCTTCAGTACAAACAGACAAGCCCTGCTGTTGAACTGACGGTCATGCGAGCTGCATTGTCCTGTGGACCCTTCCGCCTCTTCCAGACCTGAGATACTTTTCCTCCCATCTCCCTGAGACCTGGGTCCAGACTCCTCTTGCTGCCCTCTCAGTCAGGTCTTCAGGTACCGACAGTGGCTTCCCCAGCAGCCGTGCTTTGCTGTTCTGTAGGTTCGAAGATGTCAGGATGGAAGGATTCTGATTCTATACCTTACTTAAATTACCCTCCTTAGGGGCGCCTGGGTGGCTCAGTAGGTTGAGTGTTCAACTCTTGGTTTCGGCTAAGGTCATGATCTCAGGTTCAGGGAATAGAGCCCTGCGATGGGCTCTGCACTCAGCGGGGAGTCTGCTTCTCCCTCTCCCTCTGCCCCTCCCTCCACTCATGCTCTCTCTCTCTCTCTCTCTCTCTCTCTCTCAAATAAATAAATCTTAAAAAAAAATTACCCTCCTTTTCAGTCCCCCTCCCCCTATTCCATGGGCCCTCAAGGAACCCTAGAGACAGATTCTAGGAGGATCCTTAAGGTATATACCTGAGATTCACCTGGGGAGAATTTTTAAATTCAAACTCCACAGACAGCAACTGACGTGGTAGATGCAAGCAACTCCCAAGGTTGTTCTGCTGTGCAGTCCTGGTTAAGCATATAAGACCACGTGGCACTCTTTTTCTTATGCTAAAGGTACTCGGGTTTTACTCCTCTTCCTCACCAAACTTCGAACTCCTTGAAGGCAGGGTTCATGTCCTGTTCTTCTCTGAATCTTATTACCCATCTTATGATAGCTACTCAGTATTTGTAGGAGAGATGGGAAGTTCTTTAGCTCAGAAAGCCAAAGCTGCTGAATGTTAAATGTCTTAGCCAAGGTCAGAGAATGAATTTGTTGCATGGATCATCTCAGCTCATTGTTCTTTCTATTATTCCAGTACTGTCATCTGAACTTTACCCTCTAGCTTTATTTATTTTTCTTATTTTTTATGTTATGTTAGTCACCTTATAATACCTGCACATCTTCTCTCTGGTGGGACCTAACCCCTGACTGCAGCTGATACGACATACTGAAAAGCATGCTGCCCATCTGGCAGCTTTCTTGTTCCCTTCCAGTTGTCTCTGTCTTCTTACCACCTCATGATATGGTGTAGATTCTTATCTCCCAAGAAATGCACTGGTGGTGCCCTCCCAGAGGTTAGAGGAACCAGAATTCATCTCCTAAATCATTATAAATCAACAACTAAACTTTATAATCGGCTCCTCAGAGTCCTGTTAAATTTCCCCTGATGCTGTTCCTTGTGATGTAAAACAACATAATGTTACTAAAAATCTAGTGAACTCTTTTTGAGTTATGTGAATTAGTAAGAAAAGAAGCTTTGTATTGACTGGCTATTGACACAAGTATTGAATATATGTGAAAGTGACAGGCTAACAAATATATGTTAACAACAACAAAAGATCTCCCTAAGAATCAATAGATTTGGTGATTGGTCTTCATTACAGGATTCACAGCCTCTATCACCATATTTTTATTAAATTAGGTTTTTCAACTCATCTTTTATATTGCAGTCCTGGATAGATGGCCAACTATAGATAATATAGTGATTGAAGTACAGAGAATCAGAGGATGTAGTCTTCCTGTTTCCTTACTTTCCTTCCATGGGCCATGGTTTCTCTTATATTTATCTCTAGTGTAGCACCCATGACATTGTACTACAAGTATTTGTTTTAATGACCATGTCCTCTCCTAGACTCCAGGCAACATAAGGTCATAGAAAAGTCTTGTCCATTTTTCTATAACCAGCATCTAGCTGATTCTCAATAAACACATTTAAATGAATAGATGACATTTGACCTGCAAAGTAAAGATAAATATTTTTACTTTCATGGCAAAGGTAGAAAGAATTGCACATGACTTTATCACTCAGTGATCTCTTAATAGCAATCATTGTAAATACATGATGGCTAATATTTGATGATGGCCAACATTTACTGAGAGTTTATTATATGCTGAGCACAATGCTTAGCTTTGGATACTATGCCATTTAATTCTGAAAGCAAACCCTATTAGGTAGATTCTATTGTTTCCCCTGTATATATGTGATACAAAATAGATTTAGAAAAGTTGTGTAACTTGCCCCAGGTCACATAGTCCATAAATAATGGAAATAAGATTCAAACGCAACTCCGTTTGACACTAGAGACTATCTTCTCAACTGCTGCACTCTACTGCCCTCCCTGTCCTGCTGCCACCCAATTTCCTGATTATCTTCAAGGATAATCTTAAAACAAACTCATGAGAATCATGTAAATATTTGCTACAGCAAAGTCATGACTCATTATGTTTTAGAGCACCAGAGTCTTATATGAAAATGTTAATTTCTCCAAAATATGTTTCCTTTTAAATGTTTAAAAGTGCTGCTTAATTTAGACTGTTTCTGCATTATGAAAGCTGTACTTTCCACCAGCCGTTGGAAAATTGTGAGATGAATGGAATTTGTCATTACAGAGCAAATACTGAATCAACTGATGGGTTGATTGAAGCCTTCCCATTTTCACCTTTTGCCTGCCCTTGTCGGTCCTCACATGCACAGCAGTCATCAGCACTGCTTATACCCCTCATGATGGTACCATGTGTCACCTAAGAATGGCTCAGGCATCAGACTTTTCTGGTGACTTACACATATGAGAAGGCTTTACCCAAAAGAATGGCTTTTTACAGTAGAATTTCAGGAGCTCAGCTGGCTATGTCTTCAGTGACACCACCAATGTGTTCAGTAGACCTGGATTCAAATCAGGACTTGGCCCTGATGGTATGATTTTGCACTTTTTATTATGTGACAAGCCAAAAATCAGAGCAATTGTCTTGAACTTCAGTCTCCTTGATAAATGGACAGATGTTCTATCTGAAGATAACTTACTTCCAGTGCCTGTCCCTGTTTATCTTAGGGTGGATGCCTAGGAGTTATGTTGTCTCTATTACCATGTTTCTACCAGCAGAAGTGTTCCTAACAAACTCTGTGCTTCTTTCTTATGGACTCATATATGTAAATATACACCCTACCTAAATAATTCTGCTTTTCCTTCTAATAATCATTCTGGAATATTGGCTGTTCTTATCTTGTAAAGAATCAGACATTTTTACATTATTCAGACATCCTATCCTTAGTGTTCACCTGCAAAAAGAGCTCTTTTGAAGAATCCAGGAAATGTGAATAAGAGTAGCATCTGAACTAAAATGTTAATTTGATTATATTTCACACTCTGCTTAAATTCATCTTGCTTCAGTGTTAAAAACCTCGGATAAACTCCTTCAGCAACTTCACCCTAAGTGGTTTGTCAGTAATTCATACTTCTCATTTTTACATGATGCCCTGAAGTGATTATTTTAGACCATCTAACAAAAAGGCCATGAAGAAGTTAAGAATTTATCATTTTGTCCAGTCAAAAGACCATAAATAATTCTCCATTAAACCAAACTTTCCTGTTCTTTTCAGTCTTCAGTCAATGGGAAAAGATGAGGTATAATATGAAGTTCTGTGTTTCAGCATAAATCAGAGAATATTCCACTTGGAAGGAGACTCAAAGCTCCTCCATTCTCCATCCTTTGTGTCTTCCCAGTGTGGCCATCTCATCTTTGAAGTCCCTGGCAAGTGGTTCCCAAGCCTTTCCTTGAGCACATTTAGTGAAAAGGAGCTCACTCCTTTGAAGGAATCCAAATCCACCGATGGGTGGCTCGGGTTATAAGAAAAATGCTCTTTGAATAGAAATAAAAATCTGCTTCCCTGATATTTCCAAAAATTAACCTGAATCCTGCCTTCAGAAGAAACACTGCATACATTTCATTCTTTTTTTTCCCCACTCCTGGTAATCTGTCAGTATTTGCTGGCAACCAAGTTTTCTCAAGGCTACACATCCTTCTCTTCCTCAGATGCGTGGTGTTTAGTATTTTACCATCCTGTTGATTCTCTAGATGCACTCTATTTTGGTAAACATCTTCGTTAAAATTATACTTTTTCTTATTTTAAAAAAATCTGAAAATATGCAATATGTAGATTATAAAAACCTTCTAAAATCAGAACATCTCCCCCCTCCCCAAAGGGTAACCATTATGAGCCATGTGTTGTGTATTCTTCTGGCTGTCAGTCTGTCTTATATATAGTACAGATTTTAACAGAGTAATTCTGTTCCCTTCATGAGATATACCACCCGAGTTTTAAAAAAACAAATTTGTGGAATCAAAAAGCATTGTGGTGTTTTCAAGTATTTTCCTCACAGACTTGAATCTATATTTTGTTATTTTTTAAAAAGTTCTTAAAATACCATACAACTAATTTTAGGCTCACATATGGTCCATGATGTGGCTTTGGAAGCAAGAGAGAAATGTGGGTTTCCATTTGGCAAATGATTAAGTCTCTTTCTGCAAATCATACATCCAATAAGGGATTAATATCCAAACCATATAAAGAACACAACTTAATATAAAAAAAAACTGAGAAAAAACTGTCAGAAGACTTGAATAGAAATGTTCTCAAAGACATATAGATGGTCAACAGGCACAGGAGAAGTTGCTTAACATCACTAATCATCAGGGAAATGCAAATCAAGACTGCAGTGAGCTATCACCTCACACCAGTCGGATTGGCTATTATCAAAAAGGTGGAAAAAAAACCCCACAAGTGTTGGGGAACCCTCATATACTGTTGGTGGGAATATAAATTGGTGTAACCACTATGGAAAACAGTATGGAGGTTCCTCAAAAAATTAAAAATAAAAATACCATTTGATCAAGCAATTCCACTTCTGGTATTTATCCAAAGAAAACAAAAACACCAACTTGAAGAGATATATGCACCCTTATGTTTATCACAGCATTATTTACAATACCCAAGATTTGGAAGAAACTGAAGTGTCTATCGATAGATGACTAGATAAGGAAGATGTGGTATACTATAAACACAGTGGAATATTACTCAGCCATAAAAAGGAATGAGATCTTGCAATTTTCAACACATGGATGGACCTAGAGGGTATTATGCTGAGTGAAATAAATCAGACAGAGAAAGGCAAATACCTATGATTTGACTTACATGTGGAATCTAAAAAACAAAACAAACAAAACAGAAACAGACTCATAGATACAAGAAACAAACTATTGATTACCAGAGTGGGGAGAGATTGGGGGTTGGCAGGTTAAATAGGTAAAGAGAATTAAGAGGTACTAACTTCCAGTTATAAAATAAATAATTCTTGGGGATGTAATGTACAGCATACAGAATTTAGTCAATAACATTATAATAACTTTATATGGTAACAGATGGTAACTAAACTTATCCTGGGGATCATTTTGTAATGCATAAAAATATCAAATCTCTATCATGTATACCTGAAACTAATAGGATACTGTGTGTCAATTATACTTCAATCTTAAAAAAGAAGATTTTACTTGAGAAGAGGAAGAATTTTATAGCTTCATGGACTTCAAGCCTTTTGCAGAGATTCCCTTTTCTTCAGACACTGGGAACATTCATAATAATGTTGTTCAACAATTTTTATATAAACCAGTGTCACAGAATTATGTTTTCTCTCTGAAAAATGTGGTCTACTCTGTTGTATTTCTACTTGATAATTTTGCAAAAGAGCAAAAGATTCTTAGTACTTCATAACACCATGTATTCCCTAATAGTGCTCTGCTTTGAAGAGTTAATCTTGTATAGGGATTAAAGTAAATCAGTGTTTTCCTGAGTGTGGAGCTTCACCACTGGTATTACAGTAGATGATTTTTAGGCATTTTAGGGACCACAGTGAATACATTGAATCATAAGTGAGAAAAGTATTTCTTCTTCCATTATCTTTCAATTCTGTTAATTAAAAGAAGAACAAAATCAAACGTTGGTTTCTAATATTAATCAGTTTCCTTTTAAGTAGAAAGAGAAAATCTTTTCAGGAACATCTTTTGGCTGACCACAAGATTTAGCTACAATTAGATAGAATTGTTTTATTTCACTTTATTTACATTAACAATTACCTTATGTTTATGGCAATTGATACTCGTTTTCTATTAAAGCTAGTATAGGAAGTTTCCTTTCAATCAATTCCTTTAGGGAAGAAAAATGTGCTGATTTAAAGAAAAAGTACTTAAATCATGCACAGGTGGTGTTTGGCTATTAAGCCAAATGTGGATGGATTTAGGAAACCCACATGTAAATGATATACCAAGTAGTATGAGAGCATATTCCTATTTAAGAGTTTGTTCCATTTGGATTTTTGGGGGGGGGGGGGCAGGGGTGGGTCTCTCCTGGTCTCAGCTACAGTCATGCACCAGTCACTGAATGACCCTTTCCTCCTAACAGCAAGAATCCTGGGTACGGGGTGGGGGAAACCTGTGATTGTTTTGGTCTTCCTTCAACAAGTTCGTCTCAGTGGCCCTTACCCATGGAAAGGTATTACTGGGGGACCTTCCCTTTCTCTCTCAATACCGTCGCTGATTCTGGACACAGTATTTTCCATTGCACAGCTCTGTGCTGCATGCTCCTCTCCTCTTTCAGAGTGCACCATCTAAGCTTTCTCCTTTGTCTTTGTTAAAAAGAAAGAGTATTTTGGGCACCTGAGTGGCTCAGTCGTTAGGCGTCTGCCTTCGGCTCAGGTTGTGGTCCCCGGGTCCTGAGATCGAGCCCCACGCCGGGCTCCCTGCTCAGCGGGAAGCCTGCTTCTCCGTCTCCCACTCCCCCTGCTTGTGTTCCCTCTCTTTCTGTCTCTCTCTGTCAAAAAAATAAATAAAATCTTTTAAAAAAAAAAAAAAAGGAAGAATATTTTGCTTTAATTTTGGTGTCAGTGAGAATGACATCCATCCACAAAAGAGAAAAGAGCATGCATTGGAAGAGGTAGAGGATGGAATGATGGTCATTTGCAATAAAAGATTATTGCATCACAGCTTAAAAACATTTACTGCTAATTCAGATCTCTTGATTGTGGTCAAAGCAATACAAGTGGACTCGAAAATAGGTACCTATAAAAAATCCCAGCAAAATTAAGAAATTATAGACTTTCTCAATAATCTAAGTGTCATATCAAGATGGTTTAATTGTCTACTCAGTACACCATTGCTTCAGCTGAAAAGTAACATACCACAACAGTTCACCAGCATGCATTCTCATACATGGAGTTCCATTGAGGGACAGAGACAAGCCATCCTGGATAAGATACATAAAAGTCCTATGGTATGATTAATGGATTATTAATTTTTAGAGAATTAAAGTAAAATACACTTAACATAAAATTTTGCCAAAAATGTAACTATTACCTTTTTATTCAGAAAATCCCTTAAGGAACTTCACATTTTTAAAGAAAGAGTTTTGGTAAATGCTAAATCTGTGAAAGATTGCTCAAAGCAAATAACAGATTACAGAGTTCCCAATCCTATTGTAGTCTTTTCTTTCTTTAAAGGGGGAGAAGGGAGAAGAACTAGCAAGGTGCCCTTTAGAACCTAAAATGAAAAAAAAATGCCATAAGAATTTGGGGATGGTAAACATAGATATTGTCAAAAATCCATCTAAGTTTCTTTGATTAAAAAAATAAACCCTACCTACCTACTCTGAAGGGATAAGTGCTAAAAGATCTTTTTTGATTTTGTAAAGCTTACTTTATTTAATTGTTAATTTATTTATTAATTTAGGATTTTCCCCCAGTCTTGCATACTCTTAGGGTTTTGCTACTAGTAATATTCTGTATATGTTGCTGTTCTATGAAAAAGAAGGCAGTATGGGAGCTGAGAAAAAGAAGCAGTAGTATTACAGATGGAAAATATGACACTCTCTGCATGCAGATCCTAAGAAAAGGATGAGAAAGAGTGCCCTGCATATTTTAATTTTTATTTTAATTAAATTAATTAACATATAATGTATTATTGGTTTCAGAGGTACAGGTCTATGATTCATCAGTCTTATATAATACCCAGTGCTCATTACATCACATGCCCTCCGTATGTCCATCACCCAGTTACCCCATTCTTCCAGCAACCCTCAGTTTGTTTCCTATGATTAAGAGTCTCTTATGGTTTGTCTCTCTGGTTTCATCTTGTTTTATTTTTTCCTTTCTTACCCTATGATCCTGTTTTGTTTCTTAAATTCCACATATCAGTGAGATCATATGATAATTGTCTTTGTCTGATTGACTTATTTTGCTTAGCATAATACCCTCTAGTTCCATCCATGTCATTGCACATGGCAAGATTTCATTTTTTGATGGCTGCGTAATATTCCATTGTATTCACATCTTCTTTATCCATTCATCTGTCAAAGGACATCTGGGCTCTTTCCATAGTTTGGCTATTGTGGACATTGCTGCTATAAACATCGGGGTGCAGATGTTCCTTCGGATCACTACATTTGTATCTTTGGAGTAAATGCCTAGTAGTGCAATTGTTAGGTCATAGGGCAGCTCTATTTTCAACTTTTTGAGGACCCTCCATACTGTTTTCCAGAGTGGCTGCACCAGCCTGCATTCCCACCAACAGTGTAGGAGGGTTCCCCTTTCTCCGCATCCTTGCCAACATCTGTTGTTTCCTGACTTGTTAATTTTAGCCATTCTGACTGGAGTGAGGTGGAATCTCATTGTGGTTTTGATTTGTATTTCCCTGATGCCAAGTGATGTTGAGCATTTTTTCATGCCTGTTGGCCATTTGGATGTCTTCTTTGGAAAAATGTCTGTTCATGTCTTCTGCCCATTTCTTGATTGGATTGTTTGTTCTTTGGGTGTTGAGTTTGATAAGTTCTTTATAGATTTTGGATACTAGCCCTTTATCTGATAGGTCATTTGCAAATATCTTCTCCCATTCTGTCGGTTGTCTTTTGGTTTTGTCGACTGTTTCCTTTGCTATGCAAAAGCTTTTAATCTTGATGAAGTCCCAACAGTTCATTTTTACCCTTGCTTCCCTTGCCTTTGGAGATGTATCTAGCAAGAAGTAGCTGTGGCCGAGGTCAAAGAGGTTGCTGCCTGTGTTTTCCTCTAGGATTTTGATGGATTCCTGTCTCACATTTAGGTCTTTCATCCATTTTGAGTCTATTTTTATGTATGGTGTAAAGAAATGGTCCAGTTTCATTCCTGTGCATGTGGCTATCCAATTTGTTGAAGAGACTGTCCTTTTTCCATTGGATATTCTTTCCTGCTTTGTTGAAGATTAGTTGACCATAGAGTTGAGGGTCCATTTCTGCACTCTCTATTCTGTTCCATTGATCTATGTGTCTGTTTTTGTGCCAGTACCATACTGTCTTGATGATTACAGCTTTGTAATAGAGCTTGAAGTCCGGAATTGTGATGCCACCAGTTTCAACTTTTCTTTTTCAACATTCCTTTGGCTATTTGGGGTCTTTTCTGGTTCCATACAAATTTTAAGATTATTTGTTCCAGTTCTGTGAAAAAAGTTGATGGCATTTTGGTAGGGATTGTATTGAATGTGTAGATTGCTCTAGGTAGCATAGACATTTTAACAATATTTGTTCTTCTAATCCATGAACACGGAATGTTTTTCCATTTCTTTGTGTCTTCCTCAATTTCTTTCATGAGTGCTCTATAGTTTTCTGAGTACAGATCCTTTGCCTCTTTGGTTAGGTTTATTCCTAGGTATCTTATGGTTTTGCGTGCAATTGTTAAATGGGATCGAGTCCTTAATTTCCATTTCTTCTATCTCATTCTTAGTGTATAGAAAGGCAACTGATTTCTGTGCATTGATTTTACATCCTGCCACTTTGCTGAATTCCTGTATGAGTTCTAGCAATTTTGGGGTGGAGTCTTTTGGGTTTTCCACATAGAGTATCATGTCATCTGCAAAGAGTGAGAGTTTGACTTCTTCTTTGCCAATTCGGATGCATTTTATTTCTTTTTGTTGTCTGATTGTTGAGGCTAGGACTTCTAGTACTGCCCTGTGTATTTTAAACACAATATAATCTAGGAGAAAATGGTCACTGCTTTTGACAGATAAATATTAACTGTTTAATCATTATTAATGTTTAATGGAAGTAACAAATGACTTATATATTTGTTTTTGGGGGAATGGAAATGCAACACATATAACAGAAGACTTCTTTTTAATAGAGGCTAAAGATATTTTGCATTTTACTAATTCTTTAAAATTGAGAATTGGAAATAGCCTTAGAGAAAATCCAATTCCTCCAGTTTTAAATCAGAAAACTGAAGCCCAGTGAAATTGTGCCTGAGTCAATTAACCACAAAACCAGAACAAGCTTTCAAGACTCCTGCCTGTCAAACTATCCCTCTTTGCACTGAACCATTATCCTCCTCCCTTGTTTTTAAGAATTCTCTTTAAGGGTTGGCATGAAGTCTATGATATGCCCCTAATTACTTTGGAGGGATAAACCTTGAAAAGAAATTTGAAGATTAGTTTATTTAAAGAATATAATAATAGAAATTGAGTATGACTAGCTATGCAATTCTGACCGTAAAATTCACTGGAAGTATTATGTGTGGTTTTTGTATATTATTGACAAATAAGCCTATTTTTAACATGCAGGAAGTGGGTGATAAAATAGCAGACATTACCCCCAAGAGCTTTAAAAGACAGAAGCAAGCAACCTGCCAGAAAGTCTTCATGGTAGGCGGTGGGCTTTTTCACACTATCCTTAAAGATTAAGAGGGAATCTGCCTCCCCCCTACTCTCAACCAGTGTTCTTTTTGTCTCCAGAACTTCCAGGTAGAAAGGGCTTAAGACGCAATCTTTTTGGAATGGATGGCTAAGGACGTTGTATTGTAGCCAGGATTGCAAACATGCTATTTATATTTAGGCTGTATATTCACTTTGAGTAGTTTGGGAAAGGGAATTGATGGAAATTATAGGTAGACTCAAGTGCCCCATTATCCCTGCAGTGCAAGGCATTGCTATGAGTTCTTATAGACTGCCTTCCTGTCTAAACCTAGGATAGATTAGCCTAGCCCACTACCATAGTGAACATAGGTCTTCCTCCCAGGGCAGACCTACTGATCCTCTGTTCTGTTGGAGATAGTTGCTGTCATATTTGCCATGACATACAATTGTTTCATGGACCATTCATCCCCCAGTGCTGTTCAGTCAGCAGCCTTACATCTTGATCTCCAGGTCCCCTGAGAAACAAGTTGGCTATAATAACATAATTGCTAAGGCTTAAACAGGAGAATGATTAGTGCCAAATTTCGAAAAGCCATCAGTCTTATCTGCCATCACTTCCTAAGGGTCTTTACACTCTGTAAGTATTAATCTCTCTGACAGTCTCCTGTTGGATCCTTGCCCACAATGAATCTTTTCCCAAAAGTTCTCTTCTTACCTTCTTTGGGCTCTGGGCTCTAGCTCAATCCTGTTTAACTGGTCGCCTTTTGATAACTCTTACTCTTATGAAGTAATTCAAAATTAACTGAATTCATAGCTTTCCAGTATTCCATGAAAAGGATCCAGAATTTCATCAATTTATTCATTCAGTACACACTTACTGAACATCACACATGAATCAGAAACTGCAATTCTAAGGATATAAACACTCAGTTCTTGCTCAGGAGAGGGACATAGATTGGGGGCCAGACATTTTAAGTAAATAATCAAAGACAGTGTGCTTTAGGAGAGGCTATGGGAGTGTGTAGATAAGCAGGTGGGAGCATAGGGATGTCAGGGAGAGCTTCCTGAAAGACATCATCCCTAACCTGAATCTTAAAGGACAAGTAGGCATGAAATAATGATTAGAGAAAGATATCCAGGTAGAAAGAATACCATACACCAAGGCCTGGAGGTAAGAATCAGCACAGAGAATATGGAGAAGTTCAAATAGCTCAGCATTTGGGAACATAAAGTATTAGGAAGAAGTGGGTGGCTAGGCAGTCACTGGAGAGGTTTTTTGTTTTTTTTTTAAGATTTTATTTATTTGACAGAGAGAGAGGGAGAGAAGAGCAGGGGGAGTGGGAGAGGGAGAAACAGGCTCTCCGCAGAGCAGAGAGCCCAATGCGGGACTCAATCCCAGGACCCTGAGATCATGACCTAAGCCGAAGGCAGACGCTTAACGACTGAGCCACCCAGGCGCCCCAGTCACTGGAGAGTTTTAAACATGGAGATAATGTCACACTTATAATCTAGAAAGATCACTCTCACAAAAGACTGAAGAATGAATTGATATGTGCAAAGCTGGAAGTAGAGACATAAATGAAGAGGCCATGGCTATAATATAAAGAAAAAGGTATAAGGGCCCAAGTTAGACCAGAGGGAAGGCAAATATGAGAGCTAGATAAGAATCAAAATAGGCAAGACTTTGTGATTGATTGGCCTTGGGGTGTATGAGAAAGAAGCAACAGTCAAACTAGGACCTGGCTCTGAGCTTAAAGGTTGGGTAGATAGTGACAGCTCCATCTGTCTGTGGGACAGACAATGAAGATGAAAAGCTGGTTTAGAGGAGGGTAATGAATTTGGTTTTGACTGTGTGGGTTTGAGGAGACCATCAGACATTGAAATATGGGAGTGTAGCACACAATTAGAAATACAGGAACGTTAAGTTCTAGGTAAAAACATTTAGGTGGATAAGATCATCCAGGGAGATTTTATAGAATGATAAGAAGAGTAAGATATGAATGAAACTCTGAGGAAAATACATATTTCAAGAGCAAACAGAGGAACAAAATCCAGAAAAAAAGATAAAGAAAAAAATAAAAAGAATTGAGGAGAACCAAGAGCCCATGGTGTCATGAAAGCCAAGAAAGTAGAGAGTTTCAGAAAGGAAAAGATCATCAGCAGTTTGATGTTCAACAGGGAGATTCAGTAGTTTAAAGATGGAAAGATGCCCAGGGCTTCTCCCTCTCCCTGCTACTCCCCCTGCTTGTGCTCTCTCTCTCTCTCTCAAATAAACAAATAAATAAATAAATAAATAAATAAATAAATAAATAAATAAATAAAATCTTTAAAAAAGGAAATGGGAAGAGAAAGATGAATCAGTAACTACAGGGATACAACTAATGGAAGGAAAGTCATCAGAAGAGTGGTAGTGATTGAAGATTCAGGGAAGGGATAAGGGACTGGTTGATAAACATAGTTCTAGAGTTTACTGGAAAGGTTGTGGTCAAGGGCACAGATAGAGTATTGGACTTGGCCAATTGATCCTCTGAAATTTGAGTATGCACATGAAGATGGGGGAATATTAGGGGACCCTGAAAGAAAATTGCATGAGATCATGCCCAGTGGCCCCTTGTGAGGTAAGACTCCAAAGGAGAGGAAAGCAGAAAGGAGCTGACTGAAGACATAAAGACATTGATGAGAGTCACTTCTCTGGGCATTTCTGGCCGCTTGGGAGGCTGGGTATTGATGTGGGCCCAATTAGCCAATAAAGGAAGGGCCTGAGTGGTTGTCTTAGTTTCAAATCCAGTAGGTGGTGGTAGCAGAGAAACTGTGATGGAGGCAGAAGGGGCGGTTGTTGCTGGGATGTAAAAGGAAAGAGAGACTCACTCTTACTTGTCTTTGAAAGTACTAATGCCCCTGGAGAGGATAATCTAGTTGAAGCTGACAGTGAGCAAATCACGCCAGTTTTCATGGTGATGTTTCAAAGACTTGCTTTTCATGGCCAATGGTGTGTGTGTTGGTGTGTGTGTGTGTGTGTGTGTCTGTGGCGGTATTTTTTTTTTAAGATATATTTATTTATTTGAGAGAGAGAGGGCAGGGAGAAGCAGAGGGAAAAAATCCTCAAGCAGACACCCCATAGAGTGTGCAGCCTGACGCCAGGGCTTGATCTCTGGACTCATGAGATCATGACCCCAGCCAAAATCAAGAGTCAGACGCTCAACCGACTCAGCCACCCAGGTGCCCCACCTTTTTCTGTGTCGGTTTTAATGAAGAGCCAACAGTTGAGTTTAATGTTGTAGCCTTCTTGTTCTCCTCTTTATTCTGACCCCTTCTCTCTCTTGGATCTAAATTTTTTCTGTGATTCTTAATTCCCAGCGATGGGAAAATGAGAGCTTAAACTTTTTTTGTTCTAGTGCCAACTGTATTTTAACTGATGTCAAAGAAAAGTATTTGATGTCAAAGAAAGTGTTTGAACTCTGACAGTTAAAATTCAGGCATCAGACTTCAGATGGCTGCTGACTTGGAACAGCAGCAAGGATTTTTGCCTCATCTATGAACTGGCCTGTCCTTCACCACAGAATAGCTAGTGTGTCAGAGACACTTTTACTTACTAGGTCAGAGTCCATCAAAGAAGGAACAGTGAGACTGACTTGAACAGTTCTCCCTTCTGAGAACATTTGAAAAATCTGGAATCATCAGTCCTGTTGATTTTGTAGTTTATGAATCAGTCAGGATCCAGGATAAGGGATAATCATCATGGTAGAGAAGGTTTCCTCAAGTCAGAGTTAAAATGTTTTATCAGCCATCTTTGCTCATATTAAAAATTTCTGGGAATAAGAGAAATGAATAGGAGTTTCAACAAAGTTTTTGGGAGAGTGTTTCCCCTTCAGAGCTCATGATCTGGAAATTTTCCACACATTTAGACTGTATTCTTTTTAGTTAATTAGCTAAACTCCTTGAAACATCCTCTTTGAAAAATTTATTGGTTTTATCATTCAACAAACATTTAGAACACCTAAATTGGTGTTCCTAAACACCTAGCATATGCCAGACTGTGTGCTGGGTGCAAGGGATACAAAGGGGAGTGAGACATAGAGCATGCCTTCAAGGAGACCAAGATGTGCCCACCTCGTTGTCGCTATGACAGTAGGAGGTTTGGGGGAAGAAGGTGACAGTGCCACCATTTTAGAAAGTTCATTCTTGCTTGCAGATTTAAATGGTCCAGGGCCAAGACTCATAAGCACTTGGCTGTTATGGTCAGCAGTCCAGAAACAGAGTGGTGAAACATTAAGGAAAATCAAATGAAATGAAGAAGTAAGGAAAAATTCAAGATTCCAAGACCCCCTTGCAGTTTAGTGAGAGAAGTGCTTACATGAGCTAGATTTCCTCTGATTACCTTACCTGATAGGACACCCAAAGAACTGGAAATTAGAGCTAAGTCTTTATCTCAGCACTACTGATTGAAGCTCTCAGATCAATCATATAATCTACCCCTGCTGCTGTGCCTCAGTTTCTCTACCATGTAAACAGAAGCAACAGCGGGACTTCGGTTCTTGTGTCTCATAAAATCCTCTCCTGCCTTTCTCTTCTGTAGCATTGGGTTACACGTGCCCCTCCTACCCATGATAAACTCCCTTAATCTTGTCTCATAATTCAATTGCCTTGTGTTAATCACTTGCTGCTACCATTCTTTGAATTCATGCTAAGTTTTTTGTTTGTTTGTTTGTTTGTTTACCTCCCTTGACATTGAAAACTCCGTATTCTACTTAGAGTTATCTTGATGCCTGTGAGGAAAAGAATCACTTCCTTCCACTGTGTACTTTAACCTTTGTGTTTACAGTCTTAAACTTTTTGTCACTGTGTTTCATTGTAAGACCACATAAAATTTATTTTCTATCAACACTCTCAAATATTTCACCCTCTTCTAAGGTTTTTCTTTCTGTTCAATGTCTGCAATTTGAATTATCTAGTCCCTCCTACATCATGACTTGGTACTTTCTGAGTGTCATTAAGGTCCTATTGGATGATAAACTATCAAAAATTTAAATTAAGGGGTTTTGTTCCCTTTTGGCTGTGTAAGAGAAATTTATTTTTGCATTCCTAAACTACACTGTTTTATTAGTGAAAATCTACTCTCCATGCTAATAGATTGTGACTAGTAATAGGCAATTAAGGTATTTTCCACGTGAATGTATCCTTATGAAGTGCTTAAAAGAGTGGAAAAATAGGCCATCATATCAGAGCAACAACAGACTTCCTTCCTACAAATTGCTGGAAGGACCCATTAGGGAGAGATTTAGTGATCAGACATGTGGTTATGTAATGCCATCAATTGGATTATGTTCTGGTTTAAATTCAGTCCTTGTTATTAGCTAAATAGTACTCACTCATCTAAAATCATTACTGTTGATGTTTTATTTCATAGGTCCATTTTCAAGGAAGCTATGATTATTACCAAAGGCAGAGCATTTAATAAAAGGCTATTCCATGAATGTTAATGAGAAAAGGCAAGCTTGAAGGATATGAAGATCTGTTCTTGGAGTTTCATCAGAGGGCAGAGGGGTCAGGATTGCATGGCAATTCAATCAGGGATCTCCTCATGACTTCATTTATGTTAGTTTAAAAAGAAATCAACATCAGAGGCTGAAAGGGGCCTAGGAGCTCACTTAGTTCAGTTTCCTTCCTTTTCTAGATGAGGATCCTAAGCTGTAGCTGTCAGCCCAGGTCACAAGGCTGTCTGGCTCTCAGACTAGAACAGAACCTGGTCCTGAATTCCATACTGTGTTGACTAGTCTCGAAAAACATCATCCACATGGATGTGATCCTCTGTGGGGTACAAGAATCAAGACCATAGAATCATCTGAATGAACTAAGTGAGGTATTTTGTCTATTTCAGCTATACCACTTGACATTTCAAACTTCTATTTCATGATAACTTTAGAAAGATCTAATTAATTTTGTTTACTTATTCCACAAATGTTCACTGAAGACCTGCTCTGGGTTAGGCATTGTGTTTTGTGCCGTGTTTACTCTCATTAAATAATATCAAAACATACTTTAAATTTAATCACTGTTTTGAATTGGCTTATTATTAAAAAGTAGCCAGTAAAAGTTTGAATAAAGGCTTTTTTTCTGTAAATGTATCATTTCAGTTAGTTGGAAATTAATTCCACAAATCTATATTGAATGTGTATCATTTGCAAGGTCTATAATTGTTGTGGGATAAAGATACAGATGTCAGAGGAAAAAACTTTTTACTGTGTACAGCTCAGAGACTTCTGAGTGGGTCCCCATGTGACCAGGATACCAACGCGTGTGCCAGGGGTATAGTGAGCCTTCCCTTTTTGTCAATAGCTTATCCAACCCGAGTGGGAAGCTCAGCGCGGTGTGGAGGCTCATTTACTTACTTATTATAAACAGTCCACCTCCTCCAAACAGGATATGAGAAGCAAATGATACCAGACCGATACCATCTTTTATCAATTCAAAAATATACATTTGTTCTCATTTTTATCTCTCTGAAATCAGTATGCATCATAAAATGAACAGATTGTAGCATTGTTTCATAGGTTAATTGGCAGTATTTTTTTCTGAGTTCTTAATAGAATAATGTTGTTTTATATTTTTAGATTGATTAAGTAAAGTACATTAAGATAATTATAATAAAGATTTTTAAAAAACAGCTGCAAAATAATTAAAAGTGAAAAAAACCGAGGATGTCAACTACACCTCAATACATTTTTTTTTCTTTAAAAAGTTTAAAAAAAATTTTTTTTCGTTTAAATGGAGACTCAGGCTAGCTGTCGCAGTGGAATGGCCAATTTAATTCCGGATTTTCTAAAAACCTAGGCAGGATACCAGTTAAACATGGCAGTCCCTTCTGAAACCCCAATACAGTGACAACGCAGGAATAACATAATACAGCTCCCATTTACCCACCACCCCCACCCAAAAAACTAGAAAGACTGTTTCAAAAGAAGAAATATATTTTCACAAGAGAGAGAGCAGAGCAGATAGTGGGGTGATAACCAACATGGCAGAGCCAAGTTAGCAGTAATCCAAGTGCCCATAAAAGGCACTCTAATGAGTATGATATTAAACTGTAATTCTATGAAGGTATTTCTAGGGGCAACTAAAATTATACAACTTAAGTAGATGGAGTTTTCTTAAGTACTTAGAGGGTCTTTCTAACTCCCCTGGGAAAAATTCTCCAGGCCAGAGGTGGAAGAAGTAGGACGCAGGCAGAATATCTGTATGCTTTCCTCTGGGTCCAACACTCCAGTAGGTTTCAATCTGATGGTTTGCATCTAGCTTTTAAAACTTGTTTGAGATTTTATTTAAGTTTAAGAAATCTGATCAATTATACTTTCTATTTTAAAACAATTGATATAAAATCAATTCAGCCATTTTACTGAATTCCTGTATGAGTTCTCGCAATTTTGGGGTGGAGTCTTTTGGGTTTTCCACATAGAGTATCATATCATCTGTGAAGAGTGAGAGTTTGACTTCTTTGCCAATTCGGATGCCTTTTATTTCTTTTTGTTTTCTGATTGCTAAGGCTAGGACTTCTAGTACTACACTGAACAGCAGTGGTGATAGTGGGCATCCCTGTCGTGTCCCTGACCTTAGGGGAAGAGCTCTGTTTTTCCATTGAGAATGATATTCATTGTGGGCTTTTCATAGATGGCTTTTATGGTATTGAGGAATAGTCCCTGTATCCCTACACTGTGAAGAGTTTTAATCAAGAAAGGATGCTGTACTTTGTCAAATGCTTTTTTTGCATCTATTGAAAGACTCATATGGTTCTTGTCCTTCCTTTTATTAATGTTGTGTATCACATTGATTTGTAGATGTTGAACCACCCTTGCAGCCCAGGAATAAATCCCACTTGGTCATGGTGAATAATCCTTTTAATGTACTTATTGACTAGTATTTTGGTGAGAACTTTTGCATCCATGTTCATCAGGGATATTGGTCTGTAATTCTCTCTTTTGGTGGGGTCTTTGTCTGGTTTTGGGATCAGGGTAATGCTGGCTTCAGAGAACGAGTTTGGAAGTTTTCCTTCCATTTCTATTTCTTGAAATAGTTTCAGAAGAATAGATATTAATTCTTCTTTAAAGGTTTGGTAGAATTCCCCCTGGGAAGCCATCTGGCCCTGGACTCTTGTTTGTTGGGAGATTTTTGATTACTGCTTCAATTTCCGTGCTGGCTATGGGTCTGTTCAGGTTTTCTATTTCTTCTTATTTCAGTTTGGGTAGATTATACATCTCTAGGAATGCATCCACTGCTTCCAGATTGCCTAAATTGTTGGCATATAGTTGCTCATAATATGTTCTTATGATTGTATTTCTTTGGTATTGGTTGTGATCTCTTTCATTCATGATTTTATTTATTTGGGTCCTTTCTCTTTTCCTTTTGATAAGTCTAGCCAGGGGTTTATCAATCTTATTAATTCTTTCAAAGAACCAGTTCCTAGTTTCGTTGATCTGTTCTACTGTTCTTCTGGTTTCTATTTCATTGATTTCTTCTCTAATCTTTATTAATTCCCTTCTCCTGCTGGGTTTAGGCTTTATTTGCTGTTTATTCTCCTGCTCTTTTAGGTGTAAGGTTAAGTTGTGTATTTGAGACCTTTCTTGTTTCTTGAGAAAGGCTTGTATTGCTATATATTTCCCTCTTAGGACTGCCTTTGCTGCATCCCAAAGGTTTTGAACAGTTGTGTTTTCATTTTCATTTGTTTCCATGAATTTTTAAAATTCTTAAATTTCCTGGTTGACCCATTCATTCTTTAGTAGGATGCTCTTTAGCCTCCATGTATTTCAGTTCTTTCCAAATTTCCTTTTGTGGTTGAGTTCAAGTTTCAAAGCACTGTGGTCTGAAAATATGCAGGGAATGATCCCAATCTTTTGGTACAGGTTGAGACCTGATTTGTGACCCCGTATGTGATTTATTCTGGAGAATGTTCCATGTGCACTTGAGAAGAATGTGTATTTTGTTGCTTTAGGATGGAATGCTCTGAATATATTCGTGAAGTCCATCTGGTCCAGTGTGTCATTCAAAGCCCTTGTTTCCTTGTTCATCTTCTACTTAAATGATCTCTCCATTGCAGTGAGTGGAGTGTTAAAGTCCTCTACTATTATCATATTATTATCAATGTGTTTCTTTAATTTTATTATTAATTGGTTTATATAATTGGCTGCTCCCATGTTAGGGGCATAAATATTTACAATTGTTAGATCTTGTTAGATAGACCCTTTAATTATGATATAGTGTCCTTCATCTCTTATTATAGTCTTTGGCTTAAAATCTAATTTGTCTGATATAAGGATTGCCAGCCCAGCTTTCTTTCGATGTCCATTAGCATGGTAAATGGTTTTCCACCTCCTCACTTTCAATCTGGAGCTGTCTTTAGGTCTAAAATGAGTCTCTTGCAGACAGCATATCAATGGATCTTGCTTTTTTATCCAATCTGATACCCCGTGTCTTTTGGTTGGGACATTTGGCCCATTTACATTCAGAGTAACTATTGAAAAATATGAATTTACTGCCATTTTATTACCTGTAAAGTTTAAAGTGACTGTTACTGTACTCTGTTCCTTTCTGGAGTATGTTCCTTTTGGGCTCTCTCTTCACCTAGAGGATCCCTTTTAATATTTCTTGCAGGGCTGGTTTAGTAATCACAAATTCTTTTAGTTTTTGTTTGTCCTGGAAGCTTTTAATCTCTCCTTCGATTTTGAATGACAGTTTAGCTGGATAAAGTATTCTTAGCTGCATATTTTTCTCCTTTAGCACCCTGAATATATCATGCATGTTTTTTCTGGCCTGCCAGGTCTCTATGGATAGGTCTGCTGACACTCTAATGTTTCTACCCTTGTAGGTTACTGACCTCTTGTCCCAAACTGCTTTCAGGATTTTCTCTTTGTCTCTGAGATTTGCAAGTTTCACTATTATATGTCAGGGTGTTAACCTATTTTTATTGATTTTGAGGGGGGTTCTCTGTGCCTTCTGGACTTGAATGCCTCTTTCCTTCCCCAGATTAGGAAAGTTCTCCTATAATTTCTCCAATATACCTTCTGCCTCTCTCTCTCTCTCTCTCCTCTTCTTCCGGGATCCCAATTATTCTAATATTGTTTCACTTTATGGTATCACTTTCTCTCAAATTCTCCCCTCATGATCCAGTAGCTGTTTAGCTCTCTTTTTCTCAGCTTCTTTATTCTCTTTTGTCTTCTATGTCACTAGTTCTCTCTTCTGCCTCATTTATCCTAGCAGTTAGAACCTCCATTTTTTATTGCATCTTATTAATAGCCTTTTTTATTTCGACTTGATTATATTTTAGTTCTTTCACTTCTCCAGAAAGGGATTCTCTAGTGTCTTCTATGCTTTTTTCAAGCCTAGCTAGTATCTTTATAATTGTTATTCTGAACTCTAGTTCCAAGATCTTACTTATTCCCATACTGATTAGATCCCTGGCAGTCAGTACTGCCTCTTGCTCTCTTTTTTGAGGTGAGTTTTTCCATCTTGTCATTCTTGCAGAAAGTGATCGCTTTTCTATTTGTAGAGTTGCAGCTATTCTTTTCTTAGCTCTCTGGTTGAGTTCGTTGGTGTTCAGAATGATTTGATAGCTATCTAGTTGATTTCCTGGGACCAGATGAAACTAAGGTCTCCTACTCCTCGACCATCTTGGACTCTCCCCCTGAAGCAGTTGGATTTTTTTTTTTTAAGACTTTTACTTACTTGACAGAGAGAGAGTGCACAAGTAGGCAGAGCGGCAGCAGAGAGAAAAGGAGAAGCAGGCTCCCCGCTAAGCAGAGAGCCTGATGCAGGGGACTAGATCCTAGAACCCTGGGATCATTACCTGAGCCAAAGGCAGATGCTTAACTGACTGAGCCACCCAGGTGACCTTAAAACAATCGGATTTTTAAAAAAGATGTATTTATTTATTTGAGAGAGAGAGAGAGCACGAGCTGGGGGAAGAGCAGAGGGAGAGGGAGAAGCAGACTCCCCACGAAGCAAGGAGCCCAATGTGGGGCTCAATCCCAGGACCCTGAGATCATAACCTGAGCCAAAGGCAGATGCTTAACTGACTGAGCCACCAAGGCTTCCCCAAAATGAATTTTTATTTAAACCTGCAGGTGGTTTCCCTTGTGTCCCTCTGATATTTGGTTTTGCTAGAATTCTCCTCTGGTTTCATTAACTATGCCTTCTATAAATGCTAACAGCTAAGCAGAAGATAGGTTTTATTCTCCACAACATGAGGCATATTGTGCCGTGGTTTCTGTGAGTGGTCACTCTCATTATCACCTTGTATTGTCTAGAAAACCATCACTGTGCCCATTCTGCCCTTAGGCTCCTAATGTATTCTGACATCTTTAATAAATGCTTAAAGCATGCCCATGTAATACAGATTCTTTTTTCCCCCTCAGGCATGGGGAAGTGAGAAAAATATATTTGAGTCTGTTTCTTTATGGAAGAAGACTTCCAACAAATTCTGAAAGGAAACTGTCAGTTAATCATTTCTTATTGAGGCATATGCTGATATCCCCTGTTTTTTGAAAGGTTGCTTTTACAAAAGACCTACATGAGTACCTGTTTTCACTCACTGAAAGAAATCCAACTTTTGCTTTTATGAGAAAAAGGTGAAAAGCAAAAGTTCAGGTTTGTTTTGCAGCGAGGCTTTGTGGAGGCTGCAGGCAACCTGAGCAGTGAGAGTGGCCCCGTCAAGCTCCTTCCAGGGAACTACACTCAGCCTCTTGGCATCAAGCCACCGTAGCTCTGAGCTATGCCTGTGAGCAGTGTCTGTGCTCTATCTCTATTTATTTTTATGCATCCATTAGCAAGATGTGTCCTTAGGTATCAAAAGAGCCCAAGAAAGGTTATTTTTTGAGGTCTAGAAATAATCAAAATCTTTTCCATATAAATTAATGTGGTAATTGCTTGTTTGCTTTATGCCATTTCAGCTTACAAATGTTTTTGTAGGAATGCTCTACTTTCAGATGTCAGGGGAAACCTGTATAGAATATAGGGGGGAATGGTACCTCAGATAGAGATATACAGTAGAAGACAATTATTTAAGGCATTTTTCTAAGTCACTTAATATTGGTTGTTTGTACCCCATGTGTCAAGAAAAAGTTACAGCCCGCTTTTCTAGAGGAGAGGTTTCAGAAAGAGTCATTGTGATTTGGTTTTAAGAGTCACAGTTTTATAGGCTTGTTCTCAAAAGACTTCCTCCAGATGTGGGTAGGTCCTAGTGAGCTCCCCTGTCAAGAAGGCTCCCTGGAGCTGCCTGTGATTAGCCTGCTTCATTTACAATCCTTGTCACTTTCCATCTCACATCATCAGACATTTGAACACTGGATTCCCTTTCATGAGAGACAGATACTGCCTTCAGCTGACACATCTACACCCCCCTCTCCAGCCAGGGGCACCCCCTGCCTTCACCTGTGGGTTCTAGGCCTTAAGTTAGCTAGGCAATAATGTTCTGAGGATCAAATAGAATATCTGAAAATATGTCAAAGCCTTAAAATGCTTGATATTATATCACATTATATCATATTATGTCATATCAAGTCATATTACATTACAATCTCCTATTTTGCACTGCTAACCTTGCTTCAATGTTTTTCCTGTCCAGTCCTTAGCATATGTTCTTGGGGCCTGCCTGCCTGTGCCCCACCTTAGGGCATGTTGGATGCCGTTTGACAGTGCCCACCCACCAGTAGAGACCACTCTTACCTTATCTTTCTCACTCTACTTTTAGGTGCGGCCCTGAATAGAGTTAGAATTGGTAGATGGACAGATTAGCCGATAAAGTCAATGTCAACTGAGACACAACTAAGAGTAGTCAGTTGAAAACCATGCTTGGCTACACCTGAGCTTAAAGTAGAATTCTTTCTTTCTTTTAAAGGGGAAGAGAAAGAAGAGGCAGAGGAAGAGAGGAGAGGGAGAGGGAGAGACAGAAAATCTTAAGCAGGCTCTACACCCAGCATGGAGCCTGATGTGGGGCTTGATCTCACAACCCTGAGATCAAGACCTGAGCTGAAATCAAGAGTTGGACACTTAATGAACTGAGCCACCCAGCTGCCCCTAAAGTAGAATTCTATTTGAAGTCTCCTAATTTGATTTAGTGTCTTGCCAACCAGTTTCCTTGTGGGTCCTCATTATTTGACTAAGTTTTTGAGGATTTTAATAATGGATTTTTGGAAGCATTCAAGAGATCTACTGGGCTTAAATACATTGCCTGATCTTAGCTTATGCTTATCTCTTCCCCCATTTTCTAAAGGCCCAGATAAATCAGCCACTGAGCCAACGTTGGCCATTGTTATTGTCATTAGTATTGACCACTTACTTTTTATTTTATAGATATCTAATTTACTCCATTCCTCTGAACTACACAAACTGGATTACACCTCTAGTGAGAAAACTGAGCCCAGTGCATAAAATTACCCTGCCACTTAATATAATAAGTATTTATTGTATTAAATGCATACTATATATTAAATAAATACTGAGCATCTACCATGTACAAGGAAGTATTTTAGCACTAGGGGAGACAGTAATGAGATAAGACAGAGTTTCCACCCTCCTGGAGGTCACTATGTGGCTAAGCTAGAGCTAAAGCTTTGCTTACAGGACACGTTGTAGCCCTTGGGGGTTGAAAGTTAAGTCTCTTTACTAGCTGACTGCAAGATTTACAACTCAAAACTCAGCTTTTTGTAATGAGGTATTTACTTAAATTTTAACTATTGATGGTAGATTTGGTGCTATAAATATAAGACCTTTCAATGTTCAGTCCTAAGTCGAAAAGGTGAGATACCCAGCAATGTTCTTACAAAGACCCTCAGGAGATGTAGAGAAATTAAATCACTCACTCATCTTTAGTCAGAATAAGTTCTGAGAATGTGTTTATGCTTAAACTTCTTTCAGCTGACCAGTCAGGTTCCCTCTGAAATGCTGATGTATGCAAATTAGTGGTTACTATTTGTGAAGGCCCAGGAAGGAATATAGTGTGTTACAGATGAAAATTCCAGCACATGTTATTTTTTCCTTTTCCTTAAAAACTTTATTAGGAAAATTTTCAAACATAGGAAAACTTGAAAGATTTGTGCAGTACTTGATCACCCATCAACCTGACACCTAGAATTAACAAGTTTGTGCTTTATCATGTATCTTTTCATCCATCATTCCATTAATCTGTCTTACTTTTTATATATTTCAATGTGAATTGCAGGCACTAGTGACCTTGACACCTAAGTATTTTAGCATGCATATTGTTAAGTAGAGTTCAATATTTCGTTATAGCAGAAAGTACTAATCTTAATCATACCATTCAGTGAATTTTGGCAAACACTTACACCCCAATAACTCAAAAACCTATAAAGATCTAGGACATTCCCATCACCCCAGAAAATTCACTCCCATTCTTCCCAGTAAATCCCCACTCCGACCCTCAAAGGCAACCACTCTTCTGGCTTATTCCACTAAAGATTAGTTTTCCCTGTTCTAAAATTTCATATAAATTGAATGAACCCTTATGTAAGGCTTCTTTTACTCAACATGTTTTTGAGATCCATTAATGTTGCTGTATGTATCCTAGTTCTTTTTATCATTGAGTGGTATTCCAGTATATGAGTGTACCCAGTTTGTTTATCCACCCTCCTGCTGATGGACATTTAGGTTATTTTCAGTGAATGAATATTATGAATAAAGCTGCAATGATCACTCTTGTATAAGTCTTTTTGAGGATATGTTTCATTACACTTGGATAGGAAGCTAAAAATGGAATTGCCATAAGACACAGCCAGAACATTTTCCAAAGTGGTTGAACCATTACATATTTGCATCAGCAAAGTATGAGAGCTCCAGTTGCTCCACATCCTCACCAACTTTTGATGTTGTTGGTCTTTTTAGTTTTAGCCATTCTGACAGATGTGTAGTGTTATTTTACTGTGGTTTATTTTGTAAATCCCCAAAGACTGATGATGTTGAGCAGTTTTTCATGTGCTTAATGGCCATTCATATCTCTTCTTCTGTGAAGTGGTTGTTCAGATATTTCACCCATTTTTATTGATTTGTGTGCCATTTATTATCCAGTAGCTTTTTTTTTTTTATGTTCTGGATATAAGTTCTTTCAGTTATATGGTTTGTAAATATTTTCTCCCATTTTGTGGCTGGTCTCTTCATTTTCTTAACAGTGTTTTTTGATGAACAGAAGTTTTTAATCTCAATGAAGACTAACTTATCATTTTTAGAATTTTGTGCATATTTGCTGTGTCCTAAGAAACCTTGCCTACCCTCAATTTGTGAAGATATTCTCTGTTTCCTTCTGGAAGGCTTATAGGTTTAGCTTTTACATTTGGGTCTATGATCCATCTCAAATTAATTTTTGTGTGTGAAGTTCACTTTTTCCATATAGATATTCAGTTGTTCCAGCACCGTTTGTTAAAAAGACTTCCTTTAATCATTAAATTATCTTGGCACATCTATCTAAAAACAAGCACAAAAAGTCCCTGATTTTTCATGGTTCAACTTAAAATTTTTTACTTTATGATGATACAAAGGCAATACATGTTCAGTAAAAACCATACTTCAAATTGTAAATTTTGATTTTTTCCTAGCTTAGTGATGTACAATACTCTCCCATGGTGCTTGGTGAAGTAGTGAGCCACACAGTTTCCAGTCAGCCGTGCAATCATGAGGGCAAACAACTGATACACTTACAATCATTCTGTGCCCATATAATCATTTTGTTTTTCATTTTCAGTACAGTATCTATCCAGTATAACTATCCATGAGATAGTACTTTATTATAAAATAGGCTTTGTGTTAGATATTTTGCCCAACTGGAGGCTAATGCATGTTCTGAGCACATTATGATGTTCAGTAGGCTTAGTGTATTAAATGCATTTTTTACTTATGACATTGTCAGTTTATGATGGATTTATCAGTACAGAAGCCCATCCTAAGTTGAGGAAGATCTGGATCCTTATAAGTGTGGGTCTGTATCTGAGCTCTCTATTCTGTTCCGCTGATCTAGTTGTCTATTCTTATGCCACTACCACACTATCTTGATTAATGTAGCTTGATAGTAAGTTTTAAAGTTTTAAAGCTTTTTCAGATTGCTTTGGATGTTCTAGATATTTTCATTTTCATATAAAATTTTTTTAAAGAATTTATTTATTTGAGAGAGAAAGTACAAGCAGTGGGAGAGGCAGAGGGAGAGGGAGAAGCAGACTCCCCACTTAGTGAGGAGCCTGATGTGGCGCTCAAACCCAAGACCTGGAGATCATGACCTGAGCCAAAGCCAGACGCTTAACCATCTGAGCCACTCAGGTGCCCCTCCATATAAAATTTTAAATTTTTACTTTTACCCAAGAAAGCCTTGATGGGCTTATTACAGAATTCATTGAAGCTATGACCAATTTCAAGAAAATTGTTAATACTGAGTCTTCCAATCCAAGCACATGGTATATCTTTCTATTAGTCTTCTTTCATTTCTCTCAGCAGTATGTTGTAGTTTTCAGTAGAGAGGTTTGTACATATTTTAAAAATTTATTCCTCTTTTTAAATCCCTTTTTAAAATTTATTTTGTATTTTTGACACTACTATTAATGGAAATGTTACTTAATTTCATCTTTCACTGCTAATACATAGAATGTTACTGATTTTTGCATGTTGACCTTATATCCTGCCAACTTACTACATTTGAATTATTAACTAAAAATTATTTGTAAAATTTTAAAATATTTTCTACTTAAGTAATTACGCCATTTGTAAATAGAAGCAGTTTGTTCCCTTTCTTTTCAATCTATAAGCCTTTTATTTATTTTTCTTGCTTTATTGCACTGACTAGGATCTCCAGAACACTATTAACTATAAGTGGTGAGAATGAACTTTCTTGCTTTTTTTCCTGATCATAAGGGAAAATATACAACATTTCAAAATGGAAATGATGTTGTAGGTTTTTCACAGATACTCTTTCCTGGACTGAGGAAATTCTCTCATATTTTGCTAGTATTTATTATGAATGTTGAATTTTGTCAAAATTTTTTTCTGTATCTATTGATTATTTCTTTTCTAGTCTGTTAATATAGTGAATTACATTGATTATTTTGCTAAGGATTTTTGAGTTTATATTATTTTTTAGTAAAACAAGATAAAATACTTAAAATTATGAGTAGCTGGTCTGGCACTTCTGGAGCAATTTCAGAGAGTTTTTGGATAGGTGAGATCTTGAAGTTCTACCAAAATAGGCTTGTCCAAGCCAAAACATTGCAAACATCTATTTTCCCCCCTTTAGTCAAAGCTAAATAGAAAATTAAGATCTTTTATTTCATCTTTATTAACAGTTTGACATAATTTAATTCTGTTCCTTAGCAATGAACTAAAATAGCATCTAAATGTAAACCAACTGTTAAGCCATTACCCAGTAGTAGAGTTCAGTTGTTATATATCAAATTAGAAGATTAACCAAGGTAAGAAAGTCTCACTGAGTTCTTAGTAAAGCATCCTGATTATTTAGAAAGAATGCATTTCCTTAAGGAAATATGCTCACATTACCACTCAAAAGAAATAGTAAAACCCAGAAGCCATCAAAATATGACTCACTAGATAGTAGTCCTTAAGAGAAAAAAAAAAAAAAACACCTCACTGGTCTTAGTGGTCCACAAAATAAACAGAAGTCAGCACAGTATTTCAGTGAACTCAACTAACCTTAATCAAATAAGTCTTGAGTTGGACTTACCAGTATAGGTGGCATCAGTAGGACTTTTTTTTTTTTTTTTGGTTTTATGTTTTCATATGTTTTATGTTTACAACAAATCCTCATGCACGTACAGGAAGGATGACCATTCTATCACACTGCAGTCCCTCAGTGGCACCCGAGCCTCACAGCTCTGCCATGATTGATGCTTTTTTTTCTCTTTCTTATTGTCTCTCCTTCTCCCTGTTCCCAGCACTCTTGTGTAGTATGCTCCCTGTCCTCCTTTTACTGTCTGCCCTCTGTCTTCTGTGCCATGGGCCTGTCACAACTTGTGGCACCTGGTAACTCTTGCAGGAATTACTATGCCTGGGGGATGTCTAAGACTATTTGCCTAAGGGGATGCCTGTGTCTAAAAGGATTCTACCCCAAGAAAACCTTGTAACCAACTCTTTGTTCCTGCAAAGGAAGATGTTGACATTTACTATGAACAAGTATTACTTTTGTCAGATCTGTAATGGGCTCTTCAGCATTCCCCATCAACACTCACATCATTTTAATAACAGCCACTTTGTTAGACTATGATGCAGCCAGGGGTGGAAGTGAAGTAAGGCATTGGGGAAACACACACACACACAACACACACACACACACACACACACACACCCCAACATGGCTTTGTCCCTGATGAATGTTGAAGAATGCAGAAGGCTTTCCACGGTGAAGGTTTTGGCAGGCTATATTGTTCTACAATTTATCAGTTGATAACTTTTGCTGCCTCCAAGTCATTGTGTTTTCCCAAGTGAAGAACCTTTGGCTGAGCCCTGAAAATACACATGCTCCACAGAAATGAAAAGTTATTAAACCAAGACTGCAGGGGAATGCAGAGAAATGCTCTGTTTGTAATTCTGGGGGAAACAATTTGGAACACACTTTCGAAAGCTTAACAAAATTACTTAAAATCTCACAGGGAACCAAGCAGCCTTGTTTTTATCTTGTCTCCAAGGATTTCATTTATCTTTTAGATCTACTTGCTGCAAAATAGTGATAATGCACAAATTCTGTGGGGTGTTAAATCTGCATCTACCCATGGCTTGCCAAATTAATCAAATTACCTTGAAGTTAATGCAGTCGGTGAGAAGAGTTTAATGATATTCAAAACCTTCATGGTAATAATTACAGATGAAGAGGGTCAGTCAGTTGAGAATTAATGTGAAAAATGAATAGAATGAAAATCCAAATTAGGATATCAGAACGTGCATAAATTGTGGGGAAGGTGAACCATGAAAATAAAATTCATTTATGTTCATTCTGAAGGAAGAAATGAATGAAGGTGTGTTGGAATTTGAACCTGGAGAGATTTTAAGAATTGAACAGTTCTAATGGGGAAAAAGAAAGAGGAGTTAAGGATGGTTGGGTAAGCCACATTGTTTCTTTTTTTTTTTCTAAATTGCAATATTCACTTTATTGTGGTACTCTGGAACCAAACCTACAATATCTCTGAAAGCCACATTATTTCATTTTATGCCTACTTCTTCCTTTTTTTTTTTTTTTTAAAGAGATGGGGGATGGGGAGAGGGAGAGAGAGAATATCAAGCAGGTTCCACGCTCAGCACAGTGCCAGATGTGGAGCTCCATCCCACAACCCTGAGATTATGACCCGAGCCAAAATCCAGATTATGACCCGATACTTACCCAACTGAGCCACCCAGGTGCCCCTGCTTCTTCCATTTTTTAGGGTGTTGAAAACAGCTATTATAATTCATCTACTGCTTCCACCCACACATTCTTCTCCCTGATGTCATCTGTACATACACCTTTTATTTCTCCTCTGTATTTTTTTAAGTTTTTATTTTAATTCCAGTATAGTTAACATACAATGTTATATTAGTTTCAGGTGTACAATATAGTGGTTATTTCTCTTTGTATTTTTAAAATGAAGAGATAACATGGTATGTAAATTATCCTTCCTGCTCAAAAAAAAAATAATTGTACAAAGCATTCCAAAGTAAAAAGTTGAGATGACTTAAAGTAAAACACATTTTATTTTAATTTAGCTTACCATATCCAGATCTCCCTTTTTAAAAGTTGAAAAGTATGTGTCTTTTTAAGGAATTTAAATATTATTTTAGATTTCCAAGGAGTAAAACATATTACATATTTTAGAATTAGCACTGTCTACCTACTGCATTTTTTTAAGATTTTTTTTATTTATTCGTTTGAGAGAGAGCATGAGCAGGGGGGAAGGTCAGAGGGAGAGGGAGAAGCAGACTCCCCACTGAGCAGGAAGCCTGATACGGGGCTCAATCCCAGGACCCCGGGATCATGACCTGAGCCAAAGGCAGGCACTTAACTGACTGAGCCACCCAGGCACCCCTACCCACTGCATTTTTATAGAAGGCACTCAACAACAGATGGTGTAATAACTTTAAAAAGTGGTTGGAGATGTGTGGCTAGGCCTTTGCACTCTTTATTAGAGTGTCTAATGGGCTCTAATTCTTTATCTTTTTACTTGTCCATCCCCCCCAAATGACCATGAGCTAATTGAGGGAATTAGTGATCCTGCCTTGTTCACCCATTTTATCCCCAGCAGCAGTCCCAACGTCTGACCCATATCTGAGTGCCGAATAAATGTTTGTTGAACTACAGGAGCTCACAAACTCCATCTCTTCTGTTCTTTTCCCACTGAAACAGCTGTAATCATCTCCCCTCCAGATAAATTCACGCCATATCTGTTTCTAAGTCACATAGCTATAGCATGATAAATAGATGTATAAGATGTCACAACAATAACAATTTGCCTAATGGGAGTAACATCCTTTTTTTAATTTGTGTATACAGCACATTAAGGCATTTCTTTCCATTCAAAGTTCTTTTGGAATAGTTGTTCATTCTTCTTGTCTTTTGAATACTACTTCATTCATTTCAGCCCTTCTTTTTGTGAATATTCATCAGAGCTGCCTTTAGAGTTAACTACAAAATAAAGTTTCTGTATCCAGTCTTTACATTTCAAGCTTCCATGCAACTGAATCATTAAGCACTTTAGTTAAGACTTACAGATGCATCTTTAAATTGATCCCCCTTGATTAAAGCTAGTTTGCAGGCTTCTGATAATACAGTCATACCAGGAGGAATTAAATGCTTATTATTCTCATTAGATTGTTCAAGTCCACTTTACCCCACTACATACATAGACAAGTAGAGCCTGTGTCTATTGAGACATGTGGGTTTTTTTTTTAAAGTGCGGTTACTTGCATTAATTCAGATGAAAAATAATCTTCAGTAATTAAAGTCTGAAATAGGCTGTATTTTTAAGGACCTAGAATTATCTTTGCCAAAATTCTGACTAGAATTATCCTCTTTCAATCAATATATAAAATTGCTTTGTGTATGGACAATACTGGCTTCTGCTAGCATCGTGATTGCCCCTTTTGCAGGTACATGAGTGCTTCTACGGGACCTGAAAGTTGTGCTTTGCTTTGCTTTCTTGCTCTTTCTCTCTTTCTCTCTCTTTTGGATTAGACACTGTGCTCTGTGCTTTTTCAAATTTTTAAACAATTTATTTAAACTAAAAAAAATTCTTAACTAGGTAAATATTCCCCCTTGTCCATATATTATTTTTACAGATAATAGAAAACTTTACTCTAACTTCTATCTGAATGATCACAAGTGGAGAGTTAGTGATCCAGTAAATGAGAGTTATTCCCGTAGATTTCTACTAGTTTGTGTAATTTTTAAACCCATACACATAAAATAACTATTATCACCGTTGATAGTCTGTCTCTATCACAGAAGTAGCTTACATTTATTTTCTTTTCATTTTCATTGGAATTAAATTTGGTTTTCAATTTCCATTTTGGAAATAAATTTTTCTTTTAAGCATAGTTGAGGTTCTTGTGCTGGTGTAATGAAGACAGAGGACAAGTTAGATGATCCTGGATTTGGCAGCTTATCCTCTGTCCTCTCAGGTAGAGCAGCATTAGGGTTTTAGAGCAACAAAAGAACCTGTCACAAGGCATTTTATCCATCCCCTTCCTCATTCTTCAGCCTAGCACCTTTTCTCTGCCAGGGACTGTGCACAGCACTGGGGATATGAGAGTGAGCCAAGTACTTATCACTGTCTAATGGAGAAAACATCAAAATTTTAACTCTTAACTATGATGAGGAAGGTCTGTGATGTAGATACGCAACAGGTGTTAGGGAAACATCATCACAAAGGGACATAAAGAGGGACCTAAACCAGGCTTCTGTTCATAGCAACAGTGGTGAGGAAGGTCTCTCTTATTTTCCCATCCAATCAGCCAAGTACCTCTACCAGCCAAACATCAGCAATGGCTAATGTGAGGCCATTTGACAACTAAGGTCTGGCTAGACAGGCAGTCCTGAGATGCACTAGCTTAAAACTTTGTAAAAGTCCTAGATCTCTTAAACCCAAACACCACTCGTAGCCTCCTTGGCACTTAGGCTTCAGCCCCAACCAGACTTGTACACTTCCTATCCTAGCCAGAAGCCTCAGATAAGGACTTATGCCTCTTTGTCCTTGGCCTGATGTCATGTATGGTAATACACCTGGTCTTCCTCACCATTCTGTGATGTTTAACCCTCGGAACTGTAACCTGGGGCACTCCTGGCCCATTGACTCATCTGAAATGCTGGGGAGTGAGGGACAGGGAAGGTATCTGAACTCATTGCAGGAGAATTGTTAAGTAGATTTTCTCATATAACATTGCTTCGCTATTGAATACTTCTTGGGCTGGCTACTTTTGAGAATTAATCTTTCATTCTTTCCATTCAACACTTATTGAGATACTGAGTTCTGTGGAGAATAGAAAGCCTCAGGGGCATAAGGAAGTACCATTAATTCTATATACTTTCCATATCACTAAGCTGATCTATGACTGAAAAGTTATTGTCGTGCAGGTTCTAATAGGACACTTAATGTTCAATTGAGCTGTCACCAGAGCCATCAGAACTGTCATTTTGATGTTGATGATAGTAATGACAGAAAAGGCCTGTTTCATAATGCTTTTCACTTTTACAAAACAGTTTCCAAACTGTTATCTCATTTTATCCTCAGAGTGAAAAAGTAGATAATGAGATAAAATCCTCTTTTTCCCGATAAAGATTTAGAGGCACTGATTTAGTCACTTAGCTCATGGTGAAGCCAGAAATAGTCTCATGCTTGAATGCACTCTGTAGTTCATAAGTGGCTGTACTGTGTTATTCATTCTTCACAGTGTCCTGTGAGTTGGAGGTACCACCCTTTTACAGATAAGGAAACAGAGGTGCATAGAGGCGATGTAGCTACCCAAGGTCATGCAGATTGACCTCCAGCTAAGGGGTAATAAGTGGCTTCTTTGGACCAGGCACTGTACTGAGGACATTCACATAGAGTGTTTTTTTCTAATCTCATAGCAATCTGTCAGGTAGGTATCTTCATCCATATCTGACTGGAAGAGTAAGCCAATTAATTATGCACATCTCCATTAACCAGCAGTGGAGCCAATTCTTAAACTCCTTTCTAATGTTCTTTTCATTAAGCTAGAGGTGCTCCGCCTTTATCTCGTCTCCAATCCATTCAGAAGCAGAGCGCACATTCATTGATAATATCTCTTCTTGCACCACAGAGATTTCTCATGAAGGGTTTGATCCCCTGGGAGGTATATCAGAATCGGCTGGGACAGGAAGGGAGTGTAGAGAGGGGCATTCAAGAGAGAGGGGAGGTTAGGGGCGCCTGGGTGGCTCAGTCGGTTAAGCAGCTGCCTTCGGCTCAGGTCACGATCCCAGGGTCCTGGGATCGAGCCCTGCGTTGGGCTCCCTGCTCAGTAGAGAGTCTGCTTCTCCCTCTCCCTCTGCCTGCCTCTCTGCCTACTTGTGCTCTCTCTCGATCTCTCTGTCAAATAAATAAATAAAATATTTTTTAAAAAAAGAGAGAGAGAGAGGGGAGGTTAAATCGGCACTCTTCCCCTCCCTGATTGATGACTAAACTATATCTCTTCACTCTTAGAATAGTCTTTTTTTAAGATCCAACTTTATCCCTATTTTCTCCTTTCAACCCAAATCTATTGAGTACTTACGTGTGCCAAGTGTGTGTAGGTGCAGAAGACACAGCAGTGAACAAAAGCTGTGAGGCCCCTACACTTAGGAAGCCTATATTCCAGATGGCGACAAGTTCTTAGAATGAAATTGAACAGAATGGTGAGGTAGACCGAGGGGAGAGTGGCTGCTGAATAAAATAGTCAGGGATGTCCTCTCTGAGGAGTGACATTCAGGCCAAGAATGAAACGCAAAAAGCAGTCAGTCTTTCAAAGAGCTGGAGTCAGATCTTGGATATTTTCTTGTCCGTGGCTGCCACTGCTCTGCCTTATCTCAGCCCTCCACTCACATGAGAGTGGACTTCAAGACGTCCGTTCTTTCAAAACTGAAAAACATTTACATTAGCAGTTTATTTTCCTATAAGCAAGTTGTCTGTGTCAAGGATTCAGATTCTTCTCTTTCCCTGTCCTCTGAATGGCACTTAACATACACACAGGAGACAAGGCAACTTGTGGGGCGGGTAGGAACTAGATTCTGGAAAGGAGCTTGGCTCGCGATTCATTGTTTGACATGTCTATATCGCATGTCCTGTAACTTCTACATATAAGGTGACTAGCAACTAGTTTTCTATTCAGTATTAATCTGATTACAGAGGGAGGCTAGGTGGTGAAGTTCCCTATAATTTAAAACTCAAGGACACAGAATCAGTGGTGTTTTCAGTATCATATCAGTAGAAATGTTTCATACAAACCAACCACTGAAAGAGATCAGGCTAGGACTTAACAGTGAATGGGAACCAAGTTTATGAATAAAAGTGAAACATAAATGTTAAACCCTAACCTAAAAGATCAGTGATGGGAGTAAATGAGGCATATGACCCTGGAGAGATTTTTCAAATTAACATTCCTTTCTCTCCTTGTAAAAAAAAAAAAAGGACATATACACTGGAGATATGACCCCCTTAGCGAGAGTCATTATACTCAGTTTTGCTCTTGTT
The DNA here is from genome assembly GCF_964656455.1 of Halichoerus grypus. Classification (NCBI taxonomy): domain Eukaryota; kingdom Metazoa; phylum Chordata; class Mammalia; order Carnivora; family Phocidae; genus Halichoerus; species Halichoerus grypus. The sequence continues at coordinate 20,841,086 of NC_135723.1, read as the reverse complement.
GGTCTGTGTTGGAGCTGAAAGAAAATGCTGGAACCTGCTGGAAGAGTATCTTTCACAAAGCCAACCTTTATATAAAGAATAACCTGTAGAACCTATCTATCCTGGATCAGGGTTTGCACCACCTGCATTGATGACCCCATGTTGGAATTCACACACTCCCACCCTCTCATAATGCTTGCTGTGTCTATAATGGCATCTCTGTATTGAGTTGCACGAACCTGTAATTTGTGTTTGTCTTTCCCATCTCAATGTGAACAGAACAGTCTTTCACCTTCATAACCCCACAGTGTTTTATACATAGAAACCGAAGATTTGCTGAATAAAATTTGTTGTATAGACCCTTAGGCATTTCCTAATTTTTTGCATTGATACATTTGGACAAAATTCTGAATTTCTAAGATGAGCTTCTCAAGTAGGACTTGGATTATAAATCTGTTTATCCATTCTTTCGTTAAGTATCATGTTGATCAGCTTACCTCTCATAGATTTTTAAATACATAGATTTTAAAAATAACAGTTACCATTTTTGAAATCTGCATAAGTCCTGATGATTTAACTTTGAGGTTTTTATGACTTAAAGTCCTTAAATATCTAATTTGAATCTACTTAAATTGGCAGAAACTCTGAAATAAGCTCTTCCCAGAGAACAGGATAAACTGTGTCCGTCACTATGATATGATTTTTTTTTTTTTTTAACTTTCGGGGAAAGCAAATAGCAGGAAAATCCAGTTTTTCCAATAATAGATTTTTCCACTCAATTGTTCAGTCGTCAGAGCTGCTGGGCCATGCCAAACTGGTTTCAAGACTGCTCCATTGCCAATGAAGCTATCAGGATTGCCAGTCTCCAGGGAGCCTGAGAATTATTTCAAAATGGTCACAAAGGACCGTCAAAATTAAATGTACTTTACTGGGGGAAAATTGTTATTTTTCTACTGGGATTTACCGGCCATTTCCTTCATCCTTCAAGGCTCTGAAAGGTCTTTCAATAAACACAATTTTGTTATTTTCAACTATCTATACAATGTATGTATAACCAAATATTCTAATAACCTAGATTTGAGGAATGAAAACACAGAAACTGTTTTTCCTAATCTGCAAGAAAAATTCTATACTATCAAATAAGATTCTTAAACATTTGACTGACAGCTCTCAATCAAAATAATGGCTTTCACTTTATTTCATAAAGACAATTCTTTTACCTCCCTCTTTTTTCTAAGGAGAGGGAAGTAAAAGGAACCCTTGTGCACTGTTTGTGGGGAATGCAAACTGGTGCAGGCACTCTGGAAAACAGTATGGAGCTTCCTCAAGAGGTTAAAAATAGAGCTACCCTACAACCCAGCAATTGCGCCCTTGGATATTTACCCAAAGAATACAAAAATACTAACTCAAAGGGATACATGCACCCCTATCTTTACTGCAGCATTATTTACAATAGCCAAGATATGGAAGCAACCCAAGTGTCCATCGAATGATGAATGGATAAAGAAGATGTGGTATATAGATATACAATGGAATATTATTTAACTATAAAAAGAATGAATTCTTGCTATTTGCAACTACATGGTTGGAGCTAGAGAGTATAATGCTAAGCGAAAAAGTCAAAGAAACACAAATACCATATGATTTCATTCATATGTGGAATTTAAGAAACAAAACAAATAAAGGGGAAAAAAAGAGACAAACTAAAGAACAGAGTCTTGACTGTAGAGAACACCCTGATGGTTACCAGAGGGGAGGTGGTAGGTGGGGGCATGGCTGATATAGGTGAAGGGGACTAAGAGTATCTTGATGAGCACTGAGTAATATATGGAATTGTTGAACCACAGCATTGGATGCCTGAAACTAATATAACACTCTATGTTAGCTATACTGGAATTAAATCAGACCTTCTGGGCAGGGTTTTTCTCATGGGTTTTTAAGATCCCAATTTTCTAAGTGTGGTACCTTCATGAGGCTGCTGACATCAAACCTCCTTCTCCCTTCCTCCTCTTGATGATTAGACATCGCCTGGTCATGATTTAGCTTTGAGGCTATTTCGGGGTTGAAACTCTCCTCCTCCAGGCTAAAAGTGTAAATGAAAACTGTCATTATATGGCAGTGTCCTTCTGTCTGTCTGTCTTATCTATCTACCTACCTATCTATCTATCATCGTTTTTTAAAAAAAGATTTACTTATTTATTTTAGAGAGAGAGCATGAGCAGAGGGAGGGACAGAAGGAGAGGGAGAGAGAATCTCAAGCAGACTCTCTGCTGACTGAGGAGCCCGCGTCGGGCTCGATCTCAAGACCTGAGCTGAAATCAAGAGTCAGATGCTCAACCTGCTGAGCCACCCAGGTGCCCCTCTATCATCTTTGTCAAAGAGTAAAACGGTATCAATATTCCCATCTTTTATCATCTCCTTAAATCACAAATCTACAGGGTAGGCTCTCTGGATATGCAAAAATAGAAATCTTGTTGGACGTTCATATGATGTGTGAGAACTTTACCTTTTTATGTAGTTTCCCCGGACTTCTTTTTTTTTTTCTTTTTATTAACATATAATGTATTATTTGTTTCAGGGGTACAGGTCTGTGATTCATCAGTCTTACACAATTCACAGCACTCACCATAGCACATACCCTCCCCAATGTCCATCACCCACCCCCCCATCCCTCTCACCCCCCACCACTCCAGCAACCCTTAGTTTGTTTCCTGAGATTAAGAGTCTCTTATGGTTTGTCTCCCTCTCTGGTTTCATCTTGTTTCATTTTTTCCTCCCTTCTTCTATGATCCTCTGTCTTGTTTCTCAGATTCCTCATATCAGTGAGATCATATGATACTTGTCTTTCTCTGATTGACTTATTTCACTTAGCATAATACCCTCTAGTTCCATCCACATCATTGCAAATGGCAAGATTTCATTTTTTTGATGGCTGCATAATATTCCATTGTGTATATATATACCACATCTTCTTTATCCATTCATCTGTTGATGGACATCTTGGCTCTTTCCATAGTTTGGCTGTTGTGGACTTTGCTGCTATAAACATTGGGGTGCACGTAGCCCTTCAGAAGTATGTGATATTTCTTATAAAAGCAATCGTCCCTTTAGGAGCCTCAAATCACACTTTTGGTGATTTAGTTTACAGATAACTTTCAAGAACATCCCTGTTGCATAAAGCAATGTTTACCACAGTTGATACAACCACAGAAAAAAATACCAGACTTGCTGTCATATTAAGAGTGCAGAAAATTCAAGTCCTTTTTGAAGCTAGTCAGAATCAAAATAACAGTTTCTAAAACAATAAATGTCTTTAAAAATATTGAAAAGCTACCACAGATTTTGACCAGCTCTCATTTTTATATATAAAGGTGTTGGTTAGAGCAAAACCAAGAGGACATGTTTAGATGGCGGAACTTGGGAGCTGATGGAGACTGGGAACCTGTGGTATCCACTACACCCCTCTCCTCATCAGCCACCTTTATGGATTGGGAATTCACTTCACTATGCCTGGGTCTTGGCCAGGCAGTAGTGAGGGAGATTTGGAAATAGAAAGACAGCTATTGGAAGGCACTGTTGCTTTTGTCTTTTTTTTTTTTTTTTTCTTTACAAATTTATCATTTGGCCAAGTCTATAGACAACTAGCTTTGTTGTTTTGAGCAGACTGACAGGTGTCCAGGGCTGACTAGCTTTGACTCTGCGTTTGAAATGCTCCATCTTTTGTGAGTGGGCAAATCACTTATCTTCTTTGAAACTCAGGTTTCTGTAAAAATGTAAAAAGTAGAGATAATGATAATCCGTGCCTGCCTGCCTCAAAGGATTGGGAGGAAGTTCAAATGAGATACTCTATGATAAGGAGCTTTGAAAACCACAAAGCGCTGCACAAATTTATGGTTTCATTCTGATGGTCTCAGAAAAGTTGTCTGCCTGAGACACATCAAGCACTCTGGAAACCTTAACTACATGCAGAGCTGTGTGTTCAGATCAGGGTCGCTTGCATGCCTGCTAAAGGCTTTGCAAAACTCCATGTGTGATGTGCCCTCCATAAGCATCTCTAGGGCTAGGTCCAGGAACACCGGAGATACAGGCTCAATGGAGAAGGGCAGTCTCACCCAAGCACGAGACCAAAGGCACCACGTCTGACATTTAGGAGTACGCTACGTTTCCTCGAATGAGAAGCAGGAATAAAAGATACTGACCCTGTTTTAGACACTGTGTCAGTCCCGTAGGAAGAGTTAGGACAACTGCGACAGAAATCTAACCTTGTCAGCAGACCCGCTCAAATCTAGGTATAGGGTTGTCAGTGAAGTACAGAATTTAGAAAGTGAATTCTGCTCGATCCACCTAACCGGTGGGGAAATTACAGAACCTCTCCGTGCCTGGGTCTTAACACCTGTAAAATGGAGATAGCCATGATGTCCATGCAAAGGGGTTGTTAAAGGGATTAAATGACATAATAAAGCACTAAGAACAGTGCCTCCAGCATAGTACCGTCTCAATAAGTGTTAGCTACAATTCATTTTATTTTTTATTATCTTAATCAGGATTTAAACTCCAATACCTCCATTTGTTCATCTATAATATAAATGTAAGCAACTACACATTTCCTGGAAACAGAGGGGTTTTTTTTTCAGTAATTGAGATATGTCTTGAGATACATAAGTAGATTTTTTTAAATTTCAAAGTAAATAGTGTTCAGGAGTAATACTCTCTTTGGTTTAAGAAGTTGGACATAATAAAGGGTCCCAGCTTAAATGAGCTGGAAGAGACATAGAATCACCAGTAAAGGAAATGGTGCAGAGTGTAAAAACCCAGGAGAACAGTAAAGTACATTTAAAATGACAATATTGGTATTACACAGGGCCCATAAAACAGTTAAACATGCAGTTCCTGCCAAACTTGTTTGCCATCACTTCCTAAATTTGGCTGGTAAGCAAGAAAGACATCTGGAAAAATAGTTAAAACAAAACAGTGTCTAATTCGTTTTAAAATATTGTAGTTAAAAAGTACAGTAATTAAATAATGCGATTGGGAGGGGATAACAGGGAGAAACAACACTGGGAAGATACAGGATTGTGTTCTCAGACATTGCCAGTGGAGACATTTGGGGCTTGTGAGGGAAGCAGAATTACTCCTTCTTTAGTTTTTCATAATGAAAATTGCCTTAATTCCCTCACGGAGTTATTGCTAAAACCAAAATTATATCCAATTATTGTGCTAGCTGATCCCCATTCTAATACTGATTCCACTTGGCTATATAGTTATTTTCTGGGACTAGAGATCCAATACAGTAAATTAAGACATAAGAGTAAATGTTAGATTCTGAGTTGTAAATTTTAAAAAAATCCTCCTGTATCCTGAATCTTCTAAAAGACTCACTAAATATCAGGGCTTTTTTGATGGAATTAGTCCGGTGTTTGTTTGTTTTTTTAATTGACTAAAGCAAAGTCAACCCTCTACGTTAGGTGGTATGATTTAAAGCACCTTATATAGGGGCACCTTTGTGGCTCAGTCTGTTAAGCATCTACCTTTTGTCCTGGGATGGAGCCCCCTGTTGGGCTCCCTGCTCAGCAAGGAGTCTGCTTCTCCCTCTCCCTCGGCCCCTCCCCCCACTCGCGCATGCGCGCTCTCTCTCTCCCACTCTCAAATAAATAAATAAAATCTTTAAAAAAAAATAAAGCACCTACTTACTCAATAATATCTTCCCCATCAACTTGCCCCTTGCCCTACAGGTCAATTGGAATTCTAATCACAACTCATTCCTATGGGGTCTGTATTTGTTTGGGTTTTCCAGAGGAAAAAGTACCAGTTGGATATATATGTGCAGAATGATGCCTGCAGATGCTACAAAACCCCAGTTTTCTCTTCCTCTGTCATCTGATCATAGGGAGCTCCCCATGAGATCATAGCTGCATGCTGGGAGAGAGAAGGCAGTGTAGCTGGTCTGGGGACCATGTGCTTTTGGGCCAATTATTCATGTGACTCACTTGGGCTTTCAGGGCCTTCTCAAAGCCACTCACATACATTCTACTTCCATTTGATGATGGAGTGCTACTGTGCATGCCCAACTTTATGGCTGTATGGGTCAGATAACACCAAGTTTATGATGGGCCCCTCAGGTCACATGGTAACTTGGTGGCCCATGACTCAGCCTCTACTAAGGCCTGATAACCAGCCAACAGGTGTTGCTCAAAAGGAGCGTAGTCACTTTGCTCTAAATTTCTAAGGGCCTGCACTGTGATTCATCTTTTGAGGCCTGCTGAAATCTCCAAACAGCATCCTTATCTACCACTGACACTTTAAGCACCATTGGATCTGCTAGATCATATGACCTAAGTGGCAGAGCAGCTTGCCCAGCTGCCTGGACTCATTCTCAGCCCCATGCAAATCTAGCAGCTTTTTGGGTCACTCAGTAAACAGGCCAGAGTAATACACCCAAATGAGAAATAGGTTGCCCTAGTTGTGGAAGAAACCAGATGCAACAACATCTCCTTCACTTTAAAAGGTGAAGAAGCATCCCAACATGTCTCTCACCACTGAACCCCTAGAAATATCAACAAGTTAGAAGGCCGCTGTATTTTCATCAGATTATTTCCCACCCTCTAACACACAAATGTCTTAAGAAGTCTAGAATGGTTTCTACTTCTTGTTCACTACGTCCAAGCAGCATAGTTTCATCAGTGTAATGGACCAACATGATATCTTATGGAAGGAAAAGGCAGTTTAGATTCTTGCAAGCTAAAATCAGACATAAGCCTGGAGAGTTGATATACACCTGCAGTAGGACAGTGAAGGTGTATTGCTGCCCTTGCCAGCTGAAAGCAAACTGCTTTCGGTGGTCTTTACTAATAGGTATCGAGAAAAAAGCATTTGCCAGCCCAATAGCTGCATACCAGGTCCCAGGGGCTGGGTTAATTTACTCAGGCAATGGAGCCACATCTGGTGCAGCAGCTTATAATCCAGTGTCATTCTCCAAGATCCATCAGAAGGCCAGCTAGGTGAGCTGAATGGGAATGTGATGGGAATCGCCACCCCTGCGTCTTTCAAATCACTGATGGCGGTGCTGATCTTTGGAATTCCTCCAGCAATGCAGTATTACTTTTGGTAAATTATTTTCCTAGGTAGAGCTGCACTAATGGCTTCCACTTGTCCTTTTCCACCATAATATCCATCCCTCATTCCACAGGTCCGGAAGTCCACGTGGGGATTCTGCCAGCTGCTGAGTATATCTAGTCCAATTATGCATACCGGAACTGGGGGAAAAATGCAGGATGGGTTTGGGGACCCATTGCATCCACTGTGAGACAAACCTGAGCTAAAAATTCATTGATCACCTGACCTCCATAAGCCCCTACTCTGGTGGGCCACAGTGACATTTTGGATCTCTTCGAATTTGTGTCAGTTCAGAATCAGTATCCAGTGCTCCCCCAAAAGTCTGATTATTTCCTTTTCCTCAGGGCACATTTACCTTGGTGAAAGGCCATTGATCCCTTTGAGGGAGGCAGGAGGAGAGATTAATAGTACAAATTTGGGACACTAGGTCAGTACTTCCTCAAGGCTGCCCCACCTCCACTTCATTCAAGAACGTCTGGGTCTATAAACTAGCTGAAATCTGGGAACTGATTGAGGTGCCATGATTCTGTTTTTATGATTCAGGTTGGACTTTTGAATACTTGACCTAGAACATTTCTGCTTATATAGATCAAGAATTTAGTAGGCTTCCTATCTGTTTCACTTCTATGAACACTATGAACAACTACCCAACACCATAGGTTTGCAGGAGTCAGACTCTTCTGATTGCTGCTTTAACTCTTTGTCCGTTATGGTGACCACACCCACCTTGCCTTTGGCAGTTGAATGCTGCCACTTGGCCCCTGCCGTCCTAGAATCCAATTATTCCCATTACATTTAGGTGACTGAATTCAGTGACTACAGTCCCTGCTCTACGTTCTGTCCTACATAGAAGAGCAATCATGGAACTCTTCGAGGATGTTGAGCTGAGGCTCCCCTCACAAGTTTATTTCTTACTGTAGTGGTGAAAGTTATGTCTTCTGGACTCTCCCAGGGTGGGCGAGTGGGTATTTTTTTTTTTTGAGATTTTTTTTATTGTTATGTTAATCCCCATACATTACATCATTAGTTTTAGATGTAGTGTTCCATGATTCATTGTTTGTGCATAACACCCAGTGCTCCATGCAGAACGTGCCCTCTTTAATACCCATCACCAGGCTAACCCATCCTCCCACCCCCCTCCCCTCTAGGACCCTCAGTTTGTTTTTCAGAGTCCATCGTCTCTCATGGTTCGTCTACCCCTCCGATTTCCCCCCCTTCATTCTTCCCCTCCTGCTGTCTTCTTCTTTTTTTTTTTTCTTAACATATATTGCATTATTTGTTTCAGAGGTACAGATCTGAGATTCAACAGTCTTGCACAATTCACAGCACTTACCAGAGCACATACCCTTCCCAGTGTCTATCACCCAGTCAGCCCATCCCTTCCACCCCACCCCCCACTCCAGCAACCCTCAGTTTGTTTCCTGAGATTAAGAATTCCTCATATCAGTGAGGTCATATGATACATGTCTTTCTCTGTTTGACTTATTTCGCTCAGCATAATACCCTCCAGTTCCAACCACGTCGTTGCAAATGGCAAGATCTCATTTCTTTTGATGGCTGCATAATATTCCATTGTATATATATACCACTTCTTCTTTATCCATTCATCTGTCGATGGACATCTTGGCTCTTTCCACAGTTTGGCTATTGTGGACATTGCTGCTATAAACATCGGGGTGCATGTACACTTTCAGATCCCTACTTTTGTATCTTTGGGGTAAATACCCAGTAGTGCAATTGCTGGATCATATGGTAGCTGTATTTTCAACTTTTTGAGGAACCTCCATACTGTTTTCCAGAGTGGCTGCACCAGCTTGCATTCCCACCAACAGTGTAGGAGGGTTCCCCTTTCTCCGCATCCCTGCCAACATCTGTCGTTTCCTGACTTGTTAATTTTAGCCATTCTGACTGGTGTGAGGTGGTATCTCATTGAGGTTTTGATTTGGATTTCCCTGATGCCGAGCGATGTTGAGCACTTTTTCATGTGTCTGTTGGCCATTTGGATGTCTTCTTTGGAAAAATGTCTGTTCATGTCTTCTGCCCATTTCTTGATTGGATTCTTTGTTCTTTGGGTGTTGAGTTTGATGAGTTCTTTATAGATTTTGGATACTAGCCCTTTATCTGATATATCATTTGCAAATATCTTCTCCCATTCTGTCGGTTGTCTTTTGGTTTTGTTGACTATTTCTTCCGCTGTGCAAAAGCTTTTTATCTTGATGAAGTCCCAATAGTTCATTTTTGCCCTTGCTTCCCTTGCCTTTGGCGATGTTTCTAAGAAGAAGTTGCTGTGGCTGAGGTCGAAGAGGTTGCTGCCTGTGTTCTCCTTTAGGATTTTGATGGACTCCTGTCTCACATTGAGGTCTTTCAACCATTTGGAGTCTATTTTTGTGTGTGGTGTAAGGAAATGGGCGAGTGGGTATTCAATGACAAATCCACTCTAACATTCCAATCTCCCTGAACTTTTGAATCCCTTCCTATATATTAAATTAAAGCATGTCCAGCATTTCCAGTTTGCTTACTGTGGGCCACCTCCTGGGTCAAGTTTCAGCTAACCAACCAAACTCTGACAGCCCGTTCTTTTTTTAATTTTTTGCTTTTGTTTTTTTAATTTGAGTATAGTTGACACAGAGTGTTACATTAGTTTCAGGTATACAGCATAGTGATTCACCTTTTTTATATGTTTTACTATGCTCACCACAAGTGTAGCTACCATCTGTCACCCTACAACACTATTACAATGTCATTGACTATATTCCCTGTGCTGTGCCTTTTATTCCTGTGACTTATTTATTATATAACTGGAAGCCTGTATCTCCCTCACCCCTGCACCCATTTTGGCCATCCTCCCACCCTCCTTTCCCGTTGGCAACCATCAGTTCGTTCTCTGTATTTATAGGTCTGATTTTGTGACAGCCCTTTCTAACTACCTAAGCTGCAACATTAAATGCAGAATCTCTGCTTAATGAGCTCATATCAATAAATAAATTCATTCCTTCCACCATTATCCTATATACCCTGAATATTCATTCCCACATACATTCTCTGGATTTCTGCCTATATAAATTTGAAAATTCAAGTGGTTCTTTTGGAATGTAGCACACTTCCCCATGGGTCATACTTCATACCCCACCTTTAACTGCCTGCTGGGATTTGAGTCTAGTTATAGGTCTAGAAGCAAAGAGTAGGATGGGTCCTAAAGAGAATCAGCATTGTCTTGAGGTCACTATAGTTCCTTCAGATAATTCATAGTCAATTCCCTGAGACAGGGATTGAAAGGCTGTTACTACTGGAGGTAGGGAGGGTGTTCCTACTGGTAGTAGAGAGACTTCTTCCACTAGCAAAGAAGATATATCAGAATTTAGGGGCACAGTGTCCCCATCTTCATCGGGTATTCCCACACATCTCCATTCCAACTTACAGGATCCCATTTTTTCCCAGTCGATGCCCTCACTTTAACAGTAGGCTGGGACTTCAACTTGCATTATATTTTAACCAATTGCAGAATGAGATTTTGCATTTGATGTTCAGCAGTCTCAGCCCTGGGGCTACAGGTGGTCAGGGTCTCCTTCAGGGCGCACAGAAGTTTCAGTCATTTCTGTGGCACTCGAGCTGGGAATTTGAATTCCTGAGCTCATCTTTTTTTTCACCACTTTGTCAAGAGACATTAGGAGCAACTAGACAACATCTTATTCTTTAGAGTTCCAAAAATGTTCAGGGGTATCATATACAGAGCCACTTCGCTTCTTACTTCTTGTAAGTGGTTTCATCAGGGGTACCCAACAGAGATATTTTTCATACCTTTGCTGTCAGAGCATGCCATGAACTATCTGTATTACTGGAAATAGTCATTAGCGTCTTTAAATTTAATAAGATTAGAGGGGCGCCTGTGTGGCTCAGTTGGTTAAGCGACTGCCTTCAGCTCAGGTCATGATCCTGGAGTCCCAGGATTGAGTCCCACGTCAGGCTCCCTGCTCAGTGGGGAGTCTGCTTCTCCCTCTGACTCTCTCCCCTCTTATGCTCTCTCTCACTCTCTCTCTCTCTCAAATAAATAAATAAAATCTTTAAAACAAATAAATTTAATCAGATTAGAGAGCCAATTCCAGAAACCTCAGAATGAATTCAGAAAACCCATCCTCATAATTCTGTTCCTCTGGAACCACTCTCAGTACCAAAATCTGCATTAGTCTGGGTTCTCCAGAGAGACAGAGTCAAGAGTGTATGTATATATACATAGACGATTTATTATAAGGAATTATGTCACACAATTATAGAGTCTGAGAAGTACAAGATCTGTAGTCGGCAAGCTGGAGACCCAAAGGGTCGTTGATATAGTTCTGTCTGAGGCTGAGGACCTGAGAACCAGGGAAGCTAATGATGTAAGTTCCAGTCTGAGTGAGTCTGAATTCCAAAGCAGGAGAAGGCTGATATCCCACCTGAAGACAAACAGCTCAAGAGAGAGAATTCTTTCTTACTCAGCCTTTTCTTTTACACAGGCCTTCAATGAACTAGATGCAACTCACTCACATTGGAGAGGACAATCTGCTTTATGCAGTCTACCAGTTCAAATGTTAATCTCATCCAGAAACATCCTCACAGACACACTCAGAAATAATGTTTAACCAAATACCTAGACACCACATGACTCAGTCATGTCAACACATAAAATTACCCATCACATGGTGGATGTGAAAAAGGAGAGCAGCTCTCTTTATTAAACATATGCTCATTTTAAATACCCAGTTTCTGGTTGTCTGGAACAACCTTCTAATTGTCTTTCCAGCTGAACAGCAGCATGAATCACTGTAGTGCTGTGAATGAGATGCTGGGCTGGTAATTTTAAAATGCAGTGAGACAGGAAAGGTGAGAAAACAAAGCAGCCTTGAGATGTCTGGACCATGTCTGGAAAGTTGGACATAGGCTGATAAGGGAATTGGAGTAAACCCTCGGATGGTGATGATAAGTGCTGGGTGGTGGTAATGATGGTGGTGATGATAGCAGATAAAATGTATTAAATGATTATAATGAGTTAGGCAGGTACTATGATAACCCTAACTTTATTTAATCATATAAGGTATGTACTATTATTATTTTCAGTTTACAAACAAGAAAACTGAGACTTCTGGAGGTTAGATCCAAAGTCACAGAGTATTGGTCATTTCCTGAGTTGGAATTCCAGCCTACTACATAATACTGCTGGAAGGAGATATCAATACCAAGAATGCAGGCTGCATGGGGAGGAATACAGGCAGGAAATACACCACAGCACACAGCATGCCCTGCACAGTTTTGCTCTAGCTAATTAGAGGAAGGACATGTTTGTTAGAACATTTGAAAGTCTCTGAATCAAAAGGCAAACAAGGAAGACTAATCTCATGTTTAGCTCAACTCAGAGAAGTTGGTAGTAAGGACAGTTGATGCAGCTAATGAAGAAAAGGGAAAGGGTAAAGGAGAAATAGAATCATCTTTGCCCAATTTTCCCATTCTCAAGGTTGAAATGAATTATCGAGGAGAAAAAAGAAACATGGGGTCAAAAATAAAATTGTTGATTAAAAGGCAGAAAATATTAACAGAAAAGAAATTTGGATGGGTTTCTATGTAGGGATAACAATAATAGAATAAGAGTAGTTACAAGTATATGAATTCAATCCCAATTTAGGTCATTTGAAAGAAACAAGATGATACAGAGGTGCTGTGCTTTGTATAATAGATAATGTAATCCTGGGCTGCCTTGTACACTTCATGCTGGCATGTAGGCTCCTGGGAGCATGTCATCCATTTCTGACATCCAGCTTCCGACATAGCAATTTGCCTACAGTAAGTACTCAGTCAAATATTGTCATTCTCCCAAATTGAATTGGATGATTATCACAACTAATTTTCCATTATTAAGCAAAAGTCTAATTTTTTTCTTCTTTTGGAGTAACATGGTATATGAAACATTAGGGGGATTAATTATGTATCTTTGGAAATTCAAGACCAAAGATTCAGAATATAGACTTTGTAGTCAAACCACCTTTTTAATCCCAGCTCCTCCACCCATTAGCTCTAGACTTTAAATATGTTACTTAATTCCTCTGCACCTTGTTTCCACATTTGCAGACTACTGCTGATAGAGCTACCTCCCAGGTTGTTGATAATTGAATAAAAGGTGTCAAGAATTATCTTGATGCTTCCATAGTGATAATGGATGGATTGGGTGGATGGGTGGATGACCAAGAGCAAAGCAAAGTCAGTGAATGCTTCAAAAAGAAATGAGTGGACTTATGAACACTCAAAGTTTGGAATGAAGAAAAGTCCTAAGAATTTTTAGGACCTCTCTAATAGCTACTAGTAATTTTAGAAGTATTTGCATGCCCATATGATTTGTTTGGGCTTCTAAAATTTGACTATGAATTAAAAAGCTTAAAGAGAGCTCTTGAGGAAAGCTCAATGGGCACCTGTTAGGCGATCTAAATCTTCACACTTCTCAACTGATTCATCATGTAATTGTGGGTCAATACAGGGAGGTAGAGTGCTATGAAGGATGTTGACACTGCTTTGCCCAGAGAGATTGACATTTCATTTTCCTAACTGCCTTGCCGAATGATTCTCTTCCTCCTCCTCCATAGACTATCTTTGAAAATCCATATGTTGTGAATTAACCTGTGGCATTAATCATAGCTTCCTTGTTCCAGAATTTTTCATATCAGTGTTTTCCCATGCTACACTCAGCTCTCATGTTTATGATTGAGAGGTGGAATTGGAGTAATTCATTCGGAAACAAATATGCAAAGAAATGTATTTAACAATCCCAGTGCTTGTAATGAAAGTTCTTTACTTATATATGGCATCATAAAAAGTCAAACTTGTAACAGGGATTAGAATGGTGGTTACCAGGGACTAGGGAAAGGGGAAAATAGGGGAGATGTTGGTCAAAGGGTTCAAACTTTTAGATAGAGGATGAATCGGTTCTGGAGAGCATGGTAACTACAGTTACCACCTGGGTGGCTCAGTCAGTTAAGCATCTGGCCTCAGCTCAGGTCATGATCCCAGAGTCCTGGGATCAAGCCCTGCATTAGGCTCTCTGCTCAGTGGAGAGTCTGCTTCTCCCTCTCCCTCTGTCTGCTGCTTCCCCTGCCTGTACTCTCTCTGTCTCTCTCTGTCAAATAAATAAATAAAATATAAGAAAAACGTTTTACAAATGCATTTATACTTAAAATTTGCAAGTGTTCTCACCACACATACACACATAAAATAACTATGTGGTAGATATGTTAATTAGCTTGATTGTGATAATCATTTCACAATGTATACATATATCAAAACATCATGCTGTACACCTTAACTATATACCATTCTTATTTGTCAATCATAAACCTGGGGGGCAGGGAGAGAAAAAGGAGTCAGTACTAAATGGTTCCAGAGCCCCAGAACTTTTTAAAAGCTCAATTCCCTGGGTGAAAACTCCACAGGTCAGCTTAGGACAGATCTAGCTTAAAAGCAACTTGAGCTATTTAAGAAGAATTTTAAGAACAAGAACTTTATTGCCTTGAATCCTATAATTTCTTTCCTGTGTAATTGCAAATGACCCTCAATGCCTTTTAATTGCTGCTATCAAAGAAAAAAAAAGATCCAGGCCTTAGAAAATGATCATGCTTTTGAAATTACCTCTTCAGAACCAGTAGGAAGGCTAAAAGTGATCAATGGTTGATGAAAGGCAGTAATAGAGAATAGTTTATCCCTTCCTGCCTTGTATACCCACCCTACCCCAGCATCAACCCACCCACCCTCTACTCATCCCCAATCAGTGCTTGCATCAATAACTCCAACTTTCAGACCTTGGCTGAATCATCACTGCCTCCATGAAGTGTCCTCAATCACTCTGCCACTCCATCTAGATTAGGGTTGTCAAAGAAAAATTATACTGAGCAAGGAAGACTTTATTCAAGACTATTGCAGTAGGGGAGAGAGATTGAACTCAACTCCGTTGAAAGAAAAGGAGGGAGAGTTTTTAAGCCGTGGGGTGAGCTAGTGGGAAAGTACTGGAGGACATTAGAGACGAGGTTAGTCAATGTGATGAGGCCATCTCTATTTGCTGATTGACATTGAAGTTAGACTCCTACACAACCACCACCAACACCACCACAACCACCACCACCACCACCACCACCACCACCACAACCACCACCACCACCACCACCACCACCACAACCACCACCACCACCACCACCACCACCACCTCAGATTGGAAGATGGAGATGCTATCTTTCTTGAAGATTACACTTCAAAGGGATGGCTTCCAGGTCTTTGAGAAAGACATCTTGGGTTGTAAAACCAGCAAGAGGCTGGGAGAAGACTTACATCTCAAAGGGCAGAAAAAGAATTTACAAGTTTTCTAATATTTAGTAAAAATGAGGGGAACATGAAGGACAAGTTGGTCAGGACCTGCCCATTATATGCTCTCATGGCACTTTCATAATAGTTGCTTCAATTATAATGCTTTGCTTGGGCTTCTAAAAGTTTACTGTGAATTTATAATCTTAAGAAGAACTCTTGATGAGAGCCCCAAATGCGCCTGTATTGACTATAACTGATTTGTTTAATATCTGTCCATTTGGGCAGGGACAATGTCTCTATTTTTTTTTAAAGATTTTTTATTTATTTGACAGAGACACAGCAAGAGAGGGAACACAAGCAGGGGGAGTGGGAGAGGGAGAAGCAGGCTTCCCACGGAGCAGGGAGCCCCATGCGGGACGCGATCCCAGGACCCTGGGACAATGACCTGAACCAAAGGCAGACGCTTAACGACTGAGCCACCCAGGCGCCCTCTATTTTTTTTTACCACTGTATTCTTAGTGCAGAGTACCTGGAACATTGTAGACTCTAATTGAATATTTGTGGGAAAAGGAGAGAGGTCTGTAAGAACCCAGTTTCTTCAGGAGGAGGAATTCCTCCCTGCTCTTTCTTTGGTATCACAGGGTTAAAGGTTTGTGTGAATACTGGGTAAGTGGAGAAGGAATCCATTCATTCATTTATAAATATTTATTACCATGACCACAGCACTGTTCTGTCCAAGTAGCACATATCTTATGTGATTTTCTCTTGGTAAGTCAAGTAAAAACAATATACCAACAGTCTCCACACAGGATGCACAAAATATTCTTTCACATATGTGAGCTGGCTCAAGTAGATAAGCCCTACTAAATGTGAAAAAGTGTTGTTATTCGGAAACATTTGTATTAATATCAATTTTCTTCTCTTGAAAATACTTCCCCCACAGATCATTCTTTTTCAGAAATAGTCACTGTAATTTTATAAACATTTTAAATCATCACTCAAGTCTAGCCTTGGAATAGGAGAATAAGGGTTTTTTTTAAAAGGTTGTATTTATTTGAGAGAGAGGGAGTGCGCAGGTGCGCGAGTGTGTGTGTGAGAGAGAGAGAATGAGCACCAGTGGAGGAAGAGGCAGAGGGAGAGGGAGAAGTAGGCTCCCTGCTTCAGTAGGAGCAGGGAGCCCAACACAGAACTCAATCCCAGGACTATGACCTGAGCCAAAGGCAGACACTTAACCAACTGAGCCACCCAGGTGCCCCAGGAATAGGAGAATAAGTTCTAACAGAAGAATTAATGTAGCTACAGAACTTGGAGCACAAGCTTGTCAATAAGGATAGTTCCCCTAAATTCAGGGATCAGCTCCCTTTTAAATAAAATGAAGATGATTGTTAACTGAGTGTGAAACCCTATGAAACAGACTTTATTGACAATAAATCTAGAAATTTGAAAACTTTTTCTAGCCATCAGGAATCACTTGTGGTTTTTCATGCGTAAAATGGAACAACATTCTTAAATCATAACACAAAATAAAGACTTTGGTTTCTGCCAGACCATTCTGTGATGGCACTATAAAGAAAACAAAAGCTGATTTTCTCCTTTGCATATTTAATTGGTACCTTCCAAAGTTTCTGAGTCTGAGAGCTTTAATAATGGCATCTTACATTTCTTTTGTTTTCCCTAGATATAATTCATGTTGACATAATGTTAAAACAACTGGATACAAAGAGAAAACTAATGAAAAGCCTTCTGAGTTGTTCTAGATAGTATCTAATATCCAAATATTTCCAGATGCCTGAATCACAAAGACACATAGTTTTCAACTGTTAAAATAAAAACCAAGTGGAGACCAGCCTTGAAAATTCTGTGAGCAGACAAAACTGGTTTAGTCATACAAACAAAGTTTAAATTAGCTTATTTTGGAAGACTAACTTGACCTGGGTCATTTTTTGCTTGTGCTTCTGGAAATTATAAGCAAAACTTGAACTGTTTCCCAAGGTTGATAGGAGGTAACCATTAACCAATTCCCTATTATTTAAGAAAATGCTAATATAACCAATCACTGTGAAGAATAGACAGTCACTGCATTCTCACTTTATATGTATTTATAACAATTTATATTTAATTATAACAATATGCCCCTGAGCCTCTTTTGAGTGCTCCTGGTTTGCAAACTATCGTTTTGGTGTGTGCACGATAAACTTATGCTGGTTATTGCTTTGGTGATTCATTGGTTTCACTTCTGTTATTCCTGAACTTTTTTTCTTTTTTCTGACCTTCTGACACAATAAATAATTAGATGAATGGTCTGCCTTTCCTCCAAACGTTCTAAAGTCACGTAGTCCCAATGCTCACTACTCCAGTGCCTTCAATAATGACTTCAAGCTGAGACTTTAGATTTTTAGGGTTTTCTTTAATATATTCATGACAACAGTAATTCCATAGTTTGTTGAAGACAAAACTAAGCCAGCCTCTGTGTATCTAGAGGAAATTTGCGATCTGTGCACACGTATCAAACATAATGTTTGCCGCTGCCAAACAAGAAAACAGACTCAAAATACCTTAAGCCTTAAACTTCAACAAGAAGAAATTGAATTACTTCACCGAACAAGAACTCATTGGTGGGGCAGGTACAGACTAGTTGAATCTGCAGGTTAACAATGTGATCACTGTCCATCATTTCTTTTCTGCAGTGTTCTAGGTGCTCCCTTGTCCTCAGGACCAAAAGTTAACTGGCCCAGCTGCAGATAGAGTGTGTTGAAAAGAAGGGACACCTTTTCCTCCAGGTGTCTTTTTATCAGCCAAGGAAACTTTCCCAGGAATCTTTCACACTGCATCATATCATTCTATCAGATGCACAGGCCTACGGCAGTCACTTACAAAAAGAATGAGACCATCGTGAAAGACAGAATCATCAGGATTTCCCCTAATAGGATGCCCGGAGGAAGCCAGGTTCTGCCAGCAAGGAAGAAGGGGATGGCTTTGAGTATATAAGCCCCAGGGAATTCTGAAACCCCCTAGAGCTCAGCCAGTCATGTATTCACATGCAGCTGTTTTCTCAGTGCCTACCTGAGACCCTCGGATAGAGCAGTGAGCAAAACAGATTAAGCCCCACCCACATTAAGTGTATAGTTTAGAGGCAGGAGATATTTAAAAATAAAAACAAGGGGCGCCTGGGTGGCTCAGTCAATTAAGCGCTGCCTTTGGCTCAGGTCATGGTCTCAGGGTCCTGGGATCGAGCCTTGCATCAGACTTCCTGCTCAGTGGGGAGTCTGCTTCTCCTTCTCCCTCTGCCCCCATTTAAAAATTAAAAAAAAATTCAAAAACAAAAACAAAAACAAAATCAACAAGGATATAAATGCTGTGGAGGGGGAAAAGGAAGGTGATGAGGCTAGGGAGTTTCTGGTTCGGAGGGCAGTGTGTGTACAGGTGTATATTGGGGGTGGGGGATGTTACTATATTATATGGGGCATTTGGGGAAGACCTCACTGATAAGGTGTCACTTGAGCAGAGACTTGGGATATAATTCTGAGTAAAAAGAGAAGCTATTGGTGGGTTTGAAAGGGGAGTGATGTGATCAGACTTATACTTTGTAGAAAATAGTCCCTGGATGGGCACAGGCTGACATAGGAACACTTCGAGGAGACCATTGCCATATTCTGGGTAAGAGGTGACAAAGGTCTTGACGCAGGGTATCAGTGGAGGGGTTGAGAAGTGATGGCATTCTGGATATTTTAAGATAGAGTAAAGAGGGTTTACTGATGGAGGATCGGACGTGGTGTGTGACAAATAAAGTTAAGCGTGAAAAAAAAAAAGAAAAAGAAAGTCAAGGGTGACTGCAGAGACTTCGGGCTGAGCAGCCAGGAGGACAGAGTCCCCATTAACTCAGATGAGGGAAATGGATAGGGTCACTGTCAGGAGAATAGGGGAGGTCTGGATACAGACCATTGGATTTAGCAACACAGAGAACACTGGGTATCTTAACAAGGTCTTTTTTGGGGCAGTGGTGGAGATGGACATCTAATTGGAGCACCTGCCTGCTCTTAAGAAAGGGGGCTGTGAGAATGGCAACTTTTCTGTTTTGAAAACCGAAGTAGTGAAAGCCAAGCCCCTTAGTAAACACTATGCCCAGAAATGTGTGTCGACAAAAATCCTATCTGTCTTGCCAGAATATTTGATGTATGCAGAAAGGAACAAAACATCCTGAGACTGACATGGGCAGGCTTGCACCACTGTTCGGTGGTTTGGCTTTGTTTTAACAAGGGTTCCGCATTCCCTATATGATGAGCAATTCCAAAAGTCATTATTTTCTTATATGTTACCCGTTTTATTCACCACTGTAGCTCAGCAGCCAAAGAGTGCCTAGCACAGAGTAGGATTTTAATACATATTTGTTTATGGAATACATGCTTATTTCACAATGGTACTACCCCCAGGTAGGACTGGAAAAAAAAAAAAAAAGATCATGTGCATTCCTTGCCTGTTGGTTTTTTTCCCCATAATTTCTTTCCACGCTAGTTCCATAAAACAGCTGTTCCTTTTTTTCTTAATAGCTAGAGACTTTTCACTTGAGCTGCTTACTGCAATATACAATACCCATTACTATATTTTAGGTACACTATACTTTAGAGAGTGTGTTTTATAACCATGAAAGAAAGTAAAAATAAAGAAATTCTGTAATGAAGAAAATAATATTATCAGTGCTGTAATGAACACATGCTTGATCAACAATAACTACCACCTTACACAATGCTTACCATAGGCTTTCTAACACCTGCTCATAATCCTCATCACAACCCTCTGGGGAAGGTGTTATTATAACTCCCATTTTACAGATGAGAAGATTGAAGCAGAAAGAGGTTAAGTGTTTTGCCCCAAGTTTCATGGCTGGTATGCCAGGACCAGGATGCAAACCCAGGTAGTCTGGCTGTGGAATCCACATTCTTAAACCCCACACTCTGCTGCCTCCTCCATTTGCCTCATTTTGAAGACCCCACCTCTTCCAATTCATTGTATGTTGTTTGATCATCTTAGCTTTACATGTCTTCCCATTTCTTAATGAAAAATTTACATGGGCTGTGTCACAGACCTAAATAACCTAAGGAAATATATTAGTTAAAAATGTTTATAGCAGCAATGTCCACAATAGCCAAACTATGAAAAGAGCCCAGATGTCCATCGACAGATGAATGGATAAAGAAGATGTGATATATATATATTACATTTCCCAACATCATGAGCAATTCCAAAAGTCATTATTTTCTTACATATTACCCATTTTATTCACCATTGTATCCCAGCAGCTAGAAGAGTGCCTAGCCCAGAGTAGGATTTTAATACATATTTGTTTATGGAATACATATATATACACACAATGGAATACTATCCGTCATCAAAAAATGAAATCTTGCCATTTACAACGACGTGGATGGAACTAGAGGGTATTATGCTAAGCAAAATAAGTCAATCAGAGAAAGACAATTATCGTATGATCTCACTCGTGGAATATAAGAGACAAAACAGAGGATCATAGGGGAAGGGAGGAAAAAATAAAACAAGACGAAATCAGGGAGGGAGACAAACCCTAAGAGACTCTTAACCATAGGAAACAAACTGAGGGTTGCTGGAGGAGAGGGGGGTGGAGGGATGGGGTAACTGGGGGATGGGCATTGGGGAGGGCAGGTGATGTGATGAGCACTGGGTGTTATATAAGACTGATGATCACTGACCTCTACCTCTGAAACTAATAATACTCTATATGTTAATTAATTTAATTTAAATTTTAAAAACTATTAAAAAAACAAAAACAGGGAGAAAAGCTCTATCCTAGGATTCTGAAAGGGAAGAGTAATATAAAAATCACTAGATTCAGATTATTTGGTTCACATGGGACACTGTAAGATCCCGAAAGTTCACATGACTTAGCCAAAGTCCCACAGTCCCTTAATGGTAGAGCTCGGACTTATATCCACATTATCTTGCCAGCTACTTAGCTGAGTTTGGGGATATCTTAATTAAACTCAAAATGACGTGTGACTAACAGGGTAGATCACTGGAATGCAAGACAGCTCAAAAAAACAGGCCCCCTGGTGGCTTCTCAGTTCATCCTCCACCTATTTTTTTCACTCAGTGATCAAATGAGACTATTAGTTGTGGTTGTATCAGGAGCATTCCTCAGCCTTCACACCCTCCTTTTGGACTCCGTGAGAAACGAGGCGGCATGCCGCGAGTACTGTGGAGAGTGGGAAACTCTTAAGGCTTTTTAAGCTGTAAAAATTGATTTTTTAGATATGAATTATTTTGGTAAGAGTAATACTGTTTCACATACTACCTATAGTCACAACTCATAGTCTCCTTTATTTGTCTAGGATAATGTTTATTTCTGATACTATTTTTAGACCACAGTGTGAAAAATATGTTATCGTTAATTCTGTTGCTTTTCTTTATCCCTTCTCTATACTTCTGTTATTTTTTCATATATTCCTTTTACTGTGACTTGCTTTAAAATTTCTAACATAATGCCACTGGTATTTTAATGTTACATATCAGCTTACAATTATAGTCCCTTTTTCTTATTTTAGAATTTTTTTGCCAATGCTCAACCTATTTCTTTTAAAATTTGTATTAATTCAGAATGATTTGGATGAGAGGTATTCTGGTTAATAGAATAATACATATTTATTCCAGTTAATACAGTACTATATATTTATTGACTCAATATGCTAAAGTATCAATTCTCAAATAACTCAAATTAAACATACATAACTTCTTAATGCTCATTAATATATTGTTTAAGTCAGAAATCATTTATTATGTGGATCAAGCAGTGTTCTAGATACTGGGAAAACAACAGTGTCACAACACTGCCCCTCAAGAAGTATATGGTCCACTTGGGGTGCTAGATAAGTATCATACAATATGGCAAGTGTCATACCATAAGAACATAGCACTTAGGACACCTTTAGACAAGCCTGTAACCCAGCCTTGGGAAATCAGGGATGCAGGCACATCTTATTAAATATAATTTCATTTTGAATGATTCAGAGGACACGTTGGGGTCTAATAGTACTTAAATTTGTTAATTAGAAACAGTTATCACTGTACTGTAGATTTATAAAGGTGTTTGTCAAGAATTTTAGATGGGGCGGCACCTGGGGGCTCAGTTGGTTGAGCAGCCAACTCTTGGTTTCAGCTCAGGTCATGATCTCATGGGTCGTGGGATCGAGCCCTATAAGGGCTCTGCACTCAGTGGGGAGTCTGTTTGAAGATTCTCTCCCTCTGCCCTTACCTCCACATGCGTGCTCACGCTCTCTCTCTCAAATAAATAAATCTTTTTTAAACAGTGTTTTAGATGGAACAATGATGCATATACCCTCTGTCTATATAGATTGTTACATATTTTCTGCTCCTACCTCACCTTTTGCTTCATTGTCAAACTGTACAACTTTTGCTTCCAATTTGACCATTTATCACTGTATGACAAGTCTTTGCTTTCTTCCTTCAAGTCTGTGATTCCTGAATACTTTCATAAATCAACATCCACTTCATTTCTACCCGTACTCCTTATCAGTTTTAACCCCTCGTCTAAGGCTTCAACTTGTTCTTTGCTGCGCGCAGCAACTCTGGCCAAGTAAAAATACATTTTATCTTTAATGTAGCCCTTTTCCCCCAGTGATTTTCCATTTCTAGGTACATAATGGCCCAGAACTCTCTAACTCATCATTGAGGATCTTGAAATGGCAATAATTCCGGTGCGTAGGAGCCCCAACTGGGGTTTATGATTAACGAGAAGACTAAGTGAAGTACTTGGCTACATTTTTGGTAGCCAGAGTGCTAGTGCAGATAAAGATGTCTGGAGGTCATGACTGAGGCAGGTCTTCGGTGCCCTGAGGCTGGAGAAACGGTCTCATTTGCTTCCTCACAGAGAAAGCCCTTTCCTCAACACTTTACAGTATGAATCTCCACCCCCGTTAAGAAAGCCCTCACCCCCTGCTCACAAATTGGCCTTCTTCAAGCATTTTTATACATTTCCTCTTCCGTGGCAATCCACGGAGCAAAATGAGGACTTGGATTCTTCAGTTTCTTTACCTCCCAAATCTGTGGACCCATCCCTAGATCCTCCAGTTTTTAGTCTTCAACCCCACCCATAATCCCATGATGCCTCTGCCACCCATCCAAAAGACGAATGCGATCTGGAACTGAAAATTAATTTTATGGCTTTTGAGGTTTACTGAAACTGGGTTCTTTCTCTCTGAAGGAAAGCTCTAATATTCTATGAGAGAGTTTTCACTGAAAGAGTTTACCACTCGAGAGAAAGCGTGCTTCTGTTTTTGTTGGCCTTTCCTAAAAGCACAATGCTAATTGTGATTTCCCAGAGTTAACACATTTGCAAACTGAATTACTGCCCACTACAGCAGTCTCAGACTGAAAAGAAGCAGCTGCTACTGGAATGAAGGAGAAAAGCCATTGGAGAGTGAGCTGAGCAAGAGGGAGGGCCCAGAACCTCCAAACAGAGGTGCTGCCATTGATACATTTCCCTCCATGGAGCAGGCAGATCACTGAAGCTCATTGCCATCTGTGGAGATGACCTACTAGGGAACTCTTCTCTCTCACACAAGGGAGTTGTAACTGGTTTTTTGGTTGTATCTGGTTGTGTCTGTAACTAGGAACAGAGACGGCATGTACACTCCAACTTCAGTTCTCTTGTTTTATCGTGGAATTGTTAACAGGAAAGAGGGCAAGAACGAGGACCCCTCCCCTGATAAATAGAGGTTATAAAACTTTAACTTTATAGCAACTTTGAGGTCTAAGTTCCCAAATAATTTTAAAAACTGAGAAAGAAAGAAAATAGGTCTCTCCTGCCCAGTTTCTGGTCTTTCAGTAGCATACTGACATAAAAAACATCATCTTCCACCCACCAAAAAATACTCTTCCCACCCTAGAAGATATAGCATATGTGTTTATACTTAATTAATCCCTTTGATTTCTACTTATCATGACATAAATGGTGAATCCCTCTAAGTGGGGTACATTGTGTTTCCAAAATGGCTACAACAATATTGCCCATCCCATTAATAGCTTTATTGAGACATAATTCATATACTGTGAAATTCACCTATTGTACACGTTAAACGTGCACAATCCAATTGTTCTTAGTATATTCACAAGTTGTGCAACCATCAACCACAATTGATTTTAGAACATTTTCATTACACCCCCCAGAAAAACTTCATACCCATTAGCATTCACTCTCCCCTTTCAATCTACCCCTTCTACCCCAAAGCCCTACACAGCCACCCCCATTGGGAAAGCCCTCATCCTCTGTTCACAAAGTTGACTCTTCTCAAGCATTTTTATACATTTCCTCTTACACAGGTGATCCATGGAGCAAAATTTCTGCCTCTAGAGATTCCCCTATTCTGAACATTTCATATAAATGGAATTATATAATACGTGTTCTTTAGCGACTGATTTTTCCACTTAAGATAATGTTTTAAAGGGTCATCCCTATTGTGGTATGCATCAATATTTTATTCCTTTTTATTGCCAAATAATATTCCACTATATGAATATACCACATTTTATTTATCTGTTCATCAGTTAATGGACATTAGGGTTGTTTCCACTGTTTTTGCTATTTGGAATAATGCTGCTCTGGACATTCATGTGTAAGTTTTTGTGTGGACATATGTTTTTATTTTTCTTTGGTGTATACCTAGGAATGTAATTGCTGGAATATAAGGTAACTCTTCTATTTAACCATTAGAGGAACTACCAGACTGCTTTTCACAGTGGCTGCACGATTTTACACTTCCACTACCTGTGCATGAGGGTTTCAGTGTCTCCACATCCTCACCAACACTTGTTATTATCTGTCTTTTTTATTGTGACCCTCCTCCTGGGTGTGAGATGTTCTCTCACTGTGGTTTTTCCTTTGCATTTCCTTGGTGGCTAATGAGCTTCTTTTCATGCATTTATTGGCCATTGATATATCTTCTTTGGAAAGATGCCTATTTAAGTTGTTTACCCATTTTTTAATTGGGTTATTTGGGTTTTATTACTGAGTTTTAAGATTCTTTATATATTCTATATAGGAATCATATATGATTAGCAAATATTTTCTCCTTCTGTGTGTTCATTTACAATGTGATTTTGACATTCCTCTTTCATTGTGGGCTGACTCTTTGGCCCACTTGACCAAGGACATGTGACAGAAGTGACTGAATAACTTCTGAGTCTGTATCTTATGGGAGCTGCAGATTATACCTTCAAAATCTGAAGAACTTCTTGAAACCTCGCTGCCATGCTGTAAGACAGCCCAGCAGCCACGTGGAGAAGTCCACATAGAGGAGGTCCAAGGCTCCCAGCCAACGGCTCTGACTGAGCTCTCGGCCAAAGCCAGCACAACCTCCAGCCATGGGACTGAGGCCATTTGGGGCTTTCTGGGCACTCCAGCACCCCCGTCAATGCAAGTGAAGCAGGAGAACCACACAGAGGAGCCCTGCCCAAATCCCTGACTCAGAATAATGAGAAAATAAAATAGTGTTGTGTGTTTCATAAAAATGGGTAACTGAAACACTGAGAAATTGACTAGTGTCTAGTTCAGAAATAACAGGTTATAGTTATTGAAGAAACTTCTATAGAAGAGATGATATTCTTTGGTGTTATTATTGGGATCCTAAGTCTTGAATATTGTGCATGTGAGGTTTTTCAGCATTTAGTCAGTAGTGACTTCTCAACTGCTCTATCACTTCAAATTTAAACCAAATATCCTGAGACTTTTATACACATCTAAAAGTGAAATATCCACTTCATATTCAAAAAGAATTCAGGGTGTAGTTTGTGGAGCTGAAGCTATGCTCAGCAACCTAGCTCCTACCTAAGTCGTCAAATCAAGAATCAGAGTTTTCCTCTCATTATCTCTTGTGGTTTGCCGATAAAGGGTGACCCACCGAAATTCAAGAACTCCTACGGAATTTCAGCTATTCTGATTGTCACTCAGGGACAAGTCACTTCATCTCCTTGGAACTCATCTTCCTCAGGGTCCCACAGGGTGTGTGGAGGTGCTTCAGTTACCCTCCAGTGGGAAAGAAGTGGTGAGAAAGGAGGACGAGGCTATGGGTGGGCCTCCCCATTACCACTGTCCCTTCAGGCAAAGCAGCTCTGCTTATTCCTGACTTAAATATTGTAATAAAGGAGTCATTATTTCAAATTATTTTTTTAAAAGATGGAGTGGAATGGATGGATTGATAAATGGGTGGATGTATGGGTGGATAGAAGGAGTAAGAATAATATTCTTAGAGACCATTTAATGATATCCCTTCAACTCAAAAAAAAATGAGTGTTACAAAAAGTGGCAGGTTGAGATTTATGTAGGGTGTGTTTTTCTCCTTTCTTTCCTGGTGGAAAAAGCTGGATGGATGAGTCTTTGGTTTATCAAAATGAGAGATATTTATCTCTGGAGAATTCATTAAATACAAGTGGAGAATAAATCTGGGTTCAGGTATAAAAAGAACTTTCTGGTCATGTGGGATATTAATCATTGAGATGGTTTGTAGATAATAAGCATTGTGTTTTCACCTCCTTAAGGATTTTGAAGAATTAAGTATTTATCTTCCCACAATGGTTTAGATGACATCTGCCTGAAGGTTATATATAGAGGGGAACTTCCTGCTTCTAATTTATTAAAACATAGTAGAAAATCATATATAGTTGGATGAACTCTTCTCTAAGATTGTCCTTGCATTAAGTTTCCACCTGGATAGTGTTAAGTATTAGGCAATTATTTAAAAGATACTAATTACATTTAATATGTTGTCCTCCTTCACCCAGCAAAATGTGTGAAAAGAAGGTAACCATTCTGAATTGATTATGACATCTGTTTGAAAACAATGATTGTAATTATCTTTGGCATTTTGGGGCTTATCATAGGAAACAGCCAGCTTAAACAGCAAACTTACAATTTTGCCTTTTCTGTGAGCAGTTGCCCATCTCAGTTCCACAGTACTGGAGACCAGAATCCCCCCATTCATGAACAAAGCCCAGAAGCAGTAATAAGCATGGCATTCCAGCAGAGAGAGAAGTCATACTTGGCATTTTCTATCTTCAACTTGTTTACCACACCTCCCTTATTGCTGTACCTCTATATTTTATGCATAAAGGAAGGAGAAGATCATGTTATCCTTGTTATCATTGGTCTTTCTGTTGAGACTGACACCACCACTTATTTGTGATGTGAATACCAGGCTCCGTTGCTCATTGGCTATCCTCCACCTCCAAATTACAAACAACTTTCAGTCACTAAGTGATCAATGGCTTACCTGAATTTGGAACTTCAAGGGGAAATTTTACCAATTTGTGAACTTTTCCCTGGGCTCTTTCATGCATTGGTTATGACTTTACCAAACAAATACAATCAAGGTTATACACACAAAGATGGCAGTGTCAATGGTTTTTTTAATTTTTTTTTAATTTGAGTATAGTTGACACACAATGTTACATTAGTTTCAGACACACAACATAGTGATTCAATTTCCCTCTACATTATGTTATGCTCACCACAAGCGTAGCTTGTTACCATACAGTGCTATTACAATATCACTGACTATGTTCCTTATGCTGTGCCTTTTATTCCCGTGACTTATTCATTCTGTAACTAGAAGCCTGCATCTCCCACCCCACTCCACCCATTTTGCCCATTACTCTCTCCCCAGCAACCATCTGTTTGTTCTCTGTATTTATAGATATGATTCTGCTTTTTTGGATGTTTGTTCATTTGGGGTTTTTTTGTTTTTAGATTCCACATATGTGTGAAATCATATGATATTTGTCTTTCTCAGTCTCACTTATTTCACTTAGCATAATGGCAAAAATCTCATCCTTTTATGGCTGTGTAGTATTCCATTATATATATGTTACATATATCACATCTTCTTTGTCCATTCATCTATCAATGGACACTTTGGTTGCTTCCATATCTTGACTACTGTAAATAATGCGAAAAATGTAGGGTGCATATATATTTTTGAATTAGTGGTTTCATTTTCTTTGGGTAAATACCCAGTAGTGGGTATTATTGGATCACATAGTAGTTCCACTTTTAATTTTTGGAGGAACCTCCATACTATTTTCCATGGTGGCTGCACCACCTTCCATTCCCACCAATAGTGCACAAGTGTTTCTTTTTCTTCACATCCTCACCAATATTTGTTATTTCTTGTCTTTTTAAATTCAGCCATTCTGGCAGGTGTGAGATGATATCTCATTGTAGTTTTGTCTTCATTTCCCTGATGGTTAGTGATGTTCAGTATCTTCTATTATTAATTTTTTATTTTAATTCCCATATAATTAACATACAGTGTTCTATTAGTTTCAGCTATACAGTGTTGTGATTCAATAATTCCATACATTATTCAGTGCTCATCATGGTAAAGGTACTCTTTGATCCCCATCACCTATTTCCCTCATTCCCCTACTCACCTCCCCTCTGGATAGCTATCAGTTTGTTCTCTATAGTTAAGGGTCTGTTTCTTGGTTTGTCTATCTTTTTTTCTCACTTTGCTTGTTTGTTTTGTTTCTTAAATTCTATTTGTGAGTGAAATCATATGGTTTTTGTCTTTCTCTGACTGTCTTATTTCGCTTAGCATTTTACTCTCTAGCTCCATCCGTGTTATTGCAAGGGCAAGAATTCATTCTTTTTTATAGCTGAATAATATTCCATTATCTATATCTATATCTATGTCTATGTCACATCTTCTTTATCCATTCATCTATCAATGGACACTTGGGCTGCTTCCATAATTTAGCTATTGTAAATAATGCTGTAATAAACATAAGGGTGCTTGTATCCATTTGAATTAGTGTTTTTGTATTCTTTGGGTAAATACCCAGTAGTGTGATTACTGTATCATAAGGTAATTCTATTTTTAACTTTTTGAGGAACCTCCATACTTTTTTCCACAGTGGCTGCACCAGTTTGCATTCCCACCAGATGTTGAGCATCTTACATGTGTCTGTTGGAAGATGGCGATGTTTAAAATGTTCACATGGTAATCTCATCAAGAAACTTCTTCAAAGTTTCCAAAATAACACCCCAGCCAGCCAGCTGTCATCTTTCTTCCCATAGCCCTGCCGGAACCAGTTTGCCTGACAGGCCTTAATAAGCTCTGCTCTCATGCTTGGCATATATACTCAGTAAGAATAAACAACACAACATACTGTAGTTATTCCTTCTATATAAATAAGACAGTAATATTATGAGAAAAACATCCTCCAAGTCCATGTAATTTTTTCACTTTAATCAAAATATGTACTAGTTCCAGAGCTGAACATTTTAGACATGAGCGTCTGCTCCTTACAAGATTGCTTTCCAGAGAGGGTGATGTGTGTGACTCATTATCAACCCCAAAGACACTTCATGGCAGGGCTCTGAGCATCAGACTTCCTGCCTGTAGAGTCCAGCTGCTTACAGTTACAAGTGTGAATATCAGAGACAGAAAGTTTCAAACTTTGATTCTATTTTTTCAGTTTCCCAAATAGGAATCTATAATAAGCTGGATTGCTCTGGTTTGTATAATATCCTTTCTTTGTCCTCTCATTTAAGCACTTTAGAATACTTACCTCCCCCCTCCATCTTTCACTTTTATGGCCCTCTTTGTAGAGACCTGGAGTCCCCAATCTAATATATGAATCTATGTAATTCAGGAGTTTTGACATATGAATGATGGACATTGTGAGGACACAAGAGGAGTTTAGACATTACGAAATGCTAGTATGTCTTGGTTGGAAACATCCAAAAACAAAATTATTTAATGATGGAGCACACTTCCTGCTGCTTTTATAACCAAATTATGGAGTGTGGCTTGTTATGATGATGGAAGGGATATCTTCAGGAAGAACTAGAAGATATGCACCATTGGACAGAATTGAGGTGAGCAGACTTATTCACAAAATTAGGTGTCCTACTGGGCTGTTTTTCCAATGCAAAGACCCTCCTTATTTTTGCTAGACCCTCATGAAGATGCCATTCCTCTCATTACTTGTACTGAATGATCCTCTCAGTGACAAACTAAGAAGAGTTTCAGCACCCAGGACAGTTCCTTGCCTACTATATCTGCTCTGTATTGAGAATTTGAGATTAGAACTCCGAATTTGAGTCTCACTTCATGAAAGTGTCAGAAAACTCAGAAAGATGAGATATCTTATAATGTAGTAATATGGGAAGATTTTCAGAGGGTTGTCACATGTAAAAAGCTAAGGGAAAGGAAAATAACTTTAGTCCCAGGTTCAGTGGCTGGAGCCATGTAAATTTAAAGACATTAACAGGAAAAAGTTTATTTCATATGCACATGGAGGGGTCTCAGAGAAATGAAATGAAAACCCCAAAGAGGTGGTCAGACCTGGAGGCTTATACACCACTTTAACAACAGGGCAATACATTTGCAGAGAAGTGTCCAGACAAAGGAAAATGGTACTGAGCTTCTAGTGTGGCAAATTCTGGGCAAGTAAATATGTGGGCAAATGAATGTAAGAAAAAGGTTATTTCAGAACGGGCTCTTTAAGCAGATGTTAGTTGGTGCCATCTTCTCTTTCTCATGGGAGAGGGGATGAGGAACACCTTCACAAAGGGAAATTTATGCTCTACTTTTGGGTAGAAGAGGGGAGGGTGGAGAGATTTTTCTGCATTTGCTGTCTTTAAGTTGCTTTCAGCTCAAAATAATACTTACGCCAAAGTGGTATGTTTTGGGATGGCATGTTCTGATCCCCTTCATCACACATGAGAAACCATGTAAATGTGGTGGATATGGGGAAGATTTCCACTAGGAGTTAAACATCAGGATCAGAAGACTCATGGAATTAAACATATGAATGTAATGAATATGGAAATACTTTTATGCAGACATAAAATATTGTATTACATCAGACAACTTAATCACATGAACAGCCCTATAAATGTCATGGGTCTTGGAATGCTTTCAGCCAAAAGTCATACCTTTGACTCAGAGGGGAGAAAGTATAAAGATGATGCATATAGGGAAATTTTCAGCCACATGTCAGGGCTAAGAAAAGATAGCAGAACTCAGAGAAGAGGATACAACCTATTAAGATCATGCACAAGGATATTCCTCAGGAAGTTCCTCACTATTCATAAGAGAACTGTCTTAGTCTGTTCAGGCTGCTGTAAGAAAAATATCTGAGACCGGGTGGCATAAATAGCAAACATTTATTTCTCCTAGTTCTGAGAACTGGAAAGTCCAAGATCAAGGGCTGGCAAATTTTGTTGTCTGGTGAGGATCCACTCCTGGTTCATAGATGGCCATCTTCTTGTTTTGTCCTCACATGGAGGAAGGGTCAAGGGAGTTCTTCGGGACCTCTTTTATAAGGACACTAATGCCATTTATGAGGGCTCTGCTCTCCTGACAATCATCTCCCAAAGGCCTCTGCTTCCAAATACCAACACATTGGGGATTAGGTTTGAATATAGGAATTTTGGAAGAACACCTATATTCAGTCTAGAGCAAGAACTCACACTGGAAGGAGACTCTTGAAATGTGGACATTTCAGGAAATTCTCTGAGGGAAAGAATCACTGAAGGTAATGAATATAGGAAACACTACGTATAAATTCAACCCTCAGTAAACTTCCATTTTAGAGAAACATAGAAAGTAATAATACTGTGAAAGTTTTTTGTCAAAAGATTGAATCTCACTAAGTAGAGAATGAGGAAAATCTAGAAAGTAATAAATGTGTGATAACTACAGCCAAAAGCCACCTTCCTCTGGACAACAGAAAATGTATTGAGTGGTAGAGATCTCATAGTATATCAACCAGATGAAAAATCTTATGAAGGTAATGGATTTGGGAAATTCTAACAGAAGTCAATCTATAATAAATTCCGTGTAGTAAAGTGTGGGGTGTCTGTGTTAAAATAAGTCCTATGAAAGACTTCTTCATCCTTTATATTCTCTGTCTCCTGTCTCTACACTGAAAATGAAAGAGTACCACCACATGGAAAGAGTTGGGCTCAAGAATTACTGTGCAGAAAAATTCCTTCCTCTAAGCAGTCTGACTTTTGTGAGGAAGAAAAAAACTTATTCTGTACTGAGCTGATATAGGTTTGGGTCTATTTGTAACTCACATATCCTATATATCTCAGCTACCACAAGCAATGAATATGACCCTTTGAAAAGTGCCACATTGGTATGTATTAGAAAAGCCACATGGGAGGAACTGATAATATCCTGAATGACCATTAGCTATTAACCATGATTCCTTTTTATGATTAGTCAAGTAAATAATAGGGTTTGTTTCATGTTTCTTTATGATTACATTATGTATCTTTTGCAGTAATACAAGTGTTGAGGATATCATAGCACTTCATACCAGGAATCACATGCTGTTAATCAGTCCCATTAACAGTGATATTAAATTGGATAATATCGTTAAAAAAAAGAACTCTGAATTTCTAAAATTTGATCCATGATCAAAATTCCAGGCTATACTGTCTATAAGGCAAAATCCAAAGGAAGCACTTTTGCCTCATTATGTGGTATTATAGGCAGAGAGTTATCGAAAAATCAAACATTCTCATTCTGCAGTTATCTGCTGCTCTTGCAATAAAGGAATAAGGAATTACCCAAACCAGATGTCCATAATCCATTAGAGGTAGTAAATGTATGACCCTGCTCATCCTGAATCATCAGAGTGGGCAAGGCTTCTAACATTGCTCTGGGGTCAGGGAAAACATGCCCACAGGTAACTCTTGAATGCCTTGAATGGAAAAGCTTGGAATGCAGGCAGAGGAAAAGCACAAGACTGGAGTGTATGACAGTGAGAGCTGTTCTCTTGTCCTCTGAAAATCAGATACACATGGCCCACTCCTGTTCTACATCAGTGCTGGTAATTGTACATGCATATGGAGTCTTACTGTAGGTGATGTTGTATTAGGTACATTACCAAGCAAGGCTTAAATAGAACGGTTCTTTATTGCTGCAGCTACTACCCTAGACAAAACCTTCCATAAATCACTTCCACATTCAGCTAAGATAAAGCACCAGAAATCAAAATACAGCACTGCCTTGGCATATATAATCCTCAGATACTGGCATTAAATCAAGTTGTAGAATTTGACAAGCAACAAAAATCAAATGCTCAATGATTTTTTTTTTTATCTGATGTTGTACCAAGGACCCTTTTATATTTACAAAACATATTTCTTGGGGAGATCTCAGTGATGATATAAGTAATATTTACTTTGAGCCTGTGTTGTTGTAATATTAAATTTAGTTAATAAATCTTCCCTTGTGGTCCCATCAGGCAAATAGTGTCAACAATCTCACTGCATGTGCAAAATTGCTAAATTATTACAACCAGTAGTAGTGTTTTTTGATCATTGGAAGTAAGTGGCCATGTGTGATGTGTGTTTGGGGGTGGGAGGGCAGGAGAGGGAGAGAGAGAGAGAGAAATTTTCATATTACTGAGATACCCTGGAGCTAAATTTATGTTTTATCAGTTAAAATTAAATATACCATTTTCATAGGATTTTTCTATGTAATTTTAACTAAAGGTTAGTTCTTTTTAAAGAAATTAAGAACTGACCCCAATTCTACTCTCATTGATTAGTAAGGTGCCTTTGGACACTTAGGCCATAATTTGGAGAGACTACACCATAAAGAGGAATATTTCTTGATATCAGATATAAAGTAATCTTCTCAGACCCAGGGAATCAGTGACTGTCCTCAGCGCTGATAATATCAACGTTGACTTAAGATATGTGGGAAATATTCTTTGTCTAAGTGTCTGGGAATATTGCAAAATAAAATACCATCTTGCCTTCTGTCAGATAAATTTTGTTTGGGTTTTACTCCTTTTGTGTCATTGTAATACTGCCACTTAAGCAACTAAAAATATAGGTCCTACCAGCTGATGACCAGAAAATTCCGTCTCCCCTTTACAGGGTCAATGTTCTCCCGTACTTCTTCTGACATATTAGATGTGTCTCACTCACCGCTCTTTGTATTCATAGCAGAATGCTGTTGGATTCACTGACACTCATGTGTTTTTACAAGGTGATAAGGACTGATGAGGGTTCAGTAGCTCCCTACTCATTGCATCTATGCACATCTTCTGGAAAGTTAGCTGCTGGCCTGGTCACTGTTCATAGTTCTGTTTCTTTACTCTCAAGAATTTGTTGTCCTGCAGTTCAGAATGATTTACTTTGTCTCTGAGGTCCATAAGACAGGTGGAATAGCTTGCTGTTTTAGCAGTATTTATAGTGTAGGTAGCAGCACCTTACATCTTCCTCAAGAATTCTTCGCCTGCCCTTCCTCACATGGAAGCTGGTTAGCATGCCTTCTGCTCTCTGTCACTTGTACATTTCCAACCCTGCAGAGCTAATGCTACTCAAAGCTTAGCTTCAGTACTGATGTAGTGGCTATGTTCCAGCTCACCACTCGTGACATAGACTTGCCAATTGATGCATAAACTGTGTTGAGAAAACTATTTAAGAAGCTACTTACAGTAGCCAGAGCCAGTCTATATCCCAGCAATATTGGCCCTTAAACACAACCCCACCTCTGTAACCGTTAGCTGACTCTTCATCTTGTTCCAGTGTTGATGCCATATTGGATGGGGTTCACTTCTGACCACTAAACTTAAGTAGGAAATGTACAAAATGGACCACATGCATTTTTTAACATCACAAATGCCTCAAGAATATACGTACTTCTTTGTGCATTTTTCTTCTCATGCAGCTGTTGTCAACACATCATGTTGTTTTGACATCATTTGTCAAAGAACTGACAAAAAACTGAAGGCTCCAGCTGTCCCTAGTCATTCAGTTAGCTCTGACCAAGAAAGAAGCCTCAGTGAGCATAGAACCAGGTCCCTCAAGAAGACATATGAGAGAAATAAAAGACAAAGTCCCTGCTTTGGAGGAGTTTGTGATTTACTGTCAGAGTCTCGACAGACTTATAAAGAAGATTTCAAGTATTTAAAATGCATATTTTATATTGCACTAGCACCAGGGGCCCAGAACTACCAAAGGCGAGTGCAGGAGAAATGAGCAAGTCATATGTATTAAGGTTCATGTAGAAAGATTGTTTTAGAGAAATTGAATGGTAAGCCCAGTTTATAAGGTGGTAGGACTGATTCAGAGGAGGAAAAGAAGCATTCAAGAAGGAGATAATCACATGCAAAAAAGGCATGGATGGTTATGAGAATTAGGTCACCTTGTGGGGGGCAGCATGCAAATTTGGCTGGAGTGAAGAATGCTGGCAGGAGAGAAAGGAAAATGGAGATTTCTGAGATGGTAGAGCAAGAGAGAAACCATCAATGGGAGGCCTGGAACACCATGCACAGGAGTTGAATTCCAGTAACTCAACACCAGATGATTCAAGGCAAGGGGACAGCTCCATTGCTTTGTTTTGCATTTGCCAGGTGTTGTGAAGGTATTTACTTACCTGATCTTTTCAAGTTGGAGCCAGTTCTTTCTCAAGGCCCTTGTCTAACACAGTCCAATTAGGAGAGAAAAAACACACAATAACTTGAACTAGGAAAACTGAATATAAAGAATTATTATTTATAGCAGGGGATTAGAGCAACAAGAGATTGGCTTGTAAAAAAAAGTAAAGAGCTCTAGAGAAGATAAGAAAATCAGATTATAAGGAGCAGTCACTACCCTTAGAGTTTAGAAAAACTATCCAAGGAAGAGCCTTCCCCCACCCTCCAACCTCAGGCCTAAAAATCCAGACCTTGTTGGAAAGGGAAGAACTATGACTCATTAAATGGCAGAGAAGTCACTGCAGTGTAGTGATGGTGGAACATGCTCGAATCCGCCCTTGGGTGCCGGGAAAAGCTATTCACTAGGAGGTGTCTCATCTCCTGTGATATCTCCGCAACACCCCTTACTGACCACACTTAACCTCATACTAGCTGACAAAGCAAAGTATTTAAAATGTCCATCTCAATTTTTGCAGAGCAGGCAATGAAGAATGAATTTGCAGCTAAGGTAATAAATTGACAACTGGAACTCCTTACCTTCTCATTTCCTGAAAATTTACCAATGTCCTCATAGGTTATTTGTGCCTGATGAAGTCACATCTCTTTTAGGAAGAAAACAATGAAGAGACCTC
Source organism: Halichoerus grypus (assembly GCF_964656455.1). Taxonomy (NCBI): domain Eukaryota; kingdom Metazoa; phylum Chordata; class Mammalia; order Carnivora; family Phocidae; genus Halichoerus; species Halichoerus grypus. Next base: position 20,804,553 of record NC_135723.1, on the reverse strand, counting down.
TAAAGTCAGCTTTTCATATACAGACAGCAGTAAAACTTGCAATCATCCCAGTCCTAAAGACCCAAATAATTAAATTCCTGCACATAATTAAGTTGTATAGGACCATTACTAACACCGCTATTTGAATGTTGCTCTTCAAGATGTAGACATTATTATTATAATAAAAGGAGAGGATTTGATGGTTCATTTTAAATGTGTTCTGTGAATTCTTTAGCCTAAAGATTATTACAGTCCTATAATGTGAAGCCATTTCTAATAGATAACTATTATGAAAAACCCTATTACATTTAAAAGGTGAACGACTATTTTATACATGTTTTCCAAGAAATGTGATTCAGTCTCTCTAGTTTTTGATACAGATAACTCTTTAAAATTAAGTCAAACTTATATAATTCAGGTCACAGGTTAGATTAATGATAGCTAACAATATCTAATGATATCATTAAATGATAAGGGTATAGAAATGGAAACTATAGATATTATGCATATAGCTGGATAGTCTCAATAATGCTTTGAGCACATCAGAGTAGGTGTTTTTGCAGTAAATACAAAGGATGATTATAATGACGACAATGATGATAATGATGTTTAGAGACAATTTTTAGTGTTATGAGAGGCTTCTGAAACCTTCCTAACCCTGGCAGGAGAGAAAGGCTATGGTTTCTGTTTTGGTCGTCTGCAAGTTATTAGATTTCTCAATGTCAGATACTCTCTGGAAAACATCAATCAATCTGAGTGCTAAACATTTGGAAGCATAATTTAATAATTTGTCTTCCATTCTGAGTTCCTAGATTATATCCAACAAATAGAAATTTCTAGGGAAAAACAGTCATTCATTCTACAACCGATAACTGAGCACCTACCTTGTGACAGGCATTTTGTTTGTCAGCTCAAGCTGCCATAACAAATACCATAGACTGGATGGCCTAAGCAACAGAAATATATTTTCTCAGTTCAGGAGGCTAGAAGTCTGAGATCGGGGTGCCAGCATGGTCAGTTTTGATTCTTGGCGAGAGAATTCTGCCTGGCTTGTAGATAGCCTCTTCCCACTGTGTCCTCACATGGTGGAGATAGAGAGCTCTGGTGTCTTTTCCTATTCTTACAGGGGCACCAGCCCTATTGGGTTAGGACCCCACCCTTACTACCTCCTTTAACCTTAATCACCTTGTCACAGGCCCTGTCTCCAAATGTAGTCACATTAGGGGTTAGGGCTTCAACATAGGAATTTGGGGGTTGGGAGGGCACAGTTCAGTTCACAGAAGTATGTCTTCAGGATTCCTAAACTATTAGCTGCAGAGTGCCAGGCACTGTGCTAAAAACTTTTACCATATAGTCAGTCACTGAATCCTTACTATGACTTTGAATTTAGTAATAATGTAGATAATTTAAGGTCTAATAGGTTAAGTAAATTGTCCAAGATGAGAAAGCTAGGTAAACTCAAAGCCCAGATTTAAACTCAGCTCCTTCCAACCCCAGTTTGTGTTCTTTCCAGTTATACCTTATTGCCTTGAAAAATACATTGTCCATATATTATGAGCAAACAACTTATTAGACTAACATTTTATTCAATGAGTTGAATAGCTATTTTGACCTATGGATAATAATAAATAATAAAGTAATTTGAGGACTCATGCCCTTGTCTTTTTGATCCTATAACTTATGACCCTTCTCTCAAGATACACACACACACACACACACACACACAAAGACAACAGAGAGAACAAAAGCAGAAGCAAAACTTTATCTTGAATTAAACAAAGGGACAAATACCATCCTGAATGACAAAAATATAAAAGAGAAAGCAAATAGAAGAATCGTAAAGGAGTTATCCAAGAAGAGTAAAGTTGATCCTCTTTACCACACACAAGGGGAGAAAGGATGATGACAAGCCAACAAGACTCTCTTCTGTGGGAGTCTTTAAGAGTCTCAGAAATTAGAGACATTAAGCACCACAGGAGGAAGAAGGCTATGGCTGAAAAGAGGGGAGGGTATTTAAAAGTCTGTATAAGGAGTAGATAGAACCCCTCACAATTTTACCTCCACCCCATGTGAGTAAGAGACAAATTTTCCCCCACCTCCATAAAAAATAGAGGTTTTTGTCCTGGAAAAAAAAAATGAATCAGATATGTTCTGGATTAAGGACATCAGGAGAAAAGAGTGTTGGACTTAAAAGGGGGGGATAAGTCCACTTCCTAGTGAACAGTGAGACTCTCCAGGTCTTCTTTCCAACCCCAGCTCCAGCATATTGACATCCAGAATCATATCTCCTAAGCAGAAGACTGTAGGATCCTTCCAGAAAGAAATGGAACCACACCAAGAACTAGAGGTACTGAAATGTGGACATTCCCCCTAAAATGCCAGCTGGCTATCCTGTTGCCCTACAGTAAAGCCCTTTAGTATACCAGTCCTGCCTGTAACCTAGAGAACTTCCGAGAATCTTTTTGGTGCCTCACTCTTAAATATCAATGGACACAAAAGGACCATGTGACATTTGAATAAAGTCTCCAACTTGAAATACAGAAACTAAAACAAATAAACAGGAAAACAGAGTTCAGGGGAAACAGAAATAGTACCAAACAGAACAGAATCAAGTGTCAAAGAAACTATAATTAAAATGCTCAGAAAGCTAAGAGAAGAAACACAAAACAAGAATAAGATGCTATGTAAAAAAAAAAAAAAAAAAAAAAAGGACAATTAAAGACTAAGGAAAAACACTTGGAAATTTTAAGTGGTATAGCCAAATAATGTCTTTCAATGGAAGGATCTCTCAGAATATAGAACAAAGAAAGACTGACATTATAGAGGGAGAAAAGATAAGAAATTAGACTATCAATCCAGAATGCCCAAGATCCAACTAATGTGAGTTACAGAAAGAGAGGACTTAAAAGAGAGTGAGGAAGAAATTTTAAAAGAAACAGAATAGCATTTCCTAAGATGATATTAATTTCCAGTTTGAAAAGGCTACCAAGTACTCAGACAATGAATGAACAATGGTATACTCCAAGGTACATCATAATGAAATTTCAGAACACCAGGGAGAAGGAGAGGATGCCCAAAAGCTTCTGGAGAGAACAAATGGACAAAATGTAAAGGAAAAGGGGATGAAATAGTATCTGACCTTTCAACAGACACAGTGGAAGCTGAAAGACAATAGAGCGATGCCTTCAAGATACTGAAAGAAAATGTCTGTAACCAAGAATTCTATATCCAGCCAGACTATTGTGTAAATGGGAAGGTGGAAAGGACATTTTCAAGCATGCAAGCACACACACAAAAAAAATGTATCTCTCTGCACAATTACTCAAGAAGTTACTGAAGAATGGGGTCCACGTAGCCAAAGGGAGTGAACCAAGAAAGAGGAAGACAAAGGGAGATCCAATATGGGAAAGAGATGAAGGAAACCTCCAGTATGAGAGTCAGAGGAGGCCCCAGCATGACAGCTCTGCCCCTAGCCAGAACACAGCCAGTCAAGATGAGAGCAGGAAACCAGCAGAGGACTCTAGGAGGTATGTGTCCAGGGAAGAAACAGACCAAAACATTAAATAACAAATTTGACCATGTAGAAAATCATACTGAGACACATTTTATGGAGTTGTTGGAGGTTGTGGAAAGACAACCAGATATTCCTCAAAAAAAATGAGTAAATAAAAAAAGCAATTATTAACTCTAGGAACAATAAAATATAATTCAAGAGAAGAAATGGAGTCATATTAACTTTCTGGTTCAGCAGTGAACAATTTGTACTTAGGCATTATAATGAAAACACTGAATATGTATGGACCTAACCAAAGCTGAAGTCTAATTATATTGGGAACGGGGGAAGAATACTCACTTATCATAAAGGAAATTCAGCCCCTTTTTTGGTAGTCAGTGTCTAAAGCAGGTATGTTAAAAGGTACTACCTAGAAATATGGAAGTTAATGCCAGAAGAAACGGCTCAAAGAGTTGAAAGGTGTTTCCTCTGAGGGATGAGGAAAAGATAAGATAGGATACAAGAGACTGATATTTTTTATTATAAGAGTTGTAGCACTGTTTGACTTTTTTTTTTAAGATTTTATTTATTTGACAGAGAGAGACACAGCGAGAGAGGTAACACAAACAGAGGGAGTGGGAGAGGGAGAAGCAGGCCTTCCGCCAAGCAGGGAGCCCGATGTAGGACTCGATCCTAGGACCCTGGGATCATGACCTGAACCGAAGGCAGATGCTTAACGACTGAGCCACCCAGGCGCCCCGCACTGTTTGACTTTTAAATCATTTGTATATGTAATATACTTATTAAAGTAATATTTTTTTTGGAAACGTGGATAAAAATCTTCACTTCATATCCAGGGCAGTATTTTGGAGTGGGAGAGAACGTTTTAAAAGCAATGCAATGGAAACTATCATTTGGCTCTTGGAAGGAAAGAGCCACATACATCAGAGATGAATATTTACTTATCTATATGCCAGATTCATGTGGGTTGATAACTTGAATTAATGTATATAAAACCACTGACATCAAATAATTACTCAACTATACATTTGGAAATGTACTTGAATTTTCAGGACTCCTTAATTATTCTGTGATCTTTTTGCAGTTTTAAGGTGTTGGGGAAGATATTTTGGATTACAAATAGACTAATGGCCAAAAAGCTAAAGTATTCAGTACTAGCATCTGTTATGCGGAGTCTGTCCTCTCTCCTCTCTGGCAGAGCAGGAAAACCTGCCATCCATAAATGACACAGGGCTTTGTATAGAACCAAAGAGCTTGAGAATTTTGCATTTTTAGGAGCAGTAGACATGAATTCTAAAGAAAAGTGTGTCCTTTTTCCCCAAATAAGGAAGTTTGGGGCATTAGGCACGAAGTGGTTAACTCTTGATTGATTCTGCTAATGGAGGGAATTGCGCAGATAATCTAAAACACTGAATGGAAAATATTTGTTTGGTTTGGGACCATATGACCTGATTTTAGAAACATATTTACCCCTTACATGCTGCTTCTTTCGGTTGACTCATATTAAAGACAGTTCACTTTCCCAAGTGAACATACGCTGTGGGTGGGGGAGCAAGAAGGCAAGCTAGGTTGAAAGTGGGACAGGGAATGAGTAAGTGTATGTTGACTGTGTTTTGGTATCACGTTATTTCCCAGTCTATCTTACTTCCAGTAGAATGCCAAACGACTTGAGAAGAAGCAAAAGTAATAAAGGTTTGTCAAAATACACCAGGCATTCCTTCTGATCCCCAGCAATGCACAAGATAGAGTTGGCACTGACTTTAAATCATCAGTCAGTGAACAAAATCAAAATCATGAGTAGCTTCACTTGAATGGGACCATGCTACCCCCTTCCTCATGCACCTTGGAGAATATAATATGCTCAGTAAATTATGTAGAGAGGATACATGAGTGAGCTAATTGTGTTATCAAAGAGGATCTGCCCTATTATTTACAGAATGATTATCTCCCAGTGAGTATATAGCCTTCATTTGCTCCGTTTTCATTTGAGGTCAACTTCATTTGAGGAACCAGAACTGGGTTCTTCTGGGGAGAGGATAGTACTTCTTGTTGTTGACAGTTTCCTTTAAGTAAAATATGACAGTTTCTCTGGTGCTAATCGCTCTTTTTTTTGCTAATGTGCCCTGGCCTGTGGTTTCAGTGACAAATTCGTTCTTAAACTGAATGTGGAAAGCTTTATACAAAAGGAGAAATAAATGAGAAAGATCATAAAATTCCATGTTAAAATATTTATAAGACTACTCATTCACATCCTCAGAAGATTGGGTTCTATCAGACTTTTTTTTTAATATTGCACTTCTATCTATAATTGGCATATAATTCTGTGTATTTCAGAACTTTATTATTTACAAAGAAAAAAGACTTCCTCGTGAATGTGTTGGGTATCTGTTGTCTGTACCTCAGTATGTTAGCCATTGTTTTTGAAGTAATACATAAATAATGAAAAACAACCCAAGTTTTATAACCAGACATAACAAAATAGACATTAAAAATAATAAATCTTTTGGTTACTGCTCTTAAATTCCTCAGGAGCAATAGTTAAAATGCTTCACACTGAGATTTTCTACTGGCCCATAACCGGTGGGTTTCACAAATTGGTTTATTTTCTATTCCTCCCCTGGAGTAATCTGGTTGTTCTAGAATAAATAAATGGTAGAGAATAAACATAGGTAGGAACGTCTCCAACTGAAAATTTTTCTTCACTTCCCTCTCAATTTTCAGGGCCCCGTACATCTCACGTTTACAGAATGAAGCCTCTCACTTGGGAAGTTTCTCTCCTCCTTCTCCTTGTTAGCCATAGACAGAGGGTGTTTTTTTCCCCCTTCCATGTGGAAATAAAGCTACTTTTTACCGCCCCCTCCCCATTCTTCCCGTAACCTGGGTCCCACTGTTGCGCGCAGGGCGTGATAGGAGAGGATTGGAGGACATCACCCTTCCATCTGCAGCCAGAGCTGATTATAAGACAGCTGGTGCAAGTCTCAGCTCTGAAGATTTGCCCTTCACCAGCTGGCATTCCGAACATTCAAAGATATCGAACTCTAACCCAGCACCTGCCTCCGAGCTGTTGTTGTTCTTAAAATCTTGTAATATACAGTGATTTTTTTCTCCTTAGTTTTCTCTGGTTTTATGAAGTTAAAAGCTGATCCCCTTTTCAGTCTAACTTCAGTGATATTTAGCCAAGGGATTTTTTAAGTTTGTTTACTTATTATCTCTTTTGTCTTTAGATCTTTTTCAAGTAAATTCACCGTGGTCTCTATTCTGCAAATGGGAGCATGAATGCCTGGCAGAATCTGAAGTCTAAACTTGGGATAAAATTGGGTCATCCGGGAGGCATTTCTCCAGGGGAGTCTTGACTTCTTCACCCAGCTGTTTGCAGGAAGGCAGCTCCTCTGGCCTCATTTTCTTCCGACCCCTTCTCTACCAAGTTCCCCAACAGGAAATTAAAAAGGGAGATGGTAAATAAAACCTCTGGAGCCTTCCTCTAAGACCCCTGCAGGCCTTGCAAGCCTCAGCGTTCTTATTTTTAAAACGGAGGTAACAATAGGACCTAACTCACGTAGTTTTTCTTATGATTGAGAGAATCTATAAGGTTGTTGTTCTCAGTCTTAACTACTTCTACTACAGGGTTTGTTATACATAAGATCAAATACATTCTATGTTCGTCATATACATTATGATTATCGTATACATTATGGTTCTTCTGTATGGATTTTCTTGAAATACTTCTAGAAATTTTTACAATTATCTTGCGCTCTCCAGGGTAAAGCGAGAGCAGTAGGAGAAATCGAGTGCCCTATGGAGAGGTGTAGGTCAGGAGCATTTCCCCCTGGTCACACGCTGGAATCACCTGGAGAGCTTGACAAATTATTGATGCCTGGAAACTTCTCCCCCTCCCCGCAGAGTTATTAAATCATTTGGTTTGAGATGCAGCCTGGCATTTAAAAACTCCCCAGATGATTTCAGCAGGCAACTGAGGATAAAAACAGCCGTTTTTGTGTTTGTTTGTTTTTTTTTTTTTTTTTTTAAAGATTTTTGTTTATTTATTTGACAGAGAGAGATACACAGCGAGAGAGAGAACACAAGCAGGGGGAGTGGGAGAGGGAGAAGCAGGCTCCCCGCAGAGCAGGGAGCCCGATGCGGGGCTCGATCCCAGGACTCCGGGATCATGACCTGAGCCGAAGGCAGACGCTTAACGACTGAGCCACCCAGGCGCCACCGGTTTTTGTTTAAATTTAGATTCAAGCCCCCCTTAGCAAAATCTAACACAGGGCTCTATCTTCAGTATACAGCCTCTAAAAATGCCGGCACGTAGCCCATTCACAAAGGAACTCTCCACCTTTTTTGGTAAGAATTGCAGGATTTTCTTGGGTGGCTATTGAACCATGATCTTATCCACAAGGGACCCAAGAAATCTATTAGTGAGCTCTTATAAGCTAACGTAGTTCAAATCCAAGCATCATTCATGGATATCAACTACTAGTTCTTTGCTGAGTGTTACCTGTAGTAGGAGACTATAGCCACTGATAAAACATTTCCCATTTTTGAATTGACAGTAGTCAAAATAACTTGTCACTGAATTCACAGATTAGTCAAAATACTAATTATCAAGTTTCTCCTCTATCACCAAATATTTCATTGACACAGTCATAAATTACAATTGCAGTTTCTGAGTCTTTCCATTAGACTCGAGACCTGTGTCTGTTAGAATGATCAGTCCCATGGCTATAGGTGCAAACTTCCCGCATCCTCCAGAGCCTATCCCCGCCCCCCCGGGGGGCTCTTGTTTAAGCACTAACCCAAGCGCATCAGCACCCTAACTTTCTTTAACCCAACGGTCCCCAGGAACCCTCTTCTTTACCTACTGCCTGTAACACAGCCACAAAAGCAGTATTGGGTGATGATAAGCAAGCTGACACCCCCCAAAAAAGCATAGATTAATTAGCAGCATCCATGCCCACTCTTGGGAAAGCAACATCTAGAATTGGTGGTAACGAAATTGGGCTAGTAGCATTCTCTTGGTAGAAAGACACCTTGATATCAGGCAGTGTGTGTGACTTCCAGCAACAGTAATGGCTTTCTTCTCAGCCATTAGAGCCCCGCTCAGAGCTGTAAGCGAGGCCTCGGGGCAGACTCACCTCCCCGCCCCGCGCCTGCTCCTTCCCCTGGAGACGTCTATCATTCATCACAGTGGTTTTCTAGCCCCAGCTGAACAGAAGCATCACCTGGAGCAACTTCTAAATTACAGGAGGCCCAAGCTGCATGCCAGATCAATTGAAAAAACCCTCTGGGTATTGGTGTTTCTTAAAAGCTCCCACATGGTTTTCATATATAGTGTTTCAAATCACTGACCTGGATCTTACCCCACCCCCGCCCCGTCCCCAGTTCTCAGACCTTGTCTCTGCCCCGATCTCCAGAAATGCTCCCACCATAACAAAGAGGCAACCACCCAGGCTTTTCTGTTGAATTGAATATGGATTGTCTAGATTCTCCCTGTTGCCTCGTCCCTGTGGGACCAGCATATGCCTTGCTTCTTCCACACCTGTAGAGGACCTCGGACACTTTTTTACCTGGTGGGCTCAGTCACCCCTAATGAGGCTGCCAGCAGAAACAGCTCTCTATCATGATGCATTTGTCCAACTCTTGTTTTTGAAAAACTGTTCTCTAACTTGATTTAAAGATGAATTGTGCCCAGCAGTCAAGCTCTTGGTGAGCTTGCTGTTCCTCCTGTTCATTATTCTTTTCAAAAAGGACAGCAGGGGCACAAAAATGAATTAGAAGCAAAAGTGGAAGAAGGGTGGATGGTGTGCATGTAATCCAGACCTTGCTTAGCATTTGAAACAAGAGCAATGGCATGGAAACATCCCTCAACCCCCCACCACCCCAGTATTCAGCAGAGGCCAAGGGTCCGAGAGCTCCATGGCCAGAAGTTCCAAAGGTACGGCAAAGGCTTCTTTTCCAAAATGCTCGTTTTTAAAAATTTTATTTTTAACATGTTTTGTGAATTAATTCAGTTTTATCTGAAGGTAAATGTTGTGTACACACCTGAAAAATAGAATGAGACATTCATTTGAATGAAGAATAGATTCCAAAAGGCTCTCTTATTACGAAACAGTGTGCCTATGGCATCATTTCTGTGTTTAATTAAAATTCAGTAGTCGGAAATCGTTTTCTTTCATATGGCTCCGTTTCTCAAGATTTAAGTCAATTCCTAATAAGTACTTCTCTGGAAGAATGTGTTACCTGGTGTCCAGGTTCAGAGCACATTTCCAATCTGGGGCCTCGTCATCTGGCCAAGCGGAAGAAATAGGCATTCCCACACCTGCCGGGTCTCCTGGACTGTGTGTTAGTTCTTCTTTTTATTTTTATTTAGATTTACTCATTCATTTTAGAGAGAGAGAGAGAGAGAGAGAGCAGGGGGAGGGGGGAGGGAGAGAATCTCAAGCAGACGCCCCCACCCCCGGCCGCGCTCGATCTCACAACCCCAAGATCATGACCTCAACCGAAACCAAGAGTCAGAGGCTTAGGCGACTGAGCCACCCAGGCGCCCCCATGTTAGTTCTTCTGCTCGGGTCACCTCTTCCACCCTCAACTCCTCCATCAGAGAACCGCCCTGGTAAGCATGGCAGCCCCAACTGAGGAAAACTTGGGCGGGCTTCAAGGATATATTGGCTTCAACTTTTCTACTGCTTCTTACGAGGTAGAGTCTGTGTTTGAGGCGGCATAGCTCACAGGTGCTTCCTGCTCTGGGTCTAAATCTTGATTTTCTCAAAACTGGGAGCAGGCAATATATTGAACATGTCTGTGCCCCAGTGTCCACCTGGATCAAATAGGATTGGCCTGTTGTGGGGACTGAATGAGAGAATATGCTTGGTAAGCATGCAGTTTATGTTTATAATTGCTATTGTTAGGTTCTTAAGAGCATTTTTAAATCTGGAAGTTTTAAAACGTTTTTCCCCATATAATCATGAAAGGAATATAAATGATCTTATACAGAAGCACTGACTGGCTGTATTAACATATTTTTGGTTTTAAGAAACAAAAACCAACACCAGCTTGCTTAAGCAGCCTGAATTATTAGGAGGATACAAAGATGTTAATAGAATTCAAGGATAGGAATGCAGCCTGGAAAGGACAGAGCCAGGGACTGCTCTGTGATTCTCGTCTTTGCTCCCATTCTCTGTGCACCTGCTTCCTCCCTCTTTGCTAGACCAGTGTTATCTCCTCCTTAGTCATTTAGCAAAACTTAGCTGCCAACAGGCCCAGCCACCAAAAGAAATCAAGTTGGTCTCTTTCAATACCAACCCTAAATTTCTAGACACAGGTCTCAGATTTCCAGACCAGTCACTGAGGTCAGGGCAAAGCAATATTTTGGGGGGTTTTTTTCTTTGTTTTTATTTTTTATTTTTTTTGTTTTTAGAGGCAGGGAGAGTCAGAGGGAGAAGGAGAGAGAGCACATCTTAAGCAGGCTCCACGCCCAGTGCAGAGTCCGAGGTGCGGCTCGATTTCACAACCCCGAGGTCATGAGCTGAGCCGAAATCAAGAGTCAGTTGCTTAACCGACTGAGCCACCCAGTGCCCCAGGGCAAAGCAATATTTTTTAAATGGCTCCTGAGAGCTTACCACTGTATGTAGGCCCTGAGTAAGTAGAGTACTACAAAGAGTTGAGGAGGACCTTTAAGTAACTTGGAAGACACGGCTAATCCGCAGTTTAAATGATTGTGGTTCATGTTGTGAACCAACTCTATCGTAAGGAATAAATATTTTCCATCTTAAATACAACCCTTTAGAACTTGAATTGCTCCAGAGAAGGTTTATATACCTCCAGGGATGATCCAGAAATGTGACTGGTAGAAATCTCCCTGGAAGCAGAGTTTTGCTAAATGATTGGAAATGGGGAAGAATTTTATGTAATATTGAAATAAACATAATTATTTGTGCAAATGACCGAGTTGTAGATGGGAACACTCAAATGTAATAAGGATGTCAACTCTCTCTAGGTTAATATGTTAATTTAGCTCAATCATAATAAATAAAGGTATTAAGAGCCCCCTCCTTTTTTTTTGAAGTAGATAAGGTAATTAGGTTGAAATTGAAAAACAGACAAGCAAGAATAGTTAGGGAAAGTCTGAGAATGATCTATTATTGGGAACTAACCTCAACTAGATTTTATAACATTATAAAGCTTTAACAAGTAAAATGGTGTGGTACTGGTGCATAAATAATCAATTAGACCAATGTAATTGAGTAGAAAGTTCAGAAATGGGCCCCAGTACAGATGGGATTGTGTGTGTATGTGTCAATGGTACTTCAATAAGATATTACATTAGTTTCAGGTATACGACATAGTGAATCTACAACTTTATGTTATTCTGTGCTCACCACAAGGTAGCTACCGTGTGTCACCATACAATGCTATTACATTACCACTGACTATATTCCCTATGCTGTACATTTCATCCCCATGACTTATACATGCCATACTGGAAGCCTATACCTCCCACTCCTTTCATCCATTTTGCCCATCCCCCCATTCCCTCCCCTCTGACAAGTGTCAGTTCTCTGTATTTATGGGTCTGTTTCTGCTTTTTTGTTTGTTCGTTTATTTTGTTTTTTAGAGTCCAGATATAAGTGAATCATATGGTATTTGTCTTTCTCTGTCTGATTTATTTCACTTAGTATAATACCCTCTAGATCTATCCATGTTGTTGCAAATGTAAGATCTCATTCCAGTGTGTGTGTGTGTGTGTGTGTGTGTGTGTGTGTGTACACATCTTCTTTACCCATTTATCTATGGATGGACACTTGGGTTTCTTCCATATCTTAGTTATTGTAAATAATGCTACAGTAAACATAGGGAAGCATGTATCTTTTTGAGTTAGTGTTAGTTAGGGTTTTCATTTTCTTTGGGCAAGTACCCAGTAGCGGAATTACTAGATCGTATGGTATATCTATTTTTAATCTTTTGAGGAACCTCCATACTCCACTGTTTTCCACAGTGGCTGTACCAATTTGCATTCCTACCAACAAACACTGCATTAGGGTTTCTTTTTTTCCACATCCTCGCTAACACTTCTTGTTTCTTGTCTTTTTTAGCCTAGCCATTCTGACTGTGTGAGGTGATAGCTCACTGTGGTTTTGACTTGCATTTCCCCATTGATAGTGATGCTGAGCATCTTTTCATGTGTCTGTTGGCCATGTGTATGTCTTTGGGAAAATGTCTGTTCAGGTCTTCTGCCCATTTTTTAATCTGATTATTTGTTTTTTAGGTGTTGAGTTGTAAAGTTCTTTATATATTTTGGATATTAACCCCTTATTGGATATATCATTTGCGAGTGTCTTCTCTCATTCAGTAGGTTGCCTTTTTGTTTTGTTGATGGTTTTCTTCAATGTGCAAAAGCTTTTTATTTTGACATAGTCCCAATAGTTTATTTTTTGCTTACGTTTCCATTGCCTAAGGAGACATATCTAGAAAAGTGTTGCTAAGGCTTATGTCAAAAAGATTACTGCCTATGTTTTCTTCCAGCAGTTGTATGGTTTCAGGTCTCACATTTAGGTCTTTAATTCATTTTGAGTTTATTTTTGTATTTTGTATAAGAAAGTGGTGCAGTTTCATTCCTTTGCATGTAGCTGTCCAGTTTTTCCCAGAACCATTTGTTGAAGAGACTGTCTTTTCCCCATTGTGTATTCTTGCCTCCTTTGTCATAGATTAATTGACCATATAAGCATGGGTTTATATCTGGGCTCTCTATTCTCTTCCATTGATCTATGTATCTATTTTTGTGCCAGTACCATACTGTTTTGATTACTATAGCTTTGTTATACAGTTTGAAATCAGGGATATGATACTTCCAGCTTTGTTCTTTCGAAAGATTACTTTTGCTCCTCAGGATCCTTTGTGGTTCCATATAAACTTTAGAATTATTCTAGTTCTGCGAAAAATATTATTGGTATTTTGGTAGGGATTGCATTGAATCTGTAGATTTGGGGGAATAGTGTGGACATTTTAACAATATTAGTTCTTCCAGTCCATGGGTGTGAGGTATCTTCCCATTTGTTTGTGTCACCTTCAATTTCTTTCATCAGTGTTTCATAGTTTTCAGAATATAGGTGTTTAGCCACCTTGGTTAAGTTTATTCCTTGGCATTTTACTCTTTTTGGTGCAGTTGTAAATGGGATTGTTTTCTTAATTTCTCTTTCTGCTACTTCGTTATTAGTGTATACAAACGCAATGGATTTCTGTTTATTAATTTTGTATCCTACAACTTTACTGAATTTATTTATTACTTCTAATAATTTTTTGGTGAACTCTTCAAGGTTTTTGATGTATAGTATCATATCATCTGCAAATAGTGAAAGTTTTACTTCTTCCTTACCAATTTGGATGCCTTTTATTCCTTTTTTTTGTCTGATTGCTGTGGCTAGGACTTCCAGTACTACGTTGAATAAAAGTGGCAAGAATGGATATCCTTGTCATGTTTGTGATCTTAGAGGAAAATCGGTTTTTCACCATTGAGTATTATGTTAGTTGTGGGTTTATCATTTATGGACTTTATTATATTGAAGTCTCTTCCCTCTAAACCCACTTATTTGAGGGTTTTTTGATTATTAATTCAATTTTGTTACTAGTAATCAGTCTGTTCAGATTTTCTTTTTCTTCCTGATTCAGTCTTAGAAGATTGTATATTTCTAGGAATTTATTCATTTTTTTTCTAGGCTGTCCAAATCTTGGCATGTAATTTTTTGTAGTAGTCTCTCATAATCCTTTATATTTCTGTGGTGTTGATCATTACTTCTCCCCTTTCATTTCTGATTTTAATTATTTGTGTCCTCTTTTTTTCTTGATGAGTCTGGTTAAAGGTTTATCAATTAACATCTTTCAAAGAACGAGCTCTTGGTTTTATTGATCTTTTCTATTTTTTTAATCTCTATTTCATTCATTTCTACTCTCATCTTTATTATTTCCTTCCATCTACTAACTTTGGGCTTTGTTTGTTCTTCTTTTTTCCTAGTTTCTTTAGGTAGAAAGTTAGATTATTTATTTGAGATTTTTCTTGTTTCTTGAGGTAGGGTGGTATCATTATAAACTTGCCTCTTAGAACTGCATCCACTGCATCCCAAAGATTTTGGACTGTTGTTTTTTCATTTTCATTTGTTTCCATGTATTTTTAAATTTCCTATTTGAGTCCTCCATTGACCCATTGGTTGTTTAGTAGCATGTTGTTTAGTCTCCGTGTGTTTGTGTTTTTTCCAGTTTTTTCTTGTAATTGATTTCTAGTTTCATACCATTTTGGTTGGAAAGGATGCTTGATATGCTTTCAATCTTCTTAAATTTATTGAGACTTTTTTGTGGCCTAACATGATCTATTCTGGGGAATGTTCCATATGCACTTCAAAAGAACGTGTATTCTGTTGTTTTTGGATGGAATGTTCTGTAAACATCTTAACTCCTAGATGGGATTTTTGTATAAGACCAAGGGAGTATTGCAAATCAGTAGGGTAGTGTACTCAATAAATGGTATTAGAACAACTGAGTGCAATTGGGAAACAAAAGACTTGACTCACATGTCACACCATATATCACAATAAATTAGAAATTAAAGAATGAGGCCATGAAAATACAATAAAACACTGAAAGAATTTTTATATAATGTCTAAGTAAAAAAAGGTCTTTCCAACTATGATTTAAAATCAAAGAGCAATAAAATAAAAAGTTGATGTTTTCAACTATATGAAATTCCAAAAAACCTCTCAGTGGCAAAAAAAAAAATGCCTTAAGTAAAATCAAAAATTGAAAAACGAACTGGGGAAAATATTTGTAAATCATATCACAAAGAGCAAAGTATTGATTATATAAAAAAGCTCATAGAAATCAATAAAGAAAAAATGAAGCAGAAGGAAAACAAAGGATATTTAAAAAGTCACAAAAAAGGAATTACAAATGGCTTCAATAAAAATGGCTTGATTGAAAAGATGTTCAACTTCACTCATAATAAGAGAAATGCAATTTCAGATTGCACCGAGACACCATTTTTCACCTATCAATTAGCAAAACTTCAAAAAATTGATAACCTGTTTTGTTTGTGAGACCATGGAGAGATCAGCTTTCATATGTAGCTCATGAAGTATAAATTGGCTCAATTCCAAAGAATGAGTTATGGCCATATCTACAAATTGTAAATGCACACATCATTTGACCCAGAAATTGAAGTTGTGAGAATTGATCTTACAGATAGGCTTGGAAGTGTACAAAATATATGTACAAGGTTATTCAGTGCAGCAAAAAATTAGAAACTAAATGTCTATCAATTGGGGGCTATTAAATAAATGATGGCATACACACACACACACACACACACGGGGAAAAAAAGCAAGGTGCAGAATAAAATGTATCGTGTGCCAACATATATTTTTAAGGGGGTTAAAGATTACATATGTGTATGTGCACTTGTATTTACTTGGTTATTCTCTAAACATCACTGAAAGGTAGACAAGTGACTGAAAGTTGCTGTGATCTCTTTGGCAGGGAGATAGCAAATGGGAAGATGGGCATAGAGATTTCATGTTAAGCTGCTTAAACTTTTTATGTCTGAGCTATGCACATGTATTATAATCTAGTCAAAACTTACAATATGTCTTTAAAAAGTAAACATATGTTGGCATAAAATATAAAATTTGCCTAAGTTTAAAAAATAAAACAGGAGTCTTTTTTTTTTTTTTAATTTAGCAGTTGCCTCGACCGCAACAGGCAGTCCAAACCCTTCCCAACCTCAGTCCTCACTGGAATCTTTCTTTTTTTTTTTTTTTTTTTTTTTAAAGATTTTACCTATTTATTTGAGAAAGAGAGTGAGAGACAGAGAGCACGAGAGGGAGGAGGGTCAGAGGGAGAAGCAGACTCCCCGGCTGAGCAGGGAGCCCGATGCGGGACTCGATCCCGGGACTCCAGGATCATGACCTGAGCCGAAGGCAGTCGCTTAACCGACTGAGCCACCCAGGCGCCCCCTCACTGGAATCTTTCAAAATCGATTCAACGTTTATTGATCATAGAAACAAGAATTTCAACTGAATGATATCTGGTCTTGTCACCTGAAATATAATCGTCCAGTGAGAAGAAATTTTTAGAAATTCCTTGGTGAACATTATGTTTTCTCAGAATATCTCACAATAATTGTGTTCCTGACAAAAGGAGAATGTGAGGTGATTCTATGGAAGAAATCATTTATAAATACAGAAAAATGTTTCTAAAAGAAAAACCATATCTAACTCCTCTTGTGATGTGATGTGAGGCATTTCTGCTCTGCGGGGGTAGATTTTCCATACTGCTGCTCTTCAGGACAACGATCACCCTCAGAAAGCAGGGCAATGCATCGCGGAGAGGCCCCAGCCTCGGGAAACATGAGGCTCTCCTCTCAGATAAATCTGGGTTTGACTCCAGGCCCTACTTCTTCCTAACTAGGTAACCAAAAATAAGATACTTAATCGCTCTGAGCCTCATTTTCCCTAGTTACATAAGAGAGGGATAATAATGCTGCTGGGGAGTACAGACTTTTTCTCTGCCCTTTTAGGTTCAGTCAGTGGGGCCTGTAAATTTAACAAACAAAAGATTAGCAGGAGAAAAGGAATATAAATGTATTCATATTTTTACATGCACGGGAATTCCCAGCAAAGAAGCAAAACTCAAAGAAGTGGTTAGACTCAGGAGCTTAGATACCCTTCTTAATAAAGGAAAGAAGGTTTGGGCTTCAAGGGATGATAAATTGTAGAGAAGTGACTAGGACATAGATGAGGGAATTAATGGGAGATCGGGGGTATTTTAGTAAGATTCCTTTGTGCAGACTCATCCCGGTGCTGGCTGTCCATCTCCAGTGAGCTTCTCATCCTAGTACAGAAGAGGGGGGAAATTTATGCCTTGTTCTCAGGCAGATGTGGGGAAGGCAGAGAACTCTTTCTGTTTCTATTGATTGTTCATCGCTTCCAGTTCAAAATGATCCTTATATCAAAGGGCATATGTGGGGATGGCATATCCTGATCTCCTTAAATGCCGATAAGACTTAATCCAAAGTCTTATCGGTATAGACTGCTGTCAATTATGTATAGCAACAACCCCAGTGCCAGGTGTATTTTAAGTAGTCAATAAATTGTTCAGTTTGCAAACGTGGATTTTAAAGAGTTTGTTCACTTCTACTTGGATTGCTAGTTGCTCACCAATTATTTTCTGCAGCACACTCTATGTGCTATTAACATTTTTCAAATGATCAACATCATTGTAAGTGAAGAAAAATGATGCTGTATGTGTGTACAATGAGGACTTATGATTCACAGTTTTATTTCTGTGAAATAGAGTATAAAAATTGGCAAACAGAGAGAAAAAAGATCCGAAAACTTTTTGGCTGCATTATCTGGTTTCCATTGGGAAAATAGATTCTAAACTCAACAAGAAAATTGTTTTAACTGGGAAGACTCTCCAAGTTTACTTCTAATGTGTATTGTACTAAAACAAATTAAATGGGCAGGCACAAATTGTAGTTGTCCTAATCAAACATAAATATAATTATAGGAGATTGTGCTATTGAATGTTTATATAGCCTAAATCATTAGTCTCTAAGTTGATTTTCTGCAAGTATAATACACTTAGAATATAGCAATGAGATCTGAATTAACAGCTCACTGTTAATAGAAACTCTTCCATTTATTCAATATTCAGCAAGTTTCTATTGAATACCAGATTCTGTGCTAAGTGCTAGAATACAAAGATGAATAAACATAGTGCCTGCCCCAAACATCACCCCCCAGAGCTCCTAAGGAGCTGTGAACATGAATATCTCAATTCAGTCTAAAGAGCACTATAGTGCCATTAGAAACAGGCATTGATTATCTTGGAGTCAAAGAGCCTATCCTATGCCCAGTGAAGATCCCAGAACAGTCTGGAAGTCTCAGGGAAGTTTTAATGATTTATTTATTTTCATTTAGCCTAATGAAAACCCAAGTGTCCTTATTTTTTTACTATCTGTAATATAGTTGTTTAAATGTATGAGTTGTGAACCTAAGTTTTTCAGGAAGAGAAATTCCTCTCTCTGGACCAGCCCTGGAAAGTTGTCTCCTTAGTCACTAAAGGCTCATGTCCCCCAGCACCCCAAGTAAAATGGCCTGAACTAAGTCAGGTCAATATATTTCCAACTCAGGGTAGCTCTGGACCTCTGGTAACTGAATTTGGCTTGAGCTGTGATTCCTGTCTGAAGAAAGTATTCATTCAGCATCCAAAGAAATATAATGAATTAGGGCTGGGATTGTGAATTTGAGTTCTACAGGCATGTAGAAAGGGTCCTGAATAACCCGTCAGTTTGTCTTTCTTTTGTTTCATTGGTTCTTAGCACATGTTTGCAGGGTTTTGCCACATCAAATATTCATTTAAAAAGGGCCATACTGTGTTTAGAAATGCTTTCAGTGCATTCTTTATGCCACTCAACTAGAGTGACATAAAGAATTTAGTTTTCTCATGTAAAATTGCCGGAACTTGTTTCAACAAATCTATAAGGCTAGTGCAGAAATCTTCATTCTCTTGTCCTTGTCCTCACAATCATGGATGGCTGCAGTAGTTCCTGCCATCATTTTTATGTTCCTCTAGGAAGAAGGAAATAGAGGAAGGGGCAGCATTTGTATCAGGAAAGCAAAAGTTTCCCAGGGAGCCAACAGCAGGCTTCTGTTGACTATTTATTGGGCCAGAGAGGGAAGGGGAGTTGGGAAGGGGATGAGTCAGCCAACCACCAGAGTCTGCTCTGCACCGCCCTCATGGATGCAGTGGATGATATTGAAATAAGTGGTTAATTGGCTTCACTTGTCTGCTAGTTAAAACAAATCGACTCTTATCGGCAGTGATATCTGATTTCTGCAGGAGGCTTCCAATGAACTGACTGGAGAGTGAAATACATACCGTTTCTGTTAGATATTTAGATGTGTGTTCTCCACCTTTTCTACTGAGTAGGCTGGGCCACTTCCATCTGACAAATCAAAGCATCGATATCATTACCCCATACCTCTCCTACATAGGAAGCCAGTGGCAGAGATGTGAGTCCTGAAGAGTGCTGTTCCAATTCATGGGCTGCTTCTATTCGGAAGAGTGACAATAACAGCTCTGTACTGAGTGCTTATCCACGGCTAAGCCCTGTGCTCAGAAGTGAGCTTCCCAGGGATGGCTCTCTGGGACCTCCAATCAGCCTCACTCCAAAGAAGAAGCTCTCGGACGATGTCTACTATGAATAGTTTCTCTCCCCTGACCCCCACCAAAAGGAAAACTGTCCTTAAATCAATGAAGTCTCTTTCCATTGGTGGCATCACAGAATCCAAGAACTATGGTATTCTTCCCACTTGAGGACACAAAAGCTTGTAAAGGTAAGGTAAGTTTTGGTAACTCACCCAGTGCTTATCCCCCGCTGAACACCAAGCTTGCATGATCGAGCCCCACACCCTCTGATTAGACTCCCCCTCAGACTGACGTGATACTACGTGATAGAGTAATGACCGTGTACAGAGTGCTCCCTTTGTGCCAGGCACTGAGCTAAGTGCTGGTCACAGGGGAGCCCATTTCCTCCTCACAGCAGCCGCCCCGTGACTACTGGTCCTAGTGAGCCCGAGTCCCATCAGGAAAACAGATTCTAGAAGTAAAGTTCCTTGCTTAGATGAAAGCCAGCTCATCTGTTCCCAGGCGCCATGTCCTTTACCACAGAGTGGTACTAGTTCTTAGAGTGACATGTGGGAACATTTAATTCTCCTCCATTTGACATGACTCCTCAGTTCTGCAGCCCAATCCCTAGGGACCTCTGTGGACACATCCTGACCTTAAGTCCTTTTATGTGCCTTCCCTTCCCATTTTTCTTTACTCCTGTATTCCAGTAGAGTGAATAGGTTAACTAGCAGAATTCACTTTATTGCATTAACTTGAAGAGCAGGGAAAGACATGGGGATCGATGCTAGGAGTGACAAAACACTTTGCAGGCCCCTAAAGAATTCAGTATCTGGATGATGCATTTTGGGGAGAGAGGCAACAAACGAACAAACAGATCTGTCCTGGAAGCTGTGGGAGCAATGAGTCCAAGCAACCCTGCCTAGGAAAACCCAGGAGTGCTTCAGAGGAAGTGGCATGGGTCTGTTACCACTCAGCAACAGAGAAGGGGAGAGGGGACTGGTAAAGGGGCAGTGTGTGCAAGAGCCCTGAGGAATGAATGAAGTTGGTCAAGGGGCAGGGCCTGGCCTGTGGGAGCAGGAGACCAGCCCAGAAGGAGAGAGGTCAAATCATGATGTTTGCGGGATTTGGTATTTGACAAACTAAATACAAACTCTTGTTGAGAGGGCACAAGACTGCCAAAGGCACTGAGGTCCAGGGAGAAGGATGGATTTGTGTGTGACTAGCACAGAAGTGTGACGTGATGGGGAGATACGGGAGCCAAGGAAAGGTACTATAACATCCCAAATGGAACATGGGCTTTGTTGGGGGGGGCAGGAATCCCCTTAAGATGCTGTAACAGTATCACTGAATCTCTGACTCACAAATAGGGTGAGTGGTTCACATGGCCCATACCTGGGGGCTTGTTAGAAATGCAGAATCTCAAACCTCACCTAAAATGCTGACACAATCTGCGTTTTAATAAGATGCTCAGGCAACTCATATGCCCATTGAAGTTTAAGAAACATGGCTCAAGTACATAGGGACAAACGAGAGAACTTTCTCGAGGGGTCTATTCTAAATCCCATCCAAGCAGTGAGTCCCAGTAGAAGCCTTCACAAGAGCAACTAAGAGGGGACATCAGCCATCGCCCAAGTAAGAGCAAAAAGAAGGTGCCCCGTGCTGTATATAACGAAGTGGAGAAGTAGCATGTAGTAAGAGGCTGCTGGTTATTAATTAACAAAAATAAGATCTCCAGGATCTGACCAAGCCATCCTCTGGCGCCATTGCAGACAGCCCTAGCAGCCTCAGAAGATGTGAGCATTTGAAGGCTACAAGCTGCTGATTACCTTTTCTCATGTCAACACAAACCCATTTGGGGTGTGTAGAAAATCCACAGTGTGGACGGAGGGCTGCTCTTGACACTGGAGAGATGCACAAGAAATCAGTGGCAGGAAAAAGGGACAGGACTGTAAAAGCAAAGCAGACAATCGCTGAAGGTGACTCAAATTTCTGTGGAGCATCACAGTGGAGCTTCTGAAATGAATGATTCGTGTTGCCAAAGAGAGTCTGGTTTAAAAAAAAAAAATCAGACTCGATGGTGACTTGCTTCAATAAGAGTCTGTCTTCATCTCAAAGGACTTTTAAGAATCTGTCTTCATGTGACAGGGTCACCTCTGAGTAACACCGAGGTGAGGACGCAACCACCATAAGAATAAGTCAGACTGCATACACCACATGGGGTATGGAACAAGGGTGAGTTTGAACCAAGCCACTCAGGGAAGTCTGTCAGATCTTTGAATAAATGGGAAAGAGGCTACCCTTTAAATGGGCCACCCTGAGAAGTGCTTTCCCTGGTGATGCAGTTTCTCTTCCATGAGCTAAAAATCAAACCTCCTCAAGCTCTAACCTGGTAGAAATTTGAACAAAGACTGGATTGTCTAGGATACTTATTGCCAGTATTCTGAAATAAAGATTTTAAACCAGAGGCTAGGAGGCCGGAAGGCCGGGTGAGCTGTGTGAACCGAAGGTGCGGTGAGGATTAAGGATCTCTGGAGAAACATGTCTGTGCAGCTCTGAGCCCCAGGGCCTTGGCCCCTGCTCCAGGTGCCTCTGCGCCTGGCAGCGCATCAGATGCTCACTGTGGCACATGCCCTCAGCAGTATGGCTTGTGAAGAGAAGGGAGGCAGGGCGCCTGGCTTTGTTTCTCATAGAGAGCTGAGTTAGAGACAAAAGATCCAGCATCATGATTTCTTTCATAGAGGTGCGCAAAAGAAATAAAAGTGACTTGACCCGGGAATTCTTCCTTCTGTCTCCAAGCCTGTGTACAAGGATCCATTTCTGATTCCATCCTCTGTGCATCCAGCCCACACCACCACTTTGGTCTTGCCCACGAAGCACATCTAAGCATGCATTCTAGAATCACTCTGCCTCTCACTAGCTGTGAGACCTGGGAAAGGGAGTAACCTCTCCCAGCCTCAGTTTCCTGATTTGTAAAAGGTGATAATAATTCCAGTCTCACAGGCAGTTGTGAGGGTTAAATGACATCACATGTGTGGGGTGTCTCGCATGGTTTTCTGACACATAGGAGATGCTCAGTAAATGGTAGTTACCTCCTCTATGTCCAGCGTATGGTGTAGAGGTTTTGTGATATGATGTGGAAAGGGAGCAGGAGAGAGGGCTCTGAGTTTCTAAGGTTGGTAATTAGGTTCTGGGAGTTGCTTCTAACTCAGAAAGGAAATGTAGCAGGAGGAACAAGTATGGGGTGAGATGTTTGGATTGACACATGCTGACTTTGAGAGGAGGAGATGTCAGAGACCCTGGGAAGGATGAACTGGTAGCCTGGGACAGTGGCTGGTGTCAGGTGAAAGCACGAACAAGGGTATGCAGGGGCACCTGGGTGGCTCCGTCAGTTAAACGTGGGACTCTTGGGACACCTGGGTGGCTCAGTTGGTTAAGCGTCTGCCTTCGGCTCAGGTCATGGTCCCAGGGTCCTGGGATCGAGTCCTCCATCAGGCTTCTTGCTCAGCAGGAAGCCTGCTTCTCCCTCTGCCTCTGCCCTTCCCCCTGCTTGTGCTCGTTTGTGTTCTCTCTCTCTCTCTGACAAACAAATAAGATCTTTAAAAAATAAAAATAAAAAAATAAACGTGGGATTCTTGATTTCGACTCAGGTCATGATCTCAGGGTCCTGGGATCGAGCCCCATGTCAGGCTCAGCACTCATCGGGGAGTCTGCTTGTCCCTCTCCCTCTGCCCCTCCCCCCACTCGTGCTGCACATGCACGCACTCTTTCTCTTTAAAAAGAATAAATAAAATCTTTAAAAAACAAACAAACAAGGGTATGTAGACTATGGGGAAAGGGCCAAGGAATGAGCCCCAGGGAGCATCCACATTGAAGGGTGGATTGGAGAAAAGAGCCAGATTAGTTAGAGAAGTAGGAGTGGAACCAGCTGCTGACAGGGCCCCGGACTCGGGAAGTTTCAGAAACAAGGTCTCCTTCTGGGAGCAGAGGCCGCAAAGGCCTGAGAGGATGAGGACAAAAGAGGCCACTGGGGACCAGTGGGGGAGGGGTAGTCAGTGGGGATGTTATAGAGATAGTGCCCTGATGGCTGGGACTGACGTGTGGGTGGGAGGTCAGAGCTCAGAGGTGGTGAATGAAGGCCACTCTAAGGGGGGACCAAAGTTGGGGGTGGTGTCAAAGAGAGGAAGCTGGACACTCGTGAAAGACAGGCACATCTGATTCCACTCTGACTACTGCAGCAGGAAAGCGAGTCCAGTGTAAACTGAGGAGTGCCAAGGTGACTGGAGTTTTGAGGGAGAAGAAAAGAGTGGGCGGGGGGGAGATGGTGGGCTGCCGGGGAAGTGTCCATCAGGGGAGTGGAAGATTACCAAATGTGGGTAAAGGTATAGGTCCGTGTGATAAGACCACGTGGGCTTGCTCACCGATGCTTACCGAGATTAAGCTCCTAGCCTCCCACAGGGACTGGGAGATAGGGGTCTTATCTTTGAGAGTTGCTTGGAACAAACAGTAAATTCTTTGGCAGCCTTGAGTTTTCCCAGGCATGCACATAAGGAGGGGCCAGGTCAGTCCAAGGACATGGCCTTAGAAACATGCTAGAGTCTGCTCAAGTCTCCTAGTGGAACCGGGGGGCAGACAAAATCTTCTGTGCTGAGTGTCTGCAGTCCAGACAGGCCGAGGTGGAGCCCTAGTCAAGGAGAGGGCTCCGGGGAGCCTGAGTTTGGTCAAGGAGAGAGTCTTTGTCAGAGGAGGCAGGTCATGAAAACGTAAAGATATTTTTAAGCTGAGTGGAAGGATCCGACAGAGAAGGAAGATGGAACCAGAAACTGAGGACAGGCTAAAATGCGCAAGTGACCAAATACACAGGGTGGAGGTAGGAGGCATGGAGGGACCCTCAAGTCTCACAGTGGCGATGTTCAAACCAGGACTCGCCAAATTTTCTCTGCAAAAGGCCACATTGTAAATACTTTGGGCTTTGCAAGCCCTATATGGTCCCTGCAGAAACTTCTTTTTTTTAACCCTTTAAAAATGCAAAATTCGGGACGCCTGGGTGGCTCAGTTGGTTGAGCATCTGCCCTCGGCTCAGGTCATGATCCCAGGGTCCTAGGATCGAGCCCCACATCGGGCTCCCTGCTCTGCGGGGAGTCTGCTTCTCCCTCTGCCTGCCGCTCCCCCTGCTTGTGCTCTCTCTCTCTCTCTCTCTCTCTGACAAATAAATAAACTCTTTAAAAAACAACAACGCAAAAGTCATTCTGGCCATACCAAATCAGGCTGCAAGCTGGATGGAGCCAGCCATCACTTGTCAATCCTTTTTCCAAGCTGTGGCTTGATCCCGTGTGGGGGGAAGTCACCCTTTTCACATCTCCTATGTACACAGAACTTTGATGTTCCACCCGCCTGTGGGGACTCTCTCAGAACATTCACCTGCAAAAATTTCATCCCCTCCTCCCAGCCAAGAAAAATAAATTACAACCTCATCGACTAGATGTAGAACTAATTTGTTGCTTGGCATCCCCCCAAATCCTCAGGCCGGATCCATTCCATCAAGCTGCGTGTCAGCAGCCTCCATTCAGAGCCAGGTGATGCTGTCTCCTTGGAGACAGCACTCTTTTGCCCACTACTTAAGTTTGATTGGGAGCAACTTCCTGCATGACAACACTCACATTAAAAATATCTTAGGATGGCACCTAAGGTCTGCCCATTCATTGCGTGCCAAGAAATTCCTGACTCACTTCCAGAAAGAAACCACCAGCAGGCAGTTCCGGGTCCCCTTGGATCGCAGCTCCACATGTGATTTAATTAACGGGTTTCTTAGTTGCATTATCTAAGAACAGAAAAAGGAAAGCAGAGGTGGTGTCTGTCCACGGCATCGTGCTAGTATTTCAGCCCTGTGTCCTTGGCAGAAAACCCAAGGGCTGGCCAAAGGAATTTGCTCCTCTCAGCTAATGATGTCTGAGAATGTTGTTTGTTTGTTTTAAAGATTCTGACATGTTTCCAGGACTGCAGGGTTTAGGTGGGGTGCCATGAATTAATGACTTCCTGAACCTCATATCCTCTGCTGTGCACCTCTCAGAAAACCAACATGTTGGGGCACCTGGCGTGGCTCAGTCATCAGTTTGCCTTTGGCTCCGGTCATGATCCCAGAGTCCTGGGATCGAGCCCCGCGTCGGGCTCCCTCTCCCACTCCCCCTGCTTGTGTTCTCTCTCGCTGTCTCTCTATCTGTCAAATAAATAAATAAATAAACAATCTTTTAAAAAACAAGCAAAACCAGCATGTCATCGTGGGGATGTTCCAATCTGGGAATCAGACTTGGATCTGAATCTCAGAGTCAAATGTCTCTGTCACCTTGAGCGAGTTACCTAACTTATCTGAATCACAGACTTCTCATCTGTGAAATGAGGATAATCGTGTGTATCTTGCAGGATTATCATGGGGATTAGACATGATACTTGTAACCTTCCAGGTGAGGCATCCAGCACCCAGAAAACATTCAGTAAATGGTTGTAATAATAATCTTAGTAAGGTCATAGAGTCTCATTTCAGAATATATAAAAAGAAGCCAAGTCCCATTTATGCCCAACAGCTTGGATATTCATCTGCCTGAAGATGAATGGCTGAGCAGTGTGATTTTTTTTTGCAAAGTCTCTTTCAGTTCTAGTTCTATAAACTCCAGATTCCTAATCACATGTTGCTTTACTCCCACGAGCCTCTTCTTTCTTCTTTTTTTTATTTGAATATAGTTGACAAATAATTAATTTCAGGTGTACACCATGGTGATTCAACAAATCTATTACGATACCATTGCTTATACTCCTTCTGCTGTACCTTTCATCTCCGTGAATGATTCATTCCATGACTGGAAGCCTGTATCTCCCTCCCCCCTGCACCCATTTTGCCCACCCTCCCATCCCCCTCCCCTCTGGCAACCACCAGTTTGTTCTCTGTATTTATGGGTCTGATCCTGCTTTTCGTTTGTTTCTTTATTCATTTGTTTTGTTTTTTAGATTCCACGTATAAGCGAAATCATATGGTATTTGTCTTTCTCTGTCTGACTTACTTCACTTAACGTAATACCCACCAGGGTCCATCCATGTTGTCTCAGATGGCAAAATCTTATCCTTTTTATGGCTGAGTAATATTCGTGTGTGTGTGTGTGTATCACATCTTATTCATCCATTCATCCATGGATGGACACTTAGGTTGTTTCCATGTCTTGGCTACTGTAAATAAACATAGGGGTGCATATATCTTTTTGAATTAGTGTTTTCATTTTCTTTGGGTAAATACCCAGTAGTGAAATTACTGGATTGTAAAGCACTTCCATTTTTAATTTTTTTAGGAACCTCCATACTGTTTTCCACAGCAGCTGCACCAATTTACATTCCCAGCAACAGTGCACGAGGGTTCCTTTTTCTCTACACCCTCACCCACACTTGATATTTTTGCATTTTGTCTTTTTTAGCCTAGCCGTTCTGACTGGTGTGAGGTGATATCTTACTGTGGTTTTGATTTACATTTCTCTGATGATTAGCAATGTGGAGCATCTTTTCATATGTCTGTGAGCCATCTGTATGTCTTCTTTGGAAAAATGTCTATTCAGTCCTCTGCCCATTTTTTTAACTGGATTATTTGCTTTTTGGTGTTGAGTTGTATCAGTTCTTTATATATTTTCGATGTTAACCCCTTATCAGATATGTCATTTGCAAATATCTTCTCCCATTCAGTAGGTTGCCTTCTTGTTTTATTGATGGTATCTCTCCACCAGCCCCTTTTTATCATGTACTTATACTCCATGTACAAGCTAAACAAACCTTACGTGCACACATACACACACACACACTCACTCACTCACTCTGTTACACCAAATACGAATTGTTCTCTTCTACGTATGAGCATTCACACCGGATGCATTCCCTACCTCAGGAGCTTCCTATGGTTCCTTCCATCCCTTCCTCCTTGTATGTCTCCCCGTGACAGCTAATCCAGGAAGTCAGCCCTGAGTGATGATAACCCTTGTTCCTCTCCCCCCGTCTGGCTCCGTTTCTCCGACGCATGCATACAGCGCTGTGTAGCTTTGGCAAAGTACAGTTTTTATGTTTTCTCTGGCTATATTTCCAGTTGGGTGTCTTTTATTTTAGTTTTTATGTTTTCTCTGGCTATATTTCCAGTTGGGTGTCTTTTATTTTTTCATTCCATATGTTTGTTCTGTCTCTGCGGTCGTCTATTCCTTGGCCTGGGGTTCTATATCTTGTTTCTTCTATCTTTCCTCTTGGTGCATGGCTGACATCCTGTGAATGTGTTTGATGAGGAAAAATCGAGAGATGATTGTGTGGGCAGATATTTGGTGTGCCTCGTGAATAGGTGCAATTGACAATGTTATATCCAGGAATGATAACTTGGCAACCACAGCAGGAAATAAATATCTTGGCAGGAAATAGAACTTTGGGACAAAGGCCCTTGAGGGCAAAATTGGGGATACCTGAAAGGCCACAGACAAAATGAAACATTAAATGGGTTTTATTATAAAACACAGTGCTGCTATGAGCTAAGGTCGAAAATAGGTATTCCCTATGTTGAATTGTTTGTAGCAGGGAATTTTGTTACAGGGAATCAGCAAAATGCAAATAGAGGTGTTATTTACAAGATACTTTGGCAGGGCACATCTTTTCTTAGAGTGGGATTTAACCTATAGTTGTATTATCTTCCTCCTGCCCCTTCTTACCTTTCTTTGAAGGAGTTCCAGCGACACCCAACCATTCTTTGTGAGTTTCCCTGGTTACCAATGACTTTCAGTTTTTCATTTGTGGGTTTCTGGTGTTAAACAAAAATCTGTCTGCTTTTGTGCTACATTGACAAAGGTTAGAACTAGTGATTGTGCTTTTGTCTCCAGAAAAGCATTGCATTTTGTTTTTTCAATAAAATTACTACAGTAACAAAAGAATAGAAAATGACTCACAGAGGTTTTTTTTTTTTACTGGAGAGGTTTTATTTCTCTGGTCACAGATTTCAGAATTTTGACATTTGATTTAAAATTCTATATAATCAATCTGGTTTAAAAAAAATAATTTGAGTTTCTCTACCTAAATAAAATAAACAAGATTACTGCTGCTATTTTTTTTTTTATTTGAGTCCCACCAACATCCCTGAATTGGCTAAATGTGTTTTATATGATTGCAGGAGAGTGTAGAAGCAATGGGAATTAGGGAGTATATGTGAAAAGCCCATTCCAAAAAAGAAACATATTTTTTGCATGATTACTAAGTACTGTTAAATGTAACAGTGAATTCACACGAGCTTAGCCTAGTTGAATCCATTAGTCAGGTGAGGTCTGGTGTAAGCCATGGAGGAGGTAAAATGAGCTGGAGTGGGTCTTGCTGAGAAATAGGTGTCTGAGCAAACCTTGGGCTGCTTTCAGGGGTATGACCCTGCTGACTCCCTGCTCACAGACCTGCTTCTCGATTTCCCTCCTTGCTGCCTGGAACCTAGTGACAAGATCTCCGGGCAGAGGCTGATATCTTGAGTTGGCGATGACATGCATGGGCATCCTCCCTCTTCGTGCTTCCTGAAAGGGGTGGCCCTTTGGACATCGCTCAGCCTGAGAAGGGCCTGCCCAGAGACAATCCACAACCCATGCACCACAAAGCTACTCTGCTCTCCATCCTCACAGCATTCTCCCCAAACTTCTCCAGAACTCCATGAGCTGAGGGACCGTGGACCTGTCAGGCCAAATATCTGCTGAGTGTAAGGCCACTTGCAAATTAAATTTGCAATTTATTTTCCTTTTAAGTCATCACATGGATATTCTCATTCCTCATGTGAACATTCTTCACATTCTACTGTCCTTTTAAAGAAAGGTCATGGGTGTCTACCATTGCCTTTTGGAACCCATGTTATTTACATTTCCTGAAACTGTGCTTGTCCACAAGTCCACGCCTAGCTGGAAAACAAAGCCCTGGCCTCCAATTTACCTTTTTTTAAAGGTTATGACTAGGAGCTTGGCTGATTGTGCTGATTCGATTTCTCCACACACCCCCTTTCAGTTTATCTTTTTTCAATCATGCATAATCCAACAGAAGATAATACCTGCTGAGCAATCTTATGTGCATACTAATTTGTGTTATGAATCCCTCTCCAGGTGGTTCTAGGGCATCAAAATATTTCAGCACTAACCTGCTTTCCAACCCTGTATTTCTAAAACCAGTAGCTTCTTTGTATCACCTTGTCTTTGAAGAATGCAGACTAAATGCTGCTCGAGAAACTGCTTTCGGAAAGTGTGCTCTCGTAAGCCTGCCTCTCAGTAGTTTCAACTGTTCTAAGGCACGTGTTGCTGATGACATTAGACAAGCAAAGTTTCAGTTTGACTCTTCTGGCAGCAAATCATTGGCTGAAATTCATTCTGACGATTCAAAATAAAATCTAGGGTTGTTTTTTTTTTAAGTGTCTGTTGGATATACCAGTATCTAGTTTTAAGAGTTATCACCTTACTTAGTGTCCAATAGCGACAGAGATTGACTCCACCTAGCAGCCCTGCAACATAGATAGTAATATCCCCATTTTACTGAAGAAATTTGAAGCCTCTAGAGCTAAGTACCTTGCCAGATACATGAAGGTGCCTCTATGTGAACACAAGTCTGGTTCCAGTCCCCACATCCTTTCCAATACAACTGGCTCTCGCTCTCTCTCTCTCTCTCTCTCTCTGCCTTTCATTCCTACCCACCCTTCCGGCTGGCCATCTTCCTTCTCCAGGAGCTTCCTTCCTGGCCTACCGCACACTTCTCCTTCCCCAACTCAGAGGTCATGACTTGAAACTCTCTCTTCTCCATTGTCTTGAAAGCTTCCACAATCCCATTCAACTTGAACTGCTCTAATGATAGTAAATCCTGAGTCTTGGCAGTTGAATCATGTCCCATTCTATTTGGTTACTAACTTTCCAGTAGAAAACAATTACAGTGATATGTGGGCCCACTTAATCGAGTATTTTCCTATAGATACTAGTCACAGTTGTTTTCAATGCTAAGTCTTTGGCAGAAAAAAAAAAGAGAGAGAGAGAAAGAGAGCCATAATATTAAATCATAAAGTGTTCATTGGAAGAAAATAATACATGATTTCAAGTAAAATTATGGAGAGCTTTCAAATTTCTTGCTGCCTTGCAGTTAGAAGTGCTTGGTATTAAATGCTGACTTGGTCAAATACTACACATATAGCATTCTATGTACCATTAAATATATCTATATATATTCTTGCAAGTTCTCAGTTCTGACTTCTTTTAAGTATCAAGTGCATTTCTAGGTAGATCAAGAAGAAGGACTGAAGGGAATACCTTTTCCCAATATGTGCATACATACATCTTTCTGTATTCTCTTTTACTCTAGTCCAACTTTGAAAACATGCTGACGTAGTCTTTTAACTACACAGTGAGTCTGTGAAATCAGACTGAATTGCTCAGAATCCCTGTAGACAGTATCAGTGATCCTCCATCTTTAGTACCTGGAGTACTTATTAAAAAATCATCTGAATCTGAATTTTTGGTAGGTACCCCCAGATGAATCTAACACAGGCGATCCCCAAATCCTACTTGAGAAAAGCAAAAAAGGAGCTATCATAACAAACATGACCTTATTAGATTCTCAAACAGGCTTGTGAGATCAAAATTTACCAGTGGAAAATCTGGGGTTCAGTGAGGTCCCACTACCTATACCATCTGGTTCCCCGAGCACACCATGTGCCTTTACATGTCATTTTCTCATGTCTGGAATCCCCTTTTCTTCTTCTCTATCTAATGAAACCCCTCTTGTCCTTCAGGACCCAACTCTGGACAGGCAGAATTCATCATCTTCTTCCTTATAGAGCCCTTGGCTTGCTCTGATGCTTTCATGTCTATCACATTGAAGATGTCAGGTTCTATACCTGTCCGTGCCTCCCCAGACTCCGTTCATCCATGGCAGCCTTCATCTCAGATCCCCACTGCCTTTCCCAGGGCCTGGAAGGT
Organism: Halichoerus grypus; assembly: GCF_964656455.1. NCBI lineage: Eukaryota > Metazoa > Chordata > Mammalia > Carnivora > Phocidae > Halichoerus > Halichoerus grypus. The sequence continues at coordinate 20,772,897 of NC_135723.1, read as the reverse complement.
AGGAGGTGCCTCTTAAATATGGCACTCAGGGGGCACCTGGGTGGCTCAGTCAGTTGGGCGTCTGCCTTCATCTCAGCACATGATCCCAGGGTCCTGGGATCGAGCCCCACGTCGGGGTCCCTACTCAGCAGGGAGCCTGCTTCTCCCTCTCCCCACTGCTTGTGCTCTCTCACACACTCTCTCTCTCTCTCAAGTCAATAAATAAAATCTTTAAAAAAATATATGGCACCCAGTTTGTAGAGCCAGGATCCAGACCACCACCTTCTGTCAACCATTCAGTGCACTTTCCTTCTCACCAGGAAATGCCAGACTACTCCAGCAGGTCATGAACTTTTAGGTGCCTTCCAGAAGTGCTCGATAATACACAGTATACTCACATGCTTTTCCTGGATGCTGTTGGTGACCTAAATCCACAGTGGTAGAGGAATTCTTAGCACGATTAAGGGAATGATGTAATAAGGCCTTGAAACAGATGAAAGGAACTACTTTTCAACACAAATATTGAAATCATCAACCTGGGTACCTTAGTGCAATATTCTAAATAAGCAACTGAACTGATGGGAAGCCTTCACATTGACTTCTCAAAACTTCAGACTCAAAACATTAAGGAAGATGCTAGGCTGCTGCCATAGAAAGTTATCTTGCTTTCGTCTGGCTTAGCTATACACCCTATTTCTGAGCCAACTAGCACTAATATTAGAAAGGGTTCGTTAGAAGTGGTCCCCGTATGCTGTGCTGGCCCACTGCCCCCGGAGAAGGGCCTCATTGTCACTTTCTAATTATGACACAATATTTCAAATGGATTCCTTCCTGGCTCTCGAGTTTCTCACAGCTACACTTTCTGTTTAGTTGAACCTGATCTATCGCACATGATCAGTGTGCCATCTGCTTTGTGAGCACAAGCAGCCCAGCTCTGCCCAGGCTGAGATCCAATCAGTTGTGGCTTGGACAACATGTGGATTTTTTTCCCTTGGTCATTGTGGGGGAGAACGTTAGTCATAGCGTGCTGGCTGTTTGTACTATGCCAAGTTGTCTCTTTCTGTCAACTAGATGCAAATGTAGCAGAAGGGACATGATTTGCATGTCAGAGTGGTTAGAAAGTTGCTATGTAAACCACCCAATGTGAAATTCCTAGTCACCTTCTATTGTATACGGAGGCGTAAAGAAATAGATTACTCTCTAGTCAATGTCAATTAAATCATCCTTGAAGACTTTCATCTTTGCCTTGAAGGTTATATTAATAATCATATTTGCATAGCTCTTTCCTTTTTCAAAAACTTCCACATTTGGCCTCACAACAGCCCTTTAGGCATCAATATTCATTTCATCTTGCATAACACACAGAAGTTAAATGGCTTTCACAAGGTCATAAATTCCATTGCACACCACTGTGTTTGGTCTTCTTTTCATTACACTAGAGCACTCCCCTTAAATGTAGATGCCACACATCTTCACATTTACCTACAAATGTAAACTCAGATGGGCTTAAATCTTAAAATTGGTGCTCCTGCTGGTTGGCAGTGGGGCCAGGGAGACATCACATTTCCACTGGTAGTACAACTAACTTTCTTAAAGAGATGGATGCCTACATATCAAGGTCCTGTGAACACTGATATCAGGCAGGCTTAGGAATGGTGCAGTAATGGTCCATGAAGTTGCTGGACTCAGAGCATAGTGAGCTTAATTAGGATGGTGTTAAAGGAAATTCAGGGCCCCATGAGGTGGCATGGTGGCTGGATATGTAGATGTAAACTATATGCAGAAATCTTGGCCTCTGGGGGTGCCTGGGTGGCTCAGTCGGTTGAGTGTCCAACTCTTGATTTCAACTCAGGTCATGATCTCAGGGTCCTGGGATGGAGCTCCACATCAGGTTCTATACTCAGCAGGGAGCCTGCTTGAGAATTCTCTCTCCCTCTCTGGAAATCTTGGCCTCTGGAAGTGTCGCTCTGCTGACTGAGTAGTGGGAAAGTGGCTGTCCTACCCATTTCATCCATGTACCCCCTTCCCTGGAGTTTTTTCCCCAAATAGTTACCACATGCATGGACCTATTACTGACTAACGGAGCTGAGCCATTTTAGACCACCATTGAAAAAAACAGGCCACCTGAACTGCCCTTCTCTGAACTATAAGCAAGTAAATTAGGAAGTGAAAATGCCTATGTCCTAACTCTTTTGTCTTAGTTTACTTGGTGAGAGGAGACAAAGATATTTTTATGTCATGTTGGGATAGAGACAAGGAGAAGTATTTGGCAAATCCAAAATGTGTTTTCCACATAATATGTAGACACTAATAACTGGCATCAGGACATAGCTTGTGATATTTTATTTTCAGTTCTGGTGATATGTTTAAATTGAACCATCTTATAGGTAAGTATTATAGCCGAAGTACATTATTACTTGCTATTTGCCTTCACTGCTCCAGGAATTTTTCATAAATTATCTCATTTAATCTCCTCAAAGACCCAATGATGTAGGTACTGTTATTAACTTCCATTTTGCAGATGAAAACACTGAGCATGATGACCTTTAATGACTTACCCAAGGTACACAGCTAATAAATGGAAGCACCTAAAGTCAAATTCAGGCAGCTTGGCTCTGGAGCTAACTCTCTCTATAACTATGTGCCCCACAGGATGTGGTAGGCAATACTCAGCTCCCAAAGCAATGAGGATGCTTTATATGCACTTAATGAATGTTCGTTGGATGAATGTTACAAACAAATGAGTAAATGAACAAGTGAATATTCAACCAACTTGCAAAGAAAAAAAGAAGTGTTTGGGGTACTTCCTATTGATAGGATCTATCTTCCCAAATATTGGATCAAAATAATTTAATAAAAGCAAAGCTCTGTATGATTACCATTAGGTCATCAATTTTTAAAATTTTAAATCAAAACGCATGATTTTCCAGAAATGCTATGTAGACATTTTAAACTGATTCTCTCAAAGTTATCTCAAGTAAGTCATGCCCATATATATTTTAAAATACTTTCCCTTGGGGTGCCTGTCTGGCTCAGTCAGTGGAGCAAGTGACTCTAGATCTCTGGGTCATGAGTTCTAGCCCCACACTGGCTGTGGAGCCTACTTAAAATTTAAGAAAAGAAAAACAGTAATAAATAAAAATACTTTCCCTTTCACCATGATTTAGGTCTCAATTCCTCATGTAACCTTTCTCCTCAAATCCAACCATGCTTGACACTGAAAAACTATTTATTTGAATGCCTATTCCTCCTATGTTAACTTTAGTATTTAAAATAAAATAATAACCTTGGGGCAGCTGGGTGGCTCAGTTGGTTAAGCGTCTGCCTTTGGCTTGGGTCATGATCCCAGGATCCTGGGATAGAGCACCACATGGGGCTTCCTGCTCAGCAGGGAGTCTGCTTCCTCTCCTTCTAACCCTGCCCCTGCTCTGCTCTCTCTTTCTCACTCATTCTCTCTCAAATAAATAAATAAAATCTTTAAAAATAAAAATAAGGGTGCCGGGGTGGCTCAGTCGTTAAGCATCTGCCTTCAGCTCAGGTCATGATCCCAGGGTCCTGGGATCGAGTCCCACATCGGGCTCCCTGCTCAGCAGGAAGCCTGCTTCTCCCTCTCCCATTCCCGCTGCTTGTGTTCCTGTTCTTGCTATCTCTCTCTCTGTCAAATAAATAAATAAAATCTTAAAAAAATAAAAAATAAAAAATAAATAAAAATAAAACAATAAACTTGGTCACAAACCCAAGAACTTGAAGGTTTTCTAGTTCAACCTCTTGAGTTTATAGTCAAACTGTTTATAGTGCATATGAATTTCAATCTGAAATGCTTTATGGATTTTTTTTAAGATTTTATTTTTTAAGCATTCTCTACACCCAGTGTGGGGCTTAAACTCACAATCCCAAGATCAAGAGCCACATGCTCCACCAACTGAGCCAGCGACATGCCCTGCTTTATGGATTTTTAAAACAAATTATTTTAACTGCATGCTACAAGACCAACTCCTACACTGGGAGAGAAAACACACCAGAAGTAACAGATAACCAACACGTAAAGAGAATCTGTGTGGTTTTCTCCTTTTTTCTCAACATCTTTGGGTGGCCAGTGTTGACATTCCCATCCAGGAAGAGTTGAACTTTTATCTGGAGGGATTTCACTAAAGAACACGTTATACCAGTTCTCTACCAGGAACTCCCCATCTGCAGGGGAAGCCAAGGTTCACTCATCCCTCACTGAGCGTAGAGCCAGGCTGCTGATTACAAAGGAAACATGGCTACCCCATCTGGCTGGAGAACTCATATACACATGCAGAGCTATAGTCAAACATAGTCATATAGTCAGATGCCCTGCCAGCAGCCTTACTATCATGGGTAAACCAAGGAGAGTTTGAGCATATGCCAAAATTTTCCGGGTGTGGGAGAGTAAATTTAGGAAACTATGTATTTGATGGTGAAAGGGAACAGCCAGAAAACTAAAAGAGCTGGTGTATTATAATGGTGTCATATTATTATCAGTGGTGTATTATAAAGATAAGTTTATATTTATATTTATTATCACAGAATCCCATGAAGGATCCTCATCAAGAACCCAGACTCCCTCCATAAGCTGTCTCCAATATCCCCTATGGCAAGAATTGGTAAACTTTTTCTGTAAAAAGCCAGATAGTAAATATTTTAGGCTTTGTAGGCCACATGGTCACTTGCAATTCCTCCACTCTGTAGTTGTACCACAGAAAGCAGCTACAGACAGCCAAGCAGGACTGCATTCCAATAAAACTTTATTTATAAAAACAAATGGCAGGCTAAATTTGGCCCAGCGCCTATATTTTGCTGACTGCTGCCCTTAAGTCTCAGAATCTTCTCAGAAAAGGTAGAGCACACACTCCTTACTGAGTCACCTTGCCCTGAAAGTGTCACACATCACTTCCATTGGTGAGAACTAGTCTCCTGGCTTCACCTAGACACAAGGGTCCCTGGGAAACGTAGTCCCCGGTTGGGAAGCCACTTCCCTGTAATACCTCTGCATCATGGAAGAGAAACACGAGTCCTTCATAGACATTTAGCCATCTCAGCCATAGGCATATCGCACACATAGCAATTATTCTGCTGGTCCTATAAAAGAAATGTATGTTAAATTTCAGGTTTCTTAAAAGCAGTACTATTCATAGAAATGAATTTTAATACTTAATCACTAATTTACTGGCTATGAATTTCTTGGCCCAGACTGCTGTTATAAAACTAGTTTTCAAAAGGGGTGAGGAATTCTTAATCTCAGGAAACAAACTGAGGGTTGCTGGAGTGGGGGGGTGGGAGGGATGGGGTGGCTGGGTGATGGACATCGGGGAGGGTATGTGCTATGGTGAGCGCTGTGAATTGTGTGAGACTGTTGAATCGCAGACCTGTACCTCTGAAACAAATAATACATTATATGTTAAAAAAAAGAAGATAGTAGGAAGGGAAAAATGAAGGGGGGGAATCAGAGGGGGAGACAAACCATGAGAGACTGTGGACTCTGAGAAACAAACTGAGGGTTTTAGAGGGGAGGGGGGTGGGGGGACAGGTTAGCCTGGTGATGGGTATTAAAGAGGGCACGTACTGAATGGAGCACTGGGTGTTATACGCAAACAATGAATCATGGAACACTACATCAAAAACTAATGATGTAATGTATGGTGATTAACATAACATAATAAAAAAAAGTATAAAAAATGGGTAATTCATTCTGTATTGGAAATAATAGATTGTATTTTTATTGAAATGTTGTTATCTGCAAATGTAGCATCTAATGGAAAGTGGTCGTTTGTGTATCTATAATTCCATGCTGGCTTTTCCGTGTAGGTTTCATCAGAATACTCAGCAGGTGGCTCCATCCATGAAGACCTTGAATTGTTTCCATAGTTGAAGTGCTTTCTTCAGAAGATGAGGAAAATATGGTTCAGAGATTAAAAAGCTAGCAAACCATTCAATTAAAAAATACAACCATAAAGAGATTTTTTTTAATTGTAAGAAAAAAAAAACCCAGGAATTTCTAAAACCGTAGTTTCCACGGTAACTTTGACTCTTCTATGTGCATAAAGTGCTTTGCGTAGCTACAAAGATATTGTATCAAGACCAAGTTGTGTCCAAAGCAGCAAAAGCCCTGATTATAGACACCCTAATTCACATGCATCCCTTTTTCATAATTTGTCTGAAAGAAAATGTGATATTTTTTGGCAAAGCTTTACGTATGTTTTATCTCTGCTCTAAGGTGAGTTATTTCAAATGCATGGGGAGAGATTGACCTATCTCTGATGGACTTGTGGATAAGGGAAGAATTGATCCTCTGCTTTGTTTTCCACTTTTTCCAGTGCCTAAATTGACAGGTGTCTTCATAACTGCTTAAATATCAGAAAAGACTGCCTGACTCAGTGTGAGTAGTGAGTTGTGTTGCTGCTCGTCAGTTCTGTCTCCCTTTTGGAGTTCTCCCTCTGGGCACAAAGCTACAAACCGCCAACTCAGCACAGGTGCACTGCGCTTTACCTATTCAAATCCTATGTGAAATATTCTATCATGGTTTCTAAATAATTTTTGGTGAAGCCTTTTTCAATACAAAAATTCCCAATGTAAATATCCCCTCCTACAATTATCCATTTTTTTGTGGAGAAAAATTCCTTAATTGGCTTGCATGGCACTGATACAAATGAGCACATAAAGGTGTTTTATGTGGCTATGCTCACATTCTTCTAATCACAAATCACTTTCACACTCCCTGCCTGTATTAAGCATCACAGGCTACGCGCCATTGCTGTCACTTTATAGATTTGACTTTTCAAGGCTCACAACCCAGCAGCTGCTTTCATCCTCCTGGGTGCCTGTGCCTGTAATTTAAATTAGCTGCCCCAGCAGGATCGATGTCATCTGGGTGATGAACTTGTGGTCAGCTTAACCAGTGTTCCTATAAAGCCCTGTAACTGGAGCAAATATCAGCATAACAATATTAGTTATCCCTTTAGTGTATAACATTGAACTTGTCAGTATCGCTAAGGGTAAATGGTAACTAAGGTAAACACACAATTATATCTGCAATTTACAATTTAGAGGAGTAATTAAAGAAACACAAGGAAATGGGGCTCCTGGGTGGCTCAGTCGGTTGAGCATCCGGCTTTTGATCTCGGCTCAGGTCATGATCTCAGGGTTGTCAGACTGAGCTCCATGCTCAGTAGGGAGTCTGCATGACATTCTCTCTCTTCCTCTCCCTCCTCACTCTGAAATAAATATAGATCTTAAAAAAAAAAGTAAGTGACCTGAAACCAACGCTTAGAGAAATGAAATCTGAAAGGTCCATGACTAGAAAGGGGCAGCACTAGCCCTGTCTCTTCTCCCTGCCTCTTACATAGTGGAGGAGAGAGTTGGCATCCTAAGACCATGGATGTTCCTAGCTCTTACTGGGAACTCACAATGTTTGTTTCTTGCCCTTCTCTACCAAAGTACTTTTAAGTATCTCAGTCTTCAACCCTTATTTTGGATTCACAACTTAATCTAGTCTTGCTTTTTGTGGTCTCACAAGAAGTAGACCCTTTCGATTCGTCCTGAACCCTCAAGAAGTTCCTAGGCTTTTCCTCCATCTTCCTTCCTCTTCCACCATTTTTGTTGATTCCAAGAATGGCTTCATACCCTGCCCTCCTCTTGAGAGCAAATGAGCCCTCAGGATTCCTGTGTCTTTTTCTCTACCCAATCAGTAAGGCAAAAAAAAAAAAAAAAAAAAAAAAAAAAAAATATATATATATATATATATATATATATATATATATATGGTCATTTCTCTTCATGACTCTCCCAAAACTGTTCTTTATTTCTAATCTGAGTGAAATAATTCTCCTACTTTCATTTAACCTTAGGTGTTTATCCTTTGCAGCTATTGCTCGCTTGCTGATTAATTTTCATTTACGTACAAATCCATTATGACATCCAGCAGACCCCCTGCGAGTTCACAGCTTGCCCTCTATGTAGGCTGTATATTTTGAAAAGTCTGGGAATTACTTGCAATCTGAACTAAATTAGAATTTAATTTTTTAAAACACTTGAGCAAAATCTAAAAAGAGTTTATACACAGATGCAAGGTGACTTAGCCACATACAGTGTAAAGTTTTGGGGAAACACTAAATCATTATTTTGTTGGTTTGCCTTAAGAAGTTGTAAAATAGAATATTAAGTATAAAATTATTTGCTTTTTACCTATGCCATGTGTTCTCACCCAACACTTTTTGGAGGGTAGTGATTTTATGTGATCTTATGATTAAAATGGCTGATGTATGATCAGAGATCTTTGTAATCAAAAGCGACACACGGAGAACCTTCTGGCTGGCAGTTACTACCAGTTTTTGCCCCTTTGCCACATGCGCTGCATGAAACCTTAGCTCAAATGAAGCCAGATGTAATGCTTTTTGATGTTTTCCAAAAGCTGTGTGCATTAGATTGAAAAAAAAACACACTTTGTTTCTCTTTGGGGAAATAAAACATGCAGGTACAGAACAATGAGACAACAGTACAGAAGAGAGAATCTGATGGGAGGCAAAATTGCCTGCTAGACTGAGTGCCGTGCGAGTTAAGAGCCACTGTCCAGAGTAAGCTGTGGATCTGGTTGTGTGAAGCCAGAGCATCCTCGTTTAGTGGCAGGAGCTCAGAACTGAATGAGAACAGGAAAGACCGATATTTCTTTCTTTTGAAGCCAGAGCCTCAATTAGACCTGGGAATGGAATTGAAAGCATAGCCCCTTTAACCACTCTGTTAGAACTGTTTGTACGTGATTCTTCTTGCCCATCTGTATATGCCATCAAACAGTATTGCTCTGCCCCTTGAAAAAGGAAGGAACTGGGTTGCTGAAGAGGACTTCTGCAGGACTGTTCAGATCCCTGGTGAGAAGTGACCGGTGGAACGCGATCGGTCTTTCAACAGGACCTTCACGGCTTTTCCAGGATCAGCTTAGAGAGAAAAAATTTCAGTAGCCCGGATGGGGACACCTTCTGCTTTGTCCATGATGAGGAAAACCTCCAAATACAAGCTCACTGTAATTTCACAACCAATCATGTGTTCTAGAAGCTCTGAGTTCCTCATCCTGCTCTGGTCAGTTCCCACATACCTCAGTCTTGTCAGTCTCAACATATAGCAAAGGAGATCCTACCAGGTAGAGTGAAAAGGTCAACATTTTAAAAACACTCCACAAGGAAATGTGTGTGATTATTTTTATTAAATTTGAAATGCACAAAGGACTTTGCATGGCATAAAAGCAGTGGAATAAACTATGGGACAGAAAAATGGACACACGTGACAATGTAAAATTTAAATATTTTTATGTTTCAGAGGATAGTGTACATAAAATGTCAACGCAAATCAAAATTAAGAGACAATGTCTCCAACAAAGGGTAAATGTGTCCAAAATATAAATCCATCTTTTAAACCAATAAGAGAAGCACTAAAAACTTGAAAGAAAAAGGAATCAAAGGTCAGAGCAATTCACAAGGGAAGAAATACAAATGTACTCATTAAACAAACACCAACTGTGTAGCAAAGCACTATTGTAGGTGGTGGAATATAACAGTAAGAAAAGACCAAGTTCCTGCCTTCATGGGGAAAAAAAACATTCTGATGTGCAAAGGTCATCAATAAGCAAATTTTAAAAGTAAGTAAGTAACTACATAATATATCTGATGGTGATAAGTACTTTAGAGGAAAATAAAGCAGAGCAGAGCAATACAGGATCCCAGGGGTTGATAGGCTATATACCTCTCTGAGGAGGTGACATTTGAGCAGAGGGAAGAGAGAGCACTCCTAATTAGATATCAAAGAGCAGAGCTTTCTAGGAGACCCGAATAGCATATGCAAATACCCTGAGGCAGAGAGTACTTGCGTCTTCAAAATAAGAGCCACCAGCGTGGCTGAGCACAGTCGGCAGAAAGGAGAGCAATGGGCAATGAGATCACAGAGGCAGGAGGTGGGAGCAGGCCATGCAGGGTCTTCCCTGCTCCTCCCTGCCTTTGCTCTGAGTGAGATGTGAAGCCCTTTGAAATTTCGAGCAGAAGAGTGACGAAATGTAGCCCTAAGGTTTAAAGGGACCATTGCTGTGGCTGTTGTGCGGGAAAAGTGTGAGAAGACAAAGGCTAAAACAAAGGAAGTAGTTCAGAGGCAATTATAACCTTCCAGGTAGGACACAAAGGTAATTTGGACTAGGATGATAACAGGAGGGGTGGTGAGAAATCATTTTTGGATATATTTTAGAGACTGAGTCAGTAGATCTTGCTGAAAGATCCAGTCTGGTGTATGAGGGCGAAGAGTCTCCAACGACATCTGAGTTTTTTGACCTGAGCAACTAGAAGTGATTTGCAGCATGGGCGCAACTGTGGGGACAACTGGTTTGAGGGGGACACTCGGGAGTCCCCTTTTAGGCACGCTATGTTGGAGTGGTTCCTCCAAAGCTGTTGGACGCGTGGGTTTACGGTTCAGAGGAAAGGGCGGCACCGTGGGCAGACATTGCGAGTCATCAGGGTAAGAATGATTTTTAAAGCTGACACCAGGTGAGATGATCTTTGGCTAGGTGCCGAAGAGGAAGGGAGGAGGAATTTGTCTGGGAGTGAGCCTGGGACACCCCCACGTCTAGAGTCTGCGATTTCCCGATGCCCACCGGCTGGGGCGGGCGCAGCTCTGGGTCCCCGCTCTCCGCGCCTCAACTCCGTGCCACAGCGTCAGCCTCTGGCTTCCGGCAAACTCGCCCCCTGCGCCCCTGCGCTCCGCAAACCCCAGTTCAGAGCTCGCACTGCCCCCGCAGGTGTTCTGGACGGAGTCAGGCGCTCACAGGTGTGTCAGGATGGCCGAGTGGTCTAAGGCACCAGACTCCATTTTCTGCTTCCTGAGCTTGGGGCTTCAGGTCTCCGGGTGGAGGCGTGGGTTCAAATCCCACTTCTCACATACTGGCGTTTCATTCTTGCCGTGTTCAAATTCTGCAGCCTTTAAAATTAAATCACAACCTCCTTCTTAGGCAGCAACACTGAATCTTATCCTTCCTCCCTATTACGGTCCGCACTTCACCCTTCTTAAGCCAGTGCGGTTTAGATGTCTTTCTCTGCCTGCCCTTCCTTCCTCCCTCCCTCCTCTCTTTTTCTTTCTTTCTCTCTTCCTGTTGGTACTTACGGTGTTTATGAATATCTATATGGAATAATAGTAATAGTAATATGGACTTAAAATGTAGGTCTTACAATGTAGATGAGGTGAAGGTTTTAAGTTCCTGTTTCCAGTATTTTAACTGTTCTGAGAGTGTAAGTGGCAGGCGTTTTGAGCGTTCTTCCACCCTTCTCTGTGTGTCCCTCCCTCTCCCTTGCACCGATGACTGAGGAGGAGCCAGCAAAGAGGACTGAGAAATATAGACGAGTAAAATTTTTGTGCAGCCAGATGTGTCAAATTTTTGCTTCATGGTTTGCTCCATTCCTTTTATGCTTGTCTACTCCTTTGATGCTTAATGGAGTGTTCTCCACTTCTGAGAATATTGCAAATTATATCTAGAAGCAAAAACCAAGACTGGGGCAGTTTCTTGAGCAAAGGATTAATATCCCTGATTTATAAAAAACTCAAAAATCTCTAAGAGAAACACAAACACTTCAGTGGAGAAAAAAGCTACACATACGAACAAGTGTGAAATCAGGAAGTCATAAGCTTTATGTTTATCATTTTTTTTCTTTAAAAAAAATTCATCTTTGGCTTCCAAAGGAGTGAAACACATAATATTTTAAGTACATACTCTAATTTAAAAGCAAAGACAGAATAAAGAGTCTCATCAAGAAACTTCCCATGGTGGGCACCTGGGTGGCTCAGTTGGTTAAGCGGCTACCTTTGGCTCAGGTCATGATCCTGGAGTCCTGGGATCAAGCCCTGCATCCGGCTCCCTGCTCGGCAGGGAGTCTGCTTCTCCCTCTGACCCTTCCCCCTCTCATGGGCTCTCTCTCTCTCTCTCTCTTATTCTCTCTCAAATGAATAAATAAAATCTTAAAAAAAAAAAAAGAAAGAAACTTCCCATAGCATGTGTTTATGATGCACGTATTCTTTTCTGGTAGAAAATATTTTATCAAGTATATGTGGTATTTTTTATTTATTCATTTTATGATTGAAATATAATTAACATACAGTGGTATATTAGTTTTAGGTGTATAAGGTAATGATTCAAAAATTCCATACATTACTCTGTGCTCATCACCATAAGTGTACTCTTAATCCATGGGCAACTGGGTGGCTCAGTTGGTTAAGTGACTGCCTTCGGCTCAGGTCATGATCCTGGAGTCCCTGGATCGAGTCCCGCATCGGGCTCCCTGCTCGGTGGGAAGGCTGCTTCTCCCTCTGCCTGCCGCTCTCCCTGCTTGTGCTCTCTCTCTCTCAAATAAATAAAATCTTAAAAAAAAAAAAAACACCACAAATTAGTGTTTTCATTTTCTTTGAGTAAATACCCAGTAGTGGAATTACTGGATGATATGGTAATTCTGTTTTTAATTTTCTGAGGAACCTCCATACTGTCTTCCACAGCGGCTGCACTAATTTGCATTCCCATCAACAGTGCACCAGGGTTCCTTTTTGTCCACATCCTCATCAACACTTGTCATTTCTTGTCTTTATTATCCTAGCCATTCCAACTGGTATAAGGTGATATCTCATTGTGGTTTTGATTTGCACTTCCCTCAAGATTAGTGATATTGAGCATCTTTTCATGAGTCTGTTGGCCATCTGTATGTCTTCTTTGGAAAAATGTCTATTGAGGTTCTCTGCCCATTTTTAATTGGATTATTTGTGGGGTTCTTGTTGCTGAGTTGTGCAAGTTCTTTATATATTTTGGCTATTAACCCCTTATCAGATATATTATTTGCAAATATCTTCTCCCATTCAGTGGGTTGTCTTTTTGTTTTGTTGATGGTTTCCTTCACTGGGCAAAAAGCCTTTTATTTTGATGTAGTCTCCATAGTTTAATTTTGCTGTTGTTTCCTTTGCCTAAGGAGACACACTTAAGGAAATATCTATGGCTGATGTCAAAGAAATTACTGCCTATGTTTTGTTCTAGGAGTTTTATGGTTTCAGGTCTCACATTTAGGTCTTTAATCCACTTTGAGTATATTTTGGGGTATGGTGTAAGAAAGTGGTCCAGTTTCATTCTTTTGCATGTAGCTGTCCAGTTTTCCCAGTACTCCCAGTTATTAAAGAGACTGTCTTTTCCCCACTGTATACCCATTGTATATTCAGGCCAATATCTCTTATTAACATAAATGCAAAAATCCTCAACAAAATATTAACAATAACAAATCCAACAATACATTTTAAAAAATCATTCACCATGATCAAGTGGAATTTATTCCAGGGGTGCCAGGGTGGTTCAATATACACAAATCATTTAACATGATACATCACATTAACAAGAGAAAGGATGAAAACCATATGATCATCTCAATATATGCGAAGAAGCCTTGGACAAAGTACAGCATCCATTCATCAAACTTGCAACAAAGTAGGTTTAGAGGGAACATACCTCAACATAATAAAGGCCATATATGAAAAACCCACAGCTAACATCATACTCAATGGTAAAAAACAGAGCTTTTCCTCTAAGATCAGGAACAAGACAGTGATGTCCACTCTTACCACTTTTTTTCAACATAGAGCTGGAAGTCCTAGCCACAGCAATCAGACAAGAAAAAGGAATAAAAGGCATCCAAATTGGTAAGGAAGAAATAAAACTTTCACTATTTGCAGATGACGTGAGAGTATACATAGAAAACCCTAAAGACTCCACCAAAAAACTGCTAGAACTGAAAAATAACTCAGTAAAGTCACAGGATACAAATTTAATATACAGAAATCTGTTGCATTTCTCTACGCTTAATAATGAAGTAGCAGAAAGAGAAATTAAGAAAACAATCCCACTTACAATTGCACCAAAAAAAATAAAGTACCTAGGAATAAACTTAACCAAGAAGGCAAAATACCTGTACTCCAAAAACTATAAAACACTGATGAAAGAAGTTGAAAGTGACACAAAGAAATGGAAAGATATTCCATGCTCATGGATTGGAAGAACGAATATTGTTAAAATGCCTATACTACCCAGGGAAATCTATACATTCAATGCAATACCTTCAAAATACCAACAGCATTTTTCATAGAACTAGAACAAGTAATCCTAAAATGTGTATGGAATCACAGAAGACCCTGAATAGCCAAAGCAATCTTGGTAAATAAGAACAAAGCTGGATACATCACAATCCCAGATTTCAAGATATACTACAAAGTTGTAGTAATCAAAACACTATGGTACTGGCGGGGCGCCTGGGTGGCTCAGTCGTTAAGCGTCTGCCTTCGGCTCAGGTCATGATCCCAGGGTCCTGGGATCGAGCCCCGCATCGGGCTCCCCGCTCCGCGGGAAGCCTGCTTCTCCCTCTCCCACTCCCCCTGCTTGTGTTCCCTCTCTCGCTATGTCTTTCTCTCTGTCAAATAAATAAATAAAATCTTTAAAAAAAAACAAAACAAAACACTATGGTACTGGCACAAAAATAGAAACATAGATCAATGGAACAGAACAGAGTCCGGAAATAAGGCAATAGTTATATAGTCAATTACTCTATGACAAATAAGTTAACCATATATTGTATTTTTTTTAAATCATCCCACAATCACATTACATGAAGCAAATCATCTTAGAAATACGATTTGGTAAAGACATGGAGATGTTTAGCCTCACTAATAAATAAATACATATGAAAATAAATACATAAATACATGTGAATGAAATATAATTTTTCCCTTACCAAAATGGAAAAGAACACAAAATAGAAAAATCCCAGAGTTGGCTAGGAGATACAGAAATGGTCTTTCTGAAACAGTGCTAGGGGGTGTGTATATTGGTACTGCATACATTTTCTGGTGTCAGTTTGTATCAAAAGTCTGAAAACTTGGCATAGTCTCTGACTCAGCAGTCCCAGCCTTAGAAGTTCTGATTCTCAAAATGTATACAAATGAAACAATAATTGATAAGGGCAAAGATTTAACTACAAGAATGTCCACAGTATCCATAATTGAGATGGTGAAAAGTTGGAACACCATAAACAATACAGAAAAAAAACTATATGATAAAATACTATGCAGCAATTAAAAATGATGTCATAAAAGTAATGACATAGAAAAATATTTCTAATATAGTGGAATTGTATGACCTATTTCTGTTTATGTATGCCTAGAAAATAGACTGGAAGAAAATACACCAAAATGTCATATTCATCTCTGGGTAGTAAGAGATAAGTGATTTTAGTTTTATTGGATTTGCCTGTTTCAAATTTTCTACCATAAATTTGTTAGTTACACTGGCACATTGAGCAATTACAGAAGAAGAGGCTAGGAATTTTTCACAAAAATAACACAGAAGCAACATTCTAGGACAGCGCATCATTAGAACTTTCTATACTGTTAGAAATGCTCTGTGCTATCAAATGCAATAGCCACGCGTGGCTGTTGGGTACCTGAAATGTAGTTAGTTCAACTGAGAAACTGATTTTTCATTTTAATTAAGTTAAACTTACAGAACCACATGCAAATAACGGGTACTATATTGGACAATGGGATTCTATGGCAGATTGTCATGGTATAGAGAAAAGGATCAACAGACCTTATTCAATGTGGGAAGAGCTCTGGATTAGACCAGATCTGAGACTATCAACCCTCATTGGAAGTAGGATGCCCATCAGTTTCCTAGGAGAAATTGGAAGCTTATTTTCAACTCTGTTGTATCAAATTCGTCGATGCCTGTAATTTAGGTGTAAGTTAATTGTAAGATAAATGATATAGAGTTTTCATTCTATAATGTAGGCTTTTTCTTAATTTATATATTTGGTTGTTGTCATAAAATTTTTAATTAAAGAACTCTTCCAGGGGCGTCTGGGTGGCCCAGTCGTTAAGCGTCTGCCTGGACGGCTCAATCCCAGATCCTGAGCTAAGAGTAGGTCGCTTAACCGACTTTGCCACCCAGGCAGCGCCAAATGTTGCTTTTTAAACAGACTTGTTACTACTATCTGCCTGTGCATCATGTTAGTTTAAAAGTACTACCCTATAATGACCTCTTAAAAGGAGGGCAGAAGACCTTCTCTTTTCTGGTATTTTGTGAGTGTGTGGCTTATGTTTTCAGAGTTATTTTCTTGTAGTTAATGTGTTTAAAAGCTTCCAAAAAAATCTACAGTCTATTTTAACTAGGAAAAAAAGTCACAATTCTTAATTCTTCTTAACCAGGATTATTAAATTTTATAGCACTTAAGGTAATATAATGATTATACTCTGATGGGAGAAGAATGTTTTGAAAATAATGAAATTATGGGGCGCCTGGGTGGCTCGGTCGTTAAGCGTCTGCCTGCAGCTCAGGTCATGATCCCAGGGTCCTGGGATCGAGCCCCACATCGGGCTCCCTGCTCCGCGGGAAGCCTGCTTCTCCTTCTCCCACTCCCCCTGCTTGTGTTCCTTCTCTTGCTGTGTCTCTCTCTGTCAAATAAATAAATAAAATCTTAAAATAATAATAATAATAATAATAATGAAATTATGGCAGAAGCATTTAGATATAATTATATAGCCACAATAAAAATTCCAATTAGCCTTCCATTACATTGCCGTTAACTCTGCATTTAACATTAGTGTGGCCATAGGCTTCACTTGTTTCTTGCTTTTTGAAAACAACATATGAATGTTTTTTGTTTTGTTTTTTCACATTAGTCTGAGAATGTCCTGGAAAAGTAAATTAAAATTTAAGTAAGTTTTCTAAAAAAAAATAAGCAAAAATGTAGAAGATACACTTCAAATGATAACAATTCATAATATACATTATTATTAGTTTTCTATTGCTGTGTGACAGATTAACCCAAAACTTTGCAACTTAAAACATTTATTAGTCACATAGTTTGGGAAGGTAAGGAATATGAGAGCAGCTTAGCTGGGTGGTTCTGGATCAGGGTGTCTCATAAGATTGCAGTGAAGCTGTCCGCCAGGGCTTTGGTGGTCTAAAGATTTAACTTGAGCCTCCACTCAGTCGTTAAGTGTCTGCCTTCGACTCAGGTCATGATGATCCCAGGGTCCTGGGATCGAGCCCTGCATCGGGCTCCCTGCTCCGCGGGGAGTCTGCTTCTCCCTCTCCCTCTCCCCCTGCTTGTGTTCCCTCTCTCGCTGTGTCTCTCTCTGTCAGATAAATAAATAAAATCTTTAAAAAAATAAATAAATAATTTGAGCCTCCAAGTGGAGGATCCACTTCTAATATGGCTGTTGGCAAGAAGCCTCAGTTCCTTACTGGGTGTTGGCAGAAACAGAAGCCGCAACACATGGATCTTGCCAGAGGGCTTGCTTGAGTGTCCTTTTTACGAGGCAGCTGACTTCCTCCAGAGTTGGTAATCCAAAAGAGGAAGTCTGAAGCCCCGATGACTTTTATGGCCCAAACCTGAAGTCACATAGCTGTATTTCTACCTTATTCTGTTCATGAGAAGAGTCACTAAGTCCCACCCATATTCAAGAAGAAGGAAATGAGAATTCTACCTCTTGAAGGCCATAGGAATGTGTGTACTCACTTTAAATCAAAACATCTATGGAATGCTAGTCCAATAGAAGGCAAAGCCATACTTAGAACTTGAATAGAACTTACTTGCTGAGGTCCACAGACAAATGTCAGATTGGCATCTACTTTTCTCCCCTTGTATCTTGGAGTTCTGTTAGGGAGTACTTGTAACTTTGTGCCTGACACATTTTTCCCACTAAGAATGTACCTTTGTGAGATCAAAAGTCAAAAACATGCATGCTACCCTCTGTTTTTCAAGATTTCTACTAGGCTCACTATGAAAGAAGAGCTCAAAGAAAACTCAGGTGGTCTCTCAACTGGGAAGGAAGAGGGGCCAGAAAATATAATAGTGGGTGCTCTGCAGCTTGGCTTTCGCGGATGGAAGCTTTCTGTTTGAAATAACCCCTTGCCCTCTGCTATTCCCTACCTGCGTTCTGTCCCTGGGTGATCTCATGCAATTCAACAAGGTTCACATTTTTATCTCCCGCCCAGACTTCTCCCTGATCTTTAGACATATATATCCAGCGGCTCAGCATCTCTGTTGCTCTGATTAATTGGCTTCTCAAACTTACCTTGTCCAAAGCAGGGTATCTCCTTCAGAGTCACAGGGACGAAGAAAAGCAGTGAGATAAGCAGGCAGAGAGCACTGTGTCTTAGGTGCTCCCCTGTTTTTGCTCATGCAGTGATGTGGCTACTCAGTCCGCCTGCCTCTGCGGTGGGCTGTGGCTGCTCCCTGTGCCAAGGGGTGGGCGGAGTTGTGTCCCACTCCTTTGGCAGCCGGAGTCATTTCCTAATTGGGCTCCAAGCCGAAAACAGATTTGCCCTATTTGGATGTCACAGCACTTCCTTTTTTTTTTTTTTTTTAAGGTTTTATTTATTTGACAGAGAGACCCACAGCGAGAGAGAGAACACAAGCAGGGGGAGTGGGAGAAGGAGAAGCAGGCTTCCCGCGGAGCAGGGAGCCCGATGGGGGACTCGATCCCAGGACCCTGGGACCATGACCTGAGCCGAAGGCAGACGCTTAGCGACCGAGCCATCCGGGCGCACCATCATAGCACTTCCTATGTGACAGCATTCCTCAGTCCTCATGGCCGCAAGAAAGCTCGCCAACACAGGGGATTGCTCATTAATCATTTCTGCCTAGGACTGTGCGCGCGACAAGAGCACGTATTCTGATGCTGTGGTTTGAGGGCACTTGAAGTCCTTTTACCTCCCAAATACCTCCTTTTATCCCCCCCAGTACTTCCTTTCATCGAGCCCTACCATGTTCTGGTTCTCACCATGTAAGTCATACCTTAAGGGCCTTAAAAGCAACTCCCGCTACAGGGCCTGACACTACTCAAGTCCTTCTAGGGAAGTTGGTCCCAAAAGCCTATTGTAGGTTTTATTCTGTAGTTTTACAGGAAAGAGTATATATGTTATAAAATTACACATTAGCAGGGACAATTTAATATGAGATGCTTATTGGCATCTCTGAGAGATCATTGCTTGGAAGAACCAGGACCTAAAACAAACAAACAAACAAACAAAAAACAGATAAATTTGGTTTGATGGAGGTGAAAGAAGACAAGAAGTTCCTAGACAGGATGAATTCTCTCTGAGGGCCAAAACACAGAAAGGGAAATGTCTGAAGGAGGAAAAGAGTCTGGTTCTAAATGTTTCTTGAATGAATGAGTTGGCTGACTGCATAGAACTATAGTATCCATCAGACCTCTACTAAACTGAAGTTTTTCAAATATTGCTATTTCGTGTAGGAAAGTAAATATATATTTGAAAAGATTGTGTCATATGAAATACAGCCTCTTTCCCAGTGTATTAATAGCACCATTTTAACTTATTAAGCAGTCATTAAGTGAAATGAATTGTTCTGCATGCTTAACATATCTTACTGGTTTGCTTTTTGGTTTTCTTCTGTTTTGTTTTTGTTTTTGTTTCTGTTTTCTAGTATGCCCTGCTGTTTTCTTATTTACTGCTGTATCCCTAAACAACAGCTAAAATAGTTCTTGGCACAAAGTATGTGTTCCAAAATTATTTATTGAAAAAAGAAAGAAGACAGTCAAAGGGTACAAACTTACAGCTTAAAATGAATAAGTTCTGGGGAGTGAATGGTGGCATGGTGACTATAGTCAACAATACTGTATTGCATACTTGAAAGTTGCCAAGCGAGTTGGTCTTAAATGTTAAATGTTCTCACTACAATTTAAAAAGTGGTAATTATGTGAGGTAAAGGATGTGTTTGTTAACTAGTCTTTATAATCATTTCTCAGTATATACTGTTAAATAACAAAAATTTAATTGAGTAAATTTTGAAGATCTAATTGGCTATATTAATCTGTTCCTGAATCGGGCAGCATCCCATCTAGAAAATAGAGGGGAGCTCCAAGGGGCTACAGAAAAGGAAAGGTTTTTAAAGGTAGAGAGGGAGCAGATAAAAGGAATTTATTAGAAAGAATCCATTCTTTTAGGCAAGCTCACCCTCCTAAGGGACACAGAAGGGATCTATCAGTAAGCTTCTTAGTGCTGACCAGGAAATTTCCACGTGGACTGGTTAAAGGTTACATTTCTGGGGAGCTGAAACTATAGTTAGGTTAGATATTAAGTCTTGGTTTACTGACTTGGGGCCTTAATGTAAGTGATGCTATTTTGGGCCTGTGGTTTTCTTTTTAACAATTTGTGTATCAAATCATTATATTGTAGGGGTGCCTGGGTGGCTCAGTCGGTTGAGCATCTGCCTTCAGCTCAGGTCATGACCTCGGGATCCTCGGCTCAATGGGGAGATTGCTTGCCCCTCTCTCTCTGCCCCTCCCCCCACTCGTATTTTCTCTCTCTCTCAAATACAATACAATCTTAAAAAAATCATTACATTGTATACCTTAAACTTACACAATGTTATATGTCAATTATATCTTAATAAAGCAAGAAAAGAAGATGAAGGAAGGAAAAGAGGGAAGAAGGGAGAGAGGAAGGGAAGACGGAGGGGGAAGAGGGGAGGGAAGGAAGGCAGGAAGGAAGAAGGAAGGCAGGAAACATTATCACATTTAATCCCCACAGGGTCTTGTTTTCCCTCTTTTACAAATAAGGATATTGAGGCTTATCGAGGTTAAACCACACAGCTAACAAAGGACTTGATTCCCACCTATATTCATTCAACAAATATCATTCTTCTAACCTTAAAAGAAAACAATACTTGGTCACATACAGACCAGATCCCACACACACCGTCTGTTTAGCTTCTCATACATGTCTATGTGACTTTTGCATAATACTTAAATAGCTCAAGTTAAATCCAGATTCAAGTTAAATCCTATAAAGGATTTGGAGATACTGTATACAATTAACTGGGTCATAGTGTACAGATGATAACAGTTGCTGCTCTTCAAGAGAAATTGGTGGATTAGCAAATTAATAGTTGCAAAAAAAAGCCCTTGAAAATATAATGAACTACATAATTGCAAAGCATTGTTATTAGCAGCCTAACTAGTTGTGGGAAGTAATTCAGTAGGCATCTGGAAAGGCTAATGTTTTACATGTCTCTTTTTCAAACTCATTTTAATTTATTTTATTTTATTTTTAATGACTTCATTTATTCATTTGAGAGAGAGAGAGAGAGCATGAGCAGAGGGAGAGGGAGAAGCAGACTCCCCGCTGAGCTGGGAGCCCGACACGGGGCTCGATTCCAGGACCTGGAGATCACGACCTGAGCTGAAGGCAGACATTTAATCATCTGAGCCACCCAGGCGCCCCTCCTTTATTTTAAAACAGCCAGAAAAGGAGAAAGGTACTCCCATGCCCATTTTGTATTAGTATGTGACTTTGGACCAGAGACCTCTTCCTGTAAACTCTTGTTCCCCAAAGTGTCATCCAAGGAACACAGCACAGGGTTCAGCTGACACCTTGTTACAATGCAGACTGGGCCCCACCCCAGACCCACTGAATCGGAATTTGCGTTTTAAGATCCCCAGGTGACTCATAGATACACTGAATTGGGGGCAGTATACAGCTGTAAGTCTCGGTGACCTCATCTAGTAAAATGTGAGAATTCCAGTGCCCGAAAGAGTTCCTGACCATGCTCGGTCGAATTTTGTTCTTTACGCCCGAAGCCCCTATGATAACAGTAACCTTGAAATCTCTGGGAAGACCAACTATTCTGCCACCACGGGGTCAAGGTGAGGGACTGACTTTAGAGGGTCCTGGACTGGAACTGTGCCAACTGCAAAAAACAATTTTTTTTCCAATAAATACATCCCCTCCCTCTGCTCTAGTATGTATTTGCGAGTTTATTTTTATCCTCTGAACTGCTGAGCCATTGTTAGGATTTGATTGTGTCATGTGCTTTGACATTAATTTTAATATGCAACAGTGTGAATTCAAGGTCCTATTCAGATGGAGGTTTTTTCGTTCTTATGGTGTTTATTTCTATCTAACTATAAAACCAACACATGCTTATTATAGTCAAGTTGGAAAACAAGAACCACTGCTGTGAACGTGTGTGTTTCTTACCAGTCTTATTTCAAGCAAAAGTGGGATTATACTGGTGAATTTTGTGACCTGATTTTTCTACTTGTCCTGAACACTTTCCCATATTATATAATTTGAAGATAATTAGATGGATCTCTATTATTTAATTTTGTGACTATATCAAAATTTTACCACCTCTAATTGAAAAGATATATAGTTTTTAACTTTGTTTACTATTTAAATTATGTTATGATGAATATTCTTATTTATAATTGATGATTGATGATTTCTTACTATTGGTTCCACCTAAAATTTACTGAGTCAAAGGGTATTTGATACCTTTACTTTGATACATGGTATATCAGTTCATGGTCCCAAAAGCAGTCTAAGTACCAATCTAAACACAAAGCCAACTAAGTCTAGAGTTAGTGCATGTTTTTAAGTTTCTACTAATTGAGGGCCATATAATGGTGGGTAATTATTTTGATTTGCATTCTTTGTTTCTTAATAAACTCCAGTAGTATCACCAGGTCACAAAAACAAAAACAACTATCAAAATTCCACATCTCCTTTATATGGTCAATTAATCTATGACAAAGGAGGCAAGAATACACGATGGGGAAAAGACAGTCCCTTCAATATATGGTGCTGGGGAAACTGCACAGCTACGTGCAAAACAATGAAACTGGACCACTTTGTAACACAAAATAAACTCAAACACAAAAATAAACTCAAAATGGATTAAAGACCTAAATGTGAGACCTGAAACCAAAAAAATCCTAGAAGAGAGCACAGGCAGTAATCTCTCTGACATCAGCCGTAGCAACATTTTACTAGCTAGGTCTCCCGAGGCGAGGGAAACAAAAGCAAAAATAAACTATTGGGACTACATCAAAATTAAAAGATTTTGCGCTGGGGCGCCTGGGTGGCTCAGTCGTTAAGCGTCTGCCTTCGGCTCAGGTCATGATCCCAGGGTCCTGGGATCGAGCCCCGCATCCGGCTCCCTGCTCGGCGGGAAGCCTGCTTCTCCCTCTCCCACTCCTCCTGCCTGTGTTCCCTCTCTCGCTGTGTCTCCCTCTGTCAAATAAATAAATAAAATCTTTAAAAAAAAAAAAAAAAAGATTTTGCGCAGCAAAGGAAACCATCAGCAAAGCAAAAAGACAACCTACTGAATGGGAGAAGATATTTGCAAACTATATATTCAATAAGGGGTTAATATCCAAACTATACAAAGAGTTCATACAACTCAACACTAAAAAAATTTTAAAATGGGCAAAGGACCTGAATAGACATTTTTCCAAAGAAGACATACACTTGGCCAACAGACATATAAAAAGATGCTCCACACTGCTAATCATCAGGGAAATGCAAATCAAAATCACAATGAGATATCACCTCACACCAGTTCGAATGGCTAAAATCAAAAAGACAGGAAATAACAACTGTTGTCAAGGATACGGAGAAAAAGGAACCCTCACGCCCTGTCGGTGAGAATGTAAATTGCTATAGCCACTGTGGAAAGCAATATAGAGTTTCCTCAAAAAGTTAAAAATGGAAATATCATATGATCCAATAATTCCACTACTATTTACCCAAAGAAAATGAAAACACAAATGAAAAAGATACACTCACCCCTGTGTTTATTGCAGCATTATTTATAAATGCCAAGATACGGAAGCAACCTAAATGTCCATCCATAGACACATGGATAAGGAAAATGTGGGGTGTGTGTACACACACATATAAGTATATGATAGACTATTACACACCCATAAAAAGTGATGAGATCGTGCCATTTGAGACAACATGGATGGACCTAGACGATATTATGCTAAGTGAAATCAGTGAGACGGAGAAAGACAAATACCACATAAGTGGAATCTAAAAAAACTGAATAAACAAAAAGCAGAATCAGACCTATAAATGCAGAGAACAAACATGGCGCACCACTCCCCCAGCACCGCCACGTGTGCACCAACCTGGAAGCTCTCGGGACTCTGTACTTTTGGGATTTTTGTGGAGGCTTCATGACAGAGGCATGATGGATCACAAACTCCATTTCCAGCCCTTCTCCTCTCTGGAGAATGGGGGGTGGGGCTGAAAATTCCAAGCTTGTAATCATGCTTTGATCTTTCTGGTGACCAGCCCCCATCTAGGAGCCCAGCAAGAGTCACCTCATTAGGACAAAAGACACGCCTATCACCCAGGAAATTCCAAGGGATTTAGGAGCTCTATGTCTGGAACTGGGATCAAAAACCAAATATTACAAAAGACGCTCCTAGTGCTCTGATCACTTAGGAAATTACAAGGGTTTTAGGAGCTCTGTGCCAGGAACTGGGGGCAAAGACCAATAGATATTTTTTCTATTATCTTCCAGTCATAAAATATTATTCTTCTTTTGATTTCTTTTCAGTCATTTCTAAACATAAAATACATTCTTTGCTCCCAGGCTGTATAAAAACAGGTGGCAGGCTGTATGATTTTCTGACTCCTGCTCTGGTCTTCTGTCCACACTGCGTGCCGCTGATATATGCTCAGGGTAAAGCCAGGACCGGCGGGGGGCGGGGGGCGGGGGCGGGGAGCACATCCAGCCTAGACCTCCCTGGCTCCTACCTCTTAGACAATTTTCATCCTTTTTTTGAAAACTCGGGAGTTGAGGATATTCCTGATCTCCACCACTCATGGCCCTATTTGCCTACTTTGGGTGAGAGGGAAAATTGTACCCCTTCTGTTTCTTTGACAGCAGTAAGAACAAAATATGAATTGATCATCTGAAATTATCCTGCCTCTGTGGGCGCTTTTAGAAGCAAAGTACGGTTACCCTTCACAAAGAGAAACTCATTTATTCTTGTGACCACTGAGTAAAGAGTTAGAGACAGGCTTTTAGAACGATGCAGCTCTAGTTCAGCTGTTCCTTTTTTCAGATAAAGCCTAGCCCAGAAAGATTCAGTAATTCATAAAAAACACTCAGGATCAGTAGCACAACCCAACCCCAGACACTCCGTGTTCTCTTCCACACCATCTCCTCCATGATGCATCTTCCTTGCATTACCCAACTAACTAGATTTTTAAGGCAGAGTGTAAGAGGAGCCAGGAGGCATCCTCACACGTGCTCATCATGGGACACCTGCAGAAGATGTAACCAGGTACCTGTAGCCACAAGAGATCAACCAAGCATCAAAACTGCAGGACCCTCTGCCACGAAGATTTTGTTCATTCAGTAAGAGACATCCCACTGTGTTGAGTCCACGATAAACACATTGTGCATGGTCCCTTGAGACCTGCCCAGTGAAGTTGCAGGTGTTTCCCACAAGAAGATCAGTTCTTCCTTGAGCCTAGTTGTTGAAATGTCCCTGAAGACTTAGGTGAGGAGGAATCGAGAAAATGGCTAGCAAATCCAACCAAGACCGGAGGTGACATTGCAGCCAGATGATTCCATTTGAGCTTGGTAAATAGAAAAACCACTTACATACCATGGTGTTGCAGAGGAAGATGGAGGCCTGAAGTGTGCTTTTTAGCCAGAGGGGAGAGGAAGAGGAAACGAGTAGAAGCTGATCCCATCTTTATTTAAAATTGGAACGGTACTTTCTGAAATGACTTTCTATTAGATGGGTACTTTCTGAAATTTCTGGTTAAGAAAATAAATTTCTACTTGAGCTCTCTGCACTGTATACATCTTAGGGCCTTGTCCCTCTTTGGAGAAGAGTGGTAAAAGCTAAGTTCCAAACACTCAGCAGTGTGTACAGAAAGTTCTGTTTACTCTTCGAGGCCAGGTTCAGAATAAAATTCTCCACGAAACTTGTATGGCCAGAATTAACCAGGCACTACATGCCTGTGACCATCCTCAAGCTCTTAGCCTCAGGGTTGATGCTTCAAGCTCCCCAACTGCTTGATCCACAAAAAAATCTGTTCCTTCCTGGCTTGCCCTCTCCAACTACTTCTAAGAACGGCCAGGTACAAATTGGACAGAGTCGGTCCTTCACCATCATCTTAGGCTCCAGTCTCAAGTTAGACCTCTGCTTCCAGGGCCTGGATTCTGAGTTGAAAGTCCAAATAACACAGCAGATTCTCAGAAAGGAGGAAGGACTCTCATTTAAGGTAGAAATAGGCACACCTTACTAGATTCACTGAGGGACAGTTACCTTTGATTCTCAAATGCATGGAGCATAGCTTGCCCTATTGAAACAGAATTGTAGTGATAGGAATCTGTTAAGCATGGAAACGGTATCAACAAAGAGAGTTAGGAAGCAGTCCCTTACACAGAAGCACATGAGAAATAAGTACCCACAGATTGGTGAGACTGTGTTTCAGAATGTTGATTTATGTTTTCCCCTCTTGTATTTTTTTTATTACCCCTCCTCTTTCTGTATTTGGGAGAGTCAAATTCTTGGCTCTTGAGTTTCAAAAGCCTAATTCCTAGGGCATCTGGCTGGCTTAGTCGGAGGAGCTTGCAACTCTTGATCTTGGGGTCATGAGTTGGAGCCCCATGTTGGGTGTAGGGATTACTTAAACAAGATTGAAAGAAAGAAAGAAAGAAAGAAAGAAAGAAAGAAAGAAAGAAAGAAAGAAAGAAAGTCAGTCTAATTCCTGGCATAAGACCAAAGATTTGGAAGCAGTGTGAGTCATGAGAGCGAAGTGCCCCTAGGGTATGAGGAGGATTTAGGGGAGCAAATGTGGTCCCTGAAGAGAAGTCCTGTTCCCCCACCTGCCAGGGCCGAGTCTCTAGCAGGGGTGTGCTTGAAACCTCAAAGTGCACAGAGCCAGCAAGAGTCCAGTCCCCACAACCAGCATAAGGAACAGCTGGGTAAATAGGCAGACGGACCCCAAACAGCGTCCACGGTTCCCTACACCACCCTTGGAGAGCTGGGGGAGCCCTGGTGCCTGGCAGGAGTAGAGAAGTAAAACTCACTGCAACACCATGGTATGGGAGCAGTGGTGTGATTCCCAGACACCAAGAGTAGGACATGCCAGGACAGAGAGCTGGCCAAGCTGAAGGGCTTTGCCGTTGGACACAGGGTGTATATAACAGTGCCCCACCTGGACCAGCAGCTGAAAGCCTGGGCATCTCAACAGAGAACTCAGGACCAGCGCTTTGTAAGCCTACCTGGAGTTTAAACAAAACTGGAGAGAAAGGACGGATAAGAACCTTGAATTGCCTGATAATAAATTTATTTTTTAAAAAAAAAGATTTTATTGATTTATTTGAGAGACAGAGCATGCACAGAAGCAGGGGGGAGGGGCAGAGGCAGAAGGACAAGCAGAGTCTCCGCTGAGCAGGGAGTCTGACTCAGGGGCTCGATCCCAAGACCCCAGGATCATGACCTGAGCTAAAGGCACACACTTAACTGACTGAGCCACCCAGGCGCCCCTGACCTGATAAGTTTCTATCATCCAGCAGAAGGGGAGATAGAGATTAAGTTCCATTATAGAAAAATACAGGATGTTGTGTTTCTTGCATACCTGAATTTGTGATCTGAGATTCTTAATAACCACACACATAATTAGGGATTAGTTTATGTTCTACATAAACTAGAATGTAGCTAGGTCTGCTGATAGAGTCGTAATGGAAGGAGTGTTTGCTTCGCTTTCCCTGTTCCAAAAGAGCAAGGGCCATAAAAAGTGGTTTAGAATTTTTTAACATCTAACTGAAGTGTCATAGGATTTACATTGGTGGTTTATGCACACATTCTCACTGGGAGCAGTATTCATTCACACTGGTTTCTGTCCCCTTCCTGAAGGGCTACAGTACATATACACATATTAACATTTTTTAGGAGGCCATTTAGGGAAAAATGTCTAAAAATGCTCCTTGGAGGAGAATAATGAAAAAACAAAGGTTGAAAAAGACTGGTCTATTGTAATCTGGAAAGCTTGGGAACCAGACTGAATAGTCTTATCCAAAAACCACTCATTAACAGCATGATGGCAATCACATTGAATTAATGTAGTTAATTCACTTATTCAATAAAAACCTAAATTCCCCGCCCACACACACACACACACACCTTTTTTTTTTTTTTTTTTCTTTTTCTGAAAGTAGAAGTGGTGGTGATAAAAATCTAAATAAAGATGTGTGGAGGGGCGCCTGGGTGGCTCAGTCGTTAAGCGTCTGCCTTCGGCTCAGGTCATGATCCCAGGGTCCTGGGATCGAGCCCCGCATTGGGCTCCCTGCTCGGCCAGGAGCCTGCTTCTCCCTCTCCCACTCCCCCTGCTTGTGTTCCCTCTCCAGCTGTCTCTCTCTCTCTGTCAAATAAATAAAATAAAATAAAATAAAATCTTTAAAAAAAAGATGTGTGGACATGATGTCAGAATGAAAAATTCGAAGTTCTAAGGAGGGCTACCACTACCACAACCACCCCTCCTAAGAAAGGAAAAGGAAGTTGTTTGTCAGGTTTTTTAATCAAATAAGTGAATGGATTAACTATCTTGATACAATATAATTGCTGGTGATGAGTCATCCCTATAGAAGCAGAACTGTGGGTGTTACAGTAAAAGATGCAAAGCAACAAAGAAGCAAGAAGACAGAGGATCCACTGAAAGAGTAGAACCTGATCTTGGGTCTCCTACCTTTTTGAATCTTCAATATTTGTGGTAAGAACAGTTAGCTGGCGAGAAATACCAATGAACAGGAGCAAATATCCTAATTTGTAAACAGGGCCAAAGAAGCTGCTGAGACTAGGAAATTCAAGGGCTTAGTAGCTAGGTGTTTCCGATCTGGAAGATTGACACATTGTTTCTGCTGGGTGAGGTCCATGGGGGTGAAGTAAGTTGACAGATGGAATGGCAAATATCCAGAGGAAACTTACCACCCACCCAAGGGAAGTACAAGCAATAAGCAATAGATCTACTACATCTAGCATGTATCTAGCTTAGAAAGACCAAGGCAACAAGCATATAAAAAACAGAAGGGCTGGAAGCAGTGCAGAAAACCAGGTACAAAGGCAGTTCTGCGACAGCAGAAGGAAAAAGCAGATTTGGGCTCACATCCTCACTCCCCCACTTTGTAAATGTGCACGCCCTTTGCTAGAGGATTTCAATTCTGCGCTTCAAGCCTCTCATGTGTAAACCAAGCTTAATTCCGACTCACAAGATTGTTTTGAGGATTAAATGAGAATACATCGCAAAGGAGCAGGCTCAGTAAATGGGAGTCTAAATAAAGAGGTGGGTGAAAATTGAGAAGGATGAAGTGGAAAAAGATAAAGTGTCACTAAGCTGAGTGTGTGTATCTGGGCATGGGTGTGTTTATTTTGTAAAATGCATCAAGGTTTACCTCCTAAAGGGTGTTGAGAGTATGGGTTCACTTAGCAAAGGGGGCGGGGAGGAAAAGTCTTGGAAGGGAAGGTATAAACAGGTGTAAGTCCTGCTTCACCAACACTAAAGAAGAGGATTCATTGCAGCAAGAACTGAAAAATTCAAGGTCATGCCACCAAAGGTGAAAGAAATTGGTGACTGAGGATTTTTTAGCACTGATAACATGGGTGTCCCTGCAGAGTTCTAAATCAGGAATTTGTTTTGGGAGTTGGCCTTTGGGCTGTTTTATGAAAAATAAATGCATAGCAGCAGACAGACTCATTAGAGAGGGGTTTCACAGCACAAGAATGAACTTGCAAAAATGGCACTAATTAGGAAATGGTGAGGAGGAACCATAAGGAAAGATAAATGTGCTCTAAGCCGTATTGGCTGGTAAAGTTAAAATGAAATCCCCCATCATTTTATCCCTTTGTTAGAAATGGTTTCCATCAACAGGCCAGAGGAGAGAACAGAAGCAAGTCACTCGGGGTAGGATTTCCTTCTTCCACGTCAAGGAGACCTTCAATGACAAGGAGATGGTTGTCAGGAAAACACCATCTCCAAAAATAAAGGCAAGCATTACCATTTAATAGGAGAGAAGCTCTGAGCAGAAGACTTAGCAAACAGCTTAAGTACTTTATAGAATCTGTATGACAACATACAATTTATTTCAAATTGGCAGATTTAGGAGGAGGCTCACGTGATTCATATGTTGCAAGAATCCACAAGCAAGGATTGAGCAAATTTACTGCCTGAGAGTATTAATAGCACATAATTTAAAAATAAAATAAAATATAAAGCGGTGTTTCCTGCCAAAAGGAGATTTATAGCCTTCTTAGAAGTACCAATAAAACAGAAATCAGATCTGCTATATATCAGATCAAAGACTGTAAGTATAACAATTCATTTGCCTTGGGGCACCTGGGTGGCTCAGTCAGTTAACTGTCTGCCTTTGGCTCAGGTCATGATCCCGGGGTCCTGGGATTGAGCCGCATATCAGGCTCCCTGCTCAGCGGGGAGTCTGCTTGTCCCTCTGCCTCTGTCTCAACCCCCCCCCCTTGCTCATGCTCTCTCTCAAGTAAATAAATAAAATCTTAAAAAAAATAATTCATTTGCCTTTTTCAAAAATAGTAAGCAATGTACTTTGGAGATTGGGACAGTTTCTCCATATCAGACTTCAGAAGGCCAACAAAACGATAGAGCAAAGCTTTTTTGAGCATCTCCTCTAGTCTTTATAATTGAGTTTTACCCTGGTAGCGGATGCAATATTTATGAAGGTAAATACGCCAGTTTGTCAGTTCTTTAACTTGAGCCCACAGAACATCGGCAGCAGAGAGAATACCCAGTTAATGAATTTGGGTCCTAGGGATCCGGTGGGAAGGCAGCAAATGTGACAGCATATTGATGCCTTCTGAAATTCTGTTTTGCCTTTTATAACTTCCATTTAAATTCCCATCTTTACCATGGTTGTATGAGGGCGCTTCTTATTCCCTGCACGATGGTTTTTGTGTTCTTGAGAAGGAAAAACAAACTACCTTAAATAAGGTCTAAATCCTCATCCCATATCACCAGGCCTTTGTGTATAGCTCAAAATGCCAACCGATGTGCTTGCCCGCCAGGCCCCATCCTAGGCAAGTTCTTGATGTGGAACAGCGTTCTGGGAAAGTTTTCCTGGGGCTTTTGTTACATTTTGCTTCTGAATTTTCTGCCATCCTTTTGAATAAGGAACAAAAATGTATACACTAAAGTTCAGATATGTAAAAACGATAAAAGAGTAACTTTCATTTTCTGTAACTGATGGTATCTTGCATGAGAGCTCCTATTCTTACTTAGCGGCAAAAAATAAAAAACAAACAAAAAAGTCATAAGCTTACCAATTAAAGTTAATCATGTCTCTTTCAGTTTATTAAGCTTTGCAGGAGTTGACTTAGACTCTTTTGGGCTCAGTCAATTCAAAATTTAAAATCCTCTAAGGAAAAAACATAAGCAAAAAAAGAAAGAATTGGTAAGTTGAACTTTATGAAAATTAAAACTCTTGTGCATTAAAGGACACTATCAACAGGTAATCCATGAAATGGGAGAAAATATTTGCAAATCATATATCTGATAAGAAAGTGATATCCAGAATATAAAATGAACTCCTACAACTCAACAACAACAAAAAAGTAAACAACCCAATTTAAAGATGGGCAAAGGCCTTGAATAAAAATTTCTCCAAAGAAAATATTTAAGTGGCCAATAAGCACATGAAAATATGTTCAACGTCACTAGTCACTAGAGAAATGCAAATTACAACCACAATGTCACCTCATACCCATTAGGATGGCTACTGTCGAATAAAGCCAGAAACTATCCAGTATTGGTGAGGACGTGGGAGAATTGAACTCTTGTAGTGTTACAGGATTCCTGTTCCTTTAGTGCCCTCGGTTCTTGGGCATGTCTCTTTGAAGAATGAAGAGGTAGACCAGACGAGTGGTGGGCAGCAAAGCAAAGTTTATTGAGCGGTAGTACAAAGCTCCCAGAGAGGGAGGGGACCCAAGAGGGTTGCCATTTTGGTGTTCAAATCTAGGGGTTTTTATAAGCTCTTTCGAAGAAATGTCTTAAACAACCTGAGTGTGGGCCCCCTGTGGATTGGCTGCTAAGGTGTGCCAATCAGGGCTTTGATCACACACCTGTCTGCCTACTGGGTCATTGTTCACATGTTGATGGTCTTTTGAAAGGCTGACATCTCGAGACTAACTGCCTCATCTTGTGATAGTGACCAATGTTTTATGGCTAATTGTTTTGTTTCAAGATGTTCTGCAAAAGTCACTCCTGCAGAAGCTGCTAAACAGGATGCTATTATGCTCTTGTCTAAGCTGTAAAATAGAATGTTAGTGTGGATTTTGTCTTAGCTGTCCCGGCTCCCTGTTTTCTTGTTGGAGACCCTGGCCCTGACCTCCTAAATGTCCAATTAACCTCTAACAGTAGGAATGTAAAAGGTATCATTTTTCCACAAAAAATTAAATACAGGATTACCGTATGATCCAACAGTTCTACCTCTGTGTAGACAAAAAATAGGTATACAAAAAAAAAATGAAAGCAGACTTGAACAAATATTTGTACACCCATGTTCATAGCAGCCTTATTCATAATAGTTGAAAGGTGAAAACCCAACTGTCATTGACAGTTGAATGGATAAAGAAAATGTAGTATATATACAATGGAATATATTCAGCTTTAAAAAGGAAGGAAATTTTCCCTCTAGACCTTCTTTGTGGAGGATTTGTATCATGAATGGATGCTGTACTTTGAACATACCTCAACATACTAAAGGCCTTATATGAAAACCCACAGCCGGGACGCCTGGGTGGCACAGTCAGTTAAGCATCTGACTCTTGGTTTTGGCTCAGGTTGTGATCTCAGGGTAATGGGATCAACTCATGCTCTCTCTCTCTAAAATAAATAAATAAATCTTGAAAAAAAAGAAAAAGAAAAGAAAAAGACCCACAGCCAACATCATACTCAACAGTGAAAAACTGAGATTTTTCCTCATGGTCAGGAACAAGACAAGACAAGGATGTCCACTCTCACCACTTTTATTCAACATGGTACTGGAAGTCCTAGCCACAGCAATCAGACAACAAAAAGAAATAAAAGGCATCCAAATTGGTAAGGTAGAAGTAAAACTTCCACCATTTGCACCACTGGATAGCAACATGCAAAAGAATGAAACTGGACCACTTTCTTACTCCATATACAAAATAAACTCAAAATAGATTAAAGACCTAAATGTGAAACCTGAAGATGCCACTCTGAAGACTCCACCAAAAACTACTAGAACTGATAAGTGAATTCAGTTGAGTCACAGAATACAAAATCAGTGTACAGGAATCTGTTGCATTCCCATCCACTAATAATGAAGCAGCAGAGAGAGAAATTAAGAAAGCAATCCCATTTACAATTGCACCAAAAACAATAAAATACCTGGCAATAAACCTAACCGAAGAGGTGGAAGACCCGTACTCTGAAAACTATAAAACACTGATGAAAGAAATTGATGATGACACAAAGAAATGGAAAGACATTCCATGCTCATGGATTGGAAGAACAAATATTATTAAAATGTCCATTCTGCACAAAGCAGTCTACAGATTTAGTGCAATCCCTATCAAAATACCAAAAGCATTTTTCACAGAACTAGAACAAACAATCCTAAAATTTGGATGGAACCAAAAAGACCTCAAATAGCCAAACCAACCTTGAAAGAGAAAAACAAGGGGCGCCTGGGTGGCTGTCAGTTAAGCATCTGACTCTTGATTTTGGCTCAGGTCATGATCTCAGGGTTGTGAGACTGAGCCCCAGGTCAGGCTCCAAGCTAGGCATGGAGCCTGCTTAAGATTCTCTCCCACTCTGGGGCGCCTGGGTGGCTCAGTCATTAAGTGTCTGCCTTCGGCTCAGGTCATGATCCCAGGGTCCTGGGATCGAGCCCCGCATCGGGCTCCCTGCCCCGCGGGAAGCCTGCTTTTCCCTCTCCCACTCCCCCTGCTTGTGTTCCCTCTCTTGTTGTGTGTCTTTCTGTCAAATAAATAAATAAATAAAATCTTAAAAAAAAAAAAAAGATTCTCTCCCACTCTTCCTCTGCCCCTCCCCCACTCTAAAAAACAAGAAAGAGAAACAAAACTGAAAGTACCACAATTCCAGATTTCAAGTTATATTATGAAGCAGTAGTAATAAAAACAGTACATACTGGCATGAAAATAGACACATAGATCAATAAAATAGAACAGAAAACCCAGAAATAAACCCACAGTTACATGGTCAATCTTTGACAAAGCAGGAAAGAAGATCCAGTGGGAAAAATCTTCAAATGGTGTTGGGAAAACTGGACAGCAACATGCAAAAGAATGAAACTGGACCACTTTCTTACTCCATATACAAAAATAAACTCAAAATGGATTAAAGACCTAAATGTGAAACCTAAAACCATAAAAATCCTAGAAGAAAACACAGGGAATAACTTCTCTGACATAGATAGTAGTAACTTCTTTCTACATATGTCTCCTGAGGCGGGGGAAACAAAATCAAAAATAAATTATCGGGACTACATCAGGCCTCACAAATCCCCTGGGATCACTGAACTCTGCATTCATTCCCCAATCTGAGAGTCTACCTTTCAGTCCTTGGCTGTAAAATCACTTCACCCGTTGCTGCCATGCTCCCCTCTGCACCCCAAGAAGACCACCAGTCAGCGTCTTTAGGCATATTCCACATCCCCCACAAGTGAGGACCGTGTAGTGTCTACAGGCTGTGGGAAATCAGTAAGAGCTGCCTTGAGTCCTCTCGAAATCCACAGGCCACACCACCATTTCATTTTCTCCCCTCCCTTCCCAATATTGCCTCAAAGATGATCAGCAAAGAAAATACTGGTCCCCTCTGTTTTTGGCTTTCCTTTTAGCCTATGTGAAGTTTCCATAATTTCTCTAACCACCCAACCTCCTTGACCAAGGCCCAGAATGGTGGAGCCCCTGGGTTCATGAGGGACTCAGTCAGGGTCTTCCCCCTTTACTCATTGCCCATGAATCTCTCCCTCTCCTGATTCCACCAACATGAAGGGCTTTCCACTCCTGCCCTGGGGTGGGGGGGAGTGGATGTGACTCCACATGACATATTCTGCAAGCACTATTAAGTCATCTGTACTTGGTCCATTGGTTGACTCTGAAAGTTGAAAATGTCTGAACTGCCTTTATGTTAACAGGACTTGAAAATGTGTTTTGATCTTGCGTCACATGGTGTATTTGATTATATTTCCTTCCTCTATGGGTGACTCAAAGGAGAGTATCTTTAGCATAGAAATTAATGGATTAACTTTTCTTACATTCCATCAGCTGTTTAAATTCATGCCATGTTTAATTTACAGAATTTAATTTCTAGTTTTAATTACCTTTTTGTCTTGCATTATTTGATTTTATTATATCCTTCATTTCCCCCCCCAAACTTCCATCGTATTCTCTATCCTGTTAAATCCCTTTTTCTCTAGAGCCCTCCACCCCCCCCCCCACCCCCGCAAGCCAATCTGCACCAGTTTATCTCCAGGCCTCCTGCACATTCAGTAATACGAATTACTCTTTATTGCTCTTCTGGTGTAGATCTACTGTTTCAGGATCCCATGCCTTCCTCTTGCTTTCTCTATCTCTCATTTTGCTGGAGTATGTCTTCAAATAACTCCCAATAATAGATGTTTCGGGTGGTAAACCTTGAATCTTTGTATGCCTGTAAAGGTCTTTACTCTCTTCTCCCATTTGATGAATAATTTTTCTGGGTGTAGAATTCTGGGGTGAAAATCCTTTTTCCTCTTTAAGAAATTGCCATTTTATTTTCAAGCATTCAGGTGCTGCTGATAAACCTGATGTCAGTCTGATTCTTCTCTTTTGTGGGTGAAATATTTTCCCTTTAGAAACTGTTAACATTACTTCCTCATCTTAGGCATTCTACAATTTTACAAGGACATGTGTTACCTAATTTCACTCATCCTTCTCAACATTTAGTGAGGTTTTTTTAATCCAAAAATTCACATCTTCTGTGATATAGAGAGAGAGACAGACAGACAGAGACAGACGGACAGAGGAATATTATTCAGCCATAAAAAAAGAACGAGATCTCGCTTGTTCCAACAATATGGATAGACCTAGGGAATATTACGCTAAATGAAATGTCAAATTGAGAAAGACAAATACCAAATGATTTCACTCATATTTGGAATCTAAAAAACAAAACAAATAAGTAACAAACAAAAAAGTTGAATGAGACCTCTAAGTACAGAGAACAAACTGGTGGTTGCTGGAGGGAAGGGGGTCGGGAGATGAGCAAAATGGGTGGAGGGGGGTGGGAGGTACAGGCTTCCAGTTATGGAATGAATAAGTCACAGGAATAAAGGGCACAGCATAGGGAATATGGTCAATGATAGATACTCAAAAAAATTTTAATATAAATAAAAGAATTGGAAAAAAGAACAACTATATAGAAATTAAATAAGATTTTGATTTTAAGACACTTAATTTTGTTAAATTTACCTATGTGGCAGAAAATTATGAAACACACTACGTTTAAGAAATGTAGATTATGGGCACCTGGGTGGCTCAGTCGGTTAAGCATCCAACTCTTGATTTCCATTCAGGTCATGATCTCAGGGTCGTGGGATTGAGCCCCACATCGGGCTCCATGACTCAGCGCAGTCTGCTTGAGATTCTCTTCCTCTCTCTCCCTCTGCCCCTACCCTCACTCACACTCTTTTTCTAAATAAATAATTAATTAGTTAATAAATAAAATATTTTAAAAAGGAAATATGGATTCAAATAAAAGATTCTCTCCAGAAAAAAAATTTACATCCTTCAGCTTTGGGAAATTCTAGATTTCTGAAAACTTCTATTTGTTCTGATTTCTTGTATGGCATCCCTTTCTTACTCTTTAGAGGATATTAACTAGAAATTTCTTTGTGCGTATGGGGGAACAGTAAGATTGTGTTTTGTTTTCCTTTCTAATTTCTTTTCCCTACATTATTTTTTATTCCTTCAGTGTCATTTTTTTCCTGCTTATTTTTCTTATTCTCACTTATCTCACAGGCTCTCCTCCAATATCTGTTAATCCTTAATTTTCTATTCAAAATTCGGAATGAGGCAAAAACAAGCTCATTGGAAACCCTGCATATCTGAATAGGGCTTATTAACTGGTGGACTTGAAGATAAGCAGACAATAAATTGGCCTTGGAAAGAAGAAACAAAAATACAAAACAGGACACTCTTTTCTCTTCAAAGCCAATTTCCATACTGGTTGCCTCAGTTCTTCCCAGACAATTAATTCAATTTCTTTAGAGAAAATTCTCCAGTTATTTTGCCTGGGACATAAACTCCTGATGGGCGTTACACACCTAGGAGGAGAATAGGCCAACTGTTCCAGATAGATACCTTCAACTCACTCCTATTTCCTCCTTCGTGTCTCGTCCTTGTTCTACCTGGCTTTTCTAACTTCCTGATAGGATTCCTCCTCAGCCGTGGTCCCTTCATTTCATATTTCGAGATGAGGCTGCTTCCAACTTATTGACTCATTCACTCCTCCTCCATGTTTCTGTATAATTGTGGAAGGACTCAGCTGCCAATAACAGCTCTCCCCTTCATCCACTTTCTTGTTTGTTTGGGAATCATCGTTTTTCCTATAATGTGAATTTAATGAGAGTCTCAGAACAATGATATAAACATGTGCCATCAGTCTGCTGTCTTGAAAGGAAAAACTTAGTCCTATACGTTTTGATACAAAGATTTCCTTCCATTTGTTCTAGATCTTTTTTTTTTTTTTTTAACTTCTAGTATCTATTTTATTTCCAAGCTGTTTTTTGGGTCATCTCATCTTTTCATTGTTGATTTCTGGTCTTTTCAAATCAAGATGTAGCTTTTTAAAATCCCAACTTGGATGAATTTACTTAGGCTCTTTATCACCAAATTGATGTTTGTAAGTATTCTATGGACTCAGATGATCTATTCTGTTTGTAGGGTAAAAATTCTATAAATGTCAAATAACTTGACCTTGTTGATTATGTTATTCAAATCCTTTGGTTTATTTATTTTTAGACTATTTTATCTGTCAAATTCTGAAAGAGATTTATTAAAATCTCCCACTGTAATTTTATCATTTTCCCTCCAAATTTTTAGCAAATTTTGCCTGGTCTTTTGCCAGCTCTGTTTGTACATAACTTGGTTATGGCTTGTTCTTCTCATGGATGTCATCTTTGGTAGTATATAAACTTCTTTGTCCCATTAAATGCTTTTGACTTTGAATTCTATTACTCCTTACTGTGCTTGCATGAACTAAGTTTATCTTTGCCCATACCTTTATTTTTTATCTTTCTTTGTCACTTTATTAACTGTGATTCTTGTTGACATATAGTTGGATTTTGTCTAACTGAATATGATAGTGAATTTTGATAAGGAAATGCAGACTTTTCACCTTTATTGTGATAACTGATATTCTTTGTGTTATTGCTTCCATATATTTTAGATTTAATAATTAACATCCTTTATTTTTTATTTTTCCCTCCACTTACTTTATTTACAAGTGTTTCTCAGCTTTCCCCCCTTAGGTGGGACAGTGCGGCTAGAAGTGGCTGGGTTTGGGCATTTCCCTTCTCCCAGGTGGAGTAGGTTCTGATAAAATCCTCATAGGTTAGACTCTGGTGAAACAGTTTCCCTTGAGGGCAGGCCTTGTTAAGAACAGAATGCTCTGGTATTATTTCAAAATGGTTCCTGTTTCCCTCCCGCTGCTGGAAGCTGGGGGGGCGGGGGGGTTGCGGATTTTTCTTCCATCTTTACCGTGAGGACCTGGCAGAGCTCCAGGAGGTAAAACCCACAAAAGTGTGGAGGCTGAACTATGACTGCCCCCCCCCCACCCGGGTTTTTAACTCCGGACTTGTCCACAATGAGCCTCCAGCAACTCATGGATCACAGGTCAGCTCTCCCTGCCCAGCCAGGGTTCGCGAGGAGGTTTCTGCTCCAGTAAGTTGGACGCTCCGGACCTGCCTATCTGTCTCTCCAATTGTGAGGGCAGTGGTTTGCCCCGTGACGTCACTTCCCTGACAGATCTGAGAAGTTTTTTAGTTTGTTCAGTTTTTTACTTATATTTAGGATGAAGTGACTTACAGGCTCCTTACATGATGGACTGGAAACTGGCAGTTCCTGTCCTTACTTTTAGGGGTTGGCTAGTTCTCTCTTCATTGCATCTTTTTTGCCCCGTTGATTTGGAAGTATTAAGGCATTGTTTTCAGTTCTGCCAAGGCTTACATTCTCCCCCAAACAGGTGTAGTCACACTTGTCTTTCTCTATTCATGTATCAGAATTAAGAGTGTCCTCCACCTCTCTTCTTGGCCTACTCAGCCCGCATTCCACAAAGATGGAATATTTAGGCTGTTATAACTTCTTCCTATCTCCAGTACTCCTCTTGATGTAGTGTCCTGAAACGGGTTCCTACCAACTCTTCCCTTCCCCACTCTGTGTTTAGAGACGTCACCTTGATAGCTTGAAATTGGCCGTGAAGGGAGTATTTATACCCTGAAAATTGGCAAGCACTACAAAGCAGAGCTTTGGTTCTTGTTTATCATTTTTCCATAGGGTGAGTCATTAATCATTTACCAGCACACTGCTGCATTTCTGCTTCCACTAAAGTGTGTGGGTTTTGCTGGACTGCTGCAGAATTTTAGTTCAGGCACATTATCTACCCTTTTGGTGTGTATATATATACTTTTTTTTTTTTTCCAAAACTCCGTAACACGCAATAACTAATTGCTTTAACTAATCTGTTTGTGCTGTCATTGTTGTGGTCACTTTCTGTGTGGGAACTTAAAAGATTTTTTTTCTAATCTGAGGAATTTATAAACTTCACCAAGATAGAACGAGGTACATAATTTTTTTTTCATTAATCCCACCTGAGTCTTGGTAACTGTTATTAATCTAAAAACTGACCTTTCTCCAGAGAAATTTCCCTCTTTTTTAAAAAATGTATTTCTCTATATATTCCTTTTTTTCTTTTCCTGGAGCTCTTAATACAGCAGCCCCCTTACCCACAGCTTGGCTGTCAATGGTTCAGCTACCCACGGTCAACTGTGGTCTGTAAGCAGACAATCCTCCTGCTAACAACTCATCATCAGAAGGTCGATTGTAGCCCAACACTATGTCACAATGCCTATGCCATTCACCTCACCACATAGACATTTTATTATCTCACATCCTCACAAGAAGAAGGGTGAATACAGGACAATAAATTATTTTGAGAGAGAGGGACCACATTCATGTTACTTTTATTACAGTATATTGCTATAATCATCCTGTATTTATTATTGGTTGTTGTCAGTCTTTTCCTGTGCCTAATTTAGTCATTAAACTTTCTCATGGGTCTGTAGGTGTAGGAAAACACTGTATACATGGGGCTCAGTACTAGCTGCAGTTTCAGGCATCCACTGGGGGTCGGGGAATGGTATCCACTGTAGGTAAGGGGAGAAAAAGCAGGGACTACTGTATTTACATTTTAAGTCTCTAGCCTCCAGATCTCTTGTCTTTTTCCTCATGTCCCTGGGATGTTGCTCTTTTGTGCCATTTGTTCTAAAAGGTCTTCCAAACCCTCTTTCAGTTCTCACGAACAGCTATCTTTAGGGGTTTTTTTCTTCTTTGTAAATTGAGGACGTCTTGGATATTCTAGCTTCCTCTCCTCAAGGAGTACCAACACTTCGTAGTGTTCTGTCCCACTTTTTTTTCAGTTCTGTGGCATTAGGAGTCCCCAGATCCAGTTCAACTTTGCCTTCTTGCCTTGTGTCTCTAATTCCCCCTGAAGACATCGTCCTTTCTTTGCCTGCGCATGGTTTATTGACCTCCGGTCCTCAGGTCGTTGAGGTTCCCCAGGCCATGAGGTTGGGCATGAAAACTTCTTTGGCTTTTGTCAGCAGCTAGGCAGTCGAGTTGGCAGGCCCTACACGGAGGCAGGAAGGAGGCCCGTCTGGGAACAAGCAGCAGTCCTCTCTCTCTCTGCAGGCGCTGGAAGCAGCTCAGCCTACCAAAGCATCTCTGCTCCAGGCCATGAGGTCTGGCAGCTCCTCTCGGGAGCATATTCAGCACATGCACACAGGTCTCTGCCCATCCAGCCCTCTCAAGGAGCAGGAAATTTGGAGGCTTCACACTGCTGTTCTCTCCACTCCTCCTCAACACCACGGGGAGCAAAGACCTTAACTCTCAGCTTGGCGCCCCCACGCTCTACCGGCAGCCTCATTTTCCTCGTTGTGTTTTCAGAGGAGGAATGAGTTGGGGATGTGTTCTCAGGCCTCCATCTCCCCATACATTTTTTTTTGGTGGCAAAGCAGTTGACGAGGGCATAGGCCTACAGTCTGACCCTGTTTCAAGGGTGTAGTAGCCATTACCCATGACCAGACCAAAGCAATGGCGGGTGTGGTACTTGTCAGTAATAAAGGGACCAGGATATCAGTTGCTGCCAGCTAGTGATACCACTGGAGGATGAACCAGGCAGGGTCATCACTCACAGGGAGGCCTTGACAAGGACACTGCTGTGTAGGAGCTGGCTCTGGCCTGTGACTCAGCATTCCAAGGGATCACCGGGTGTGAGAATCACCAGCACCTGTGTACCTTGTTGGAGCTGGACAAGTCAGGCCAGATGGGCAATATTCTCAGTTTCCTGACCACCAAGGTCTCACATGCAAGATCGTGCATCCGTGATGTAGTTCATTCTCCAGGTGGGGCAGAGCTACAATTTAAGCTGAGTCAGGATCACATCCCAGTACCACATCATCTGAGGATGTGTGAACTGACTGTGTTAGGGTGGTAAAATGTAGGTATTAACTACTCCCTGGAAGCCAGCGTTCAGGCTGGTGTGGCATAGCTTACAAAATACCCTCTGATGGCCTCCTCTCTTCAAACAGGAGAAAGGTCATCATTGGTCAGTTGTATGGGTGATGTATGTCTTGGTAATGACATTTCAATGATCAACATCGATGTTAATATCTTTCCAGACTGAGTGACCCAGCCATGATTCTCATTCTTGGCAACATCTTTAAAAAAAAAAATTAAAACTGGTAGACATGAGTAGTGGCCATTGTCCCGGGGGTGAGGGTGAGGGGTGGTAGCTACAAGCTCTGATGCACAACTACATTGATCTATGATGTATGATACGGATCAGTATCCTGGTTTATCGGTGCAGGATGAGGAGAAAACAAAAAAGAAGCTTTAGATCTTCATTCTCCATTTGATACCAAGCATTCAATATCCCGGGTGTGCCAGAGGAATAGTGGCATCCTCACTCAAGCACATCCAAAGCACCACCTCCAGTCAAACCCAGTATCTGAAAGTGCCTGACAACAGACGGATGGAGACCTATGTTCATGCTCCATTAGGTTTAATTCACTCTAGACCACACCACTTCCCAGAGTGTGTAGGGTTCAGTCAGGGAAGAGCCAGAAGCGTACGTTTTCTAACCAGCTGTTCGGTGAAAAATATATTTTGTCAAATTTAGAATTGTATCAGCCAGAGTTGAATAAAATAAACACTACCTCCCTGCCAGGTGTGGAAACTTCCTGGTCATGTTCAACGTGCATAATGTGGACCTGGTCGGAACCCTGAGGATGCACGAGCCACCATCCAGAGGAGAGTAGTCTATAATACGGCCGCAAGTGATGTCCCAGGAAGACCAGTCTGTCACGGCCACATGCCAACTGGAACCTCCAGGAACCTCAGTGGCCTTAAGGAATTTAACCATCCCTGATAGAGGTCCTGCTGGGACCACAAAGAGAATGTTCCTTCTCTCCCTCTGACACATGAAGAGATTTAGGTACAGAGCTGTGCCTTTTCCATTTTCTCTGGTACCGATTTTTTGTTTGTTTGTTTAGATTTTTCAGTACACTGGATCCATCCTGCCTTATAAAAGACAGGATGAGTTCTCCACTGCTTTCATCTGCATGACTGAAAAAGTGTCCCGCAGAATGTAAAGAACCAGTGTGATCCCCTACCCAATGCAGGAAAGGGGATGCATAAAAGGAGAAGAGGTGAGGTTTAGGGAGACATATTTGGCCATGACTACCAGCCAAGCCAATCCAAACCAAACCAGAGTAATCTAAAACCATGAAATGGTGCTGACTTCCAGAAAATACAAAGAAGGAAATCCAGAGGGACATCAGAGAGGCCAAAGTCCTAGGATATGTCAGAAATAAAAGGGAAGAGGAGAGCAGAAGTGTGGGTGCCTAGAACTCTTTTCCCCTCACTTTCAAGGGCCAGCTTGGAGGGTTAGCAGAAACAACCAAACACTCATTCCCATACAGAAAGGCCCAAGAGTGAGGTTCTGGTCAGCTTTTATAGTCTACAGATCACTTCATGTTTCTAGGTAGCATTCTAGGATCTGGTACTGAAGAAGATATGAGGTGTCCTCATCGAAAATGTAGGAATAGGAAGTCATTTTTCCCTGTAATGTGGGCTCTTTCGAGGAAACATAGCTCTCACTCTGGAAACATCTAGTGTTGGTATCTGTTGTTGTCTGTACTTCAGTAGAAGAGATGAGCAACACACCACACCACTGATGATATAGGGAGCTTGAGTTTGAATCTTACTGTAATAGAACAGAAACATCCCCAGACCTCCTTCAGCTTGAGACTAAACCAAGTTCACATTTCTTTGGCTAAAATTATTACCTTTTTAAAAATCTCTTTTTTCTCCCTGGTAATTATAAGTTCTGCATATTTCTATTTTGATACTAGTTACCTTCCTATTCTTAACAGTTATATTTATAGCTATATGTGAATATTTACATGCTATAATTAAATAGACATGCCCCCCCACACACACACAGACACTCTTTTACTTCCCTCCTCCAAATCTCAGTCTTCTGTCCCCCATCCTCTTCCAAATCTTAGATCTGGTTGAAAGAATAATGGTCTGAAACAAACAAACAAAAAATCTTAAATTTGAGATTACAAAGCTTAGCTTGGAGGTCCAAAATTATATGTTCATTTACACAGAGCAGTCTGTGTCTCCCTTTGTCCTCACTTGGTTACTCATTACAGCAGTTAAACTGGGTACCTTTTCGATTACAAGTCCCTTGACAAAGGGAATTAGATTTGTTTTAATTACCAGTATCCCCAGGCCTGCAACATAAATAATAGTTACCTGACTGAAGAGGCTATTTGCCAGGGATATGTAAAATTGCTTTATGTCTGGCCATTCAAAAAATGGCACCTCGTAAGACTCTCATCAGCCACTGACAAGAACTCCCTTAGCTGGGAATATATTGCTCTAAAGTTCAACAACAACAAAAATCAATGAAGTTCCTACCTTTAGTTTACTGAGATTTTGCTGCCAGTTATTTCTAGGGATGTCATTTTGACAATTCAGAATGCCAATACCTTGAGATAAATGGGTCCGTTTCTTAATGTTCATGGGAACTCTAGCATTGTTCCACCACAAGACAATTTCTCAGTAATAGCCTTCTAGCGATGTACTGCAATACAGATATTTGTTGGTGAGTCCAATTTTTGCATTCCTTCCAACCTACTTTGACCTTACTTGTTGACTGTACTT
This sequence comes from Halichoerus grypus, assembly GCF_964656455.1. NCBI lineage: Eukaryota > Metazoa > Chordata > Mammalia > Carnivora > Phocidae > Halichoerus > Halichoerus grypus. The sequence goes on along the minus strand of NC_135723.1, from coordinate 20,728,503 downwards.
AATGAAGTCACAGTCCAGTCTTTGCCAGATTATCTACATCAGTCTCACCAGTTCTTAGGTGAATCTGCTTCTCTTTAAGCATTCTAATTTTACTGTCAGAGAAGAGCCATGTGTCTTCCTGGAATAGGAAAAATTAAACTCTATAACTGTATAATGGTTAAGAGATGGAACTACCCAAGGTGTCAATCCTGGCAGACTACCCAAGGTGTCAATCCTGGCACCTTACTTACTACCTGTGACATTTTTCAAGTTACTTAAGATCTCCCTTCTTGATTCATCTTTTATAAAATGGGGATAATAATAGTACCTACTTCAGAGGGGTGTAATGCAGTTTAAATGAGTTGATTCATATAAGAGAGTGCTTAGCACGAGTATTCAATGATGTTCGCTCTCATTTTTACATTATCGGAATACTCTAGGCAAATGAAGACACTACCGGTTTTTGCTCCAATTTCTCTGACAGATCTTTTCTTCAAAACTGTTCACACTACTAATTTCACTGGGGATTCTGGACTCCCAGAAGCCTAACTGATGACTCTGGCTTTATAGAAAAATAATAATATCATTAGTGTCCAGAGATCAGCACTGATCACATGGGAATCATGGGTAAGAATTGAGATATTGAGCTCATCCTACACACTAGACCCATAACTAACTTCATACAGCTGGTTCTGGACCTCCCAGTATGTTGCCTGTCTTTGTGAAGATACGTTCAGAGGTGTGAAGGTTGGGCCACAGGTTGAATACATTAGTACCTAGAGATAAGGGGACAGAACACATATGTACTCTTACTCCAACTTCCAAATGTGTCACCTGGCAGAAGTTTCAGGAAGCTTTTATTTAGCTCTGTCACTCTGCAGATATCACAGTGTTGGATGTTGATCACCCACATTTTAAGAAAGAATGGAGAAAATATAGTCTCTGGTGACGGACTCTACAGGGCTGGAGCTATTGAGATGGCCTTGTTTGCTGCAGTTTAGATGAGCTTAGCCAGATATTTGTTACAACCCCAACAGGAAGCCAGTGCTGAAAGGGAGAAAATTGGGACAAGCAAGACTGATCTTACCCTGAGCCACTACTGGGACTAGCCAGTGGCTCAAAGGATTGCAAAGTTAGGCTTGATTCAAGCTGGAGGTAATGTCCAAGGCAGAGAGTGGGCAAGCAGTGGATTGGGTCCTGCAGCTAGAAGGCCCATAAGTCAAGGCCATTCTGAACATCACTTGCTTTGGTCAGGTAATCCACCTTCTTGGAACATAACTCCACCTTGCCTTTAACGGCATAAGAAAAAGAATTTACATAACAGAGCCAAGCAAAATATCAGGACTCCAGACAAGCAGACTGAAAATAAGATCAAATGTTGGCCCCAACAAGAAACCATATAATCAGGAAACCAAGACAGAACCATGTCACAAACTGAGAAAACCCAGCCATAATCCATGGAAGGCCAGCTGTGAGAGGCACGGGTGCTCAGGGTTCATCCCATATAATAGATCTACAACTGACTTCATGTGCCTCTATCTGGACCCCAGGAACTACAAATCAGAAGACGGGAACAAGATTACACCAAGACACTGCTATGTATCATATTACATGGTAGGTAGAATAATGCCTCCCAAAGATGTCCACACACTAGCCCTTGGAACCTGTGACTATGTTAGGTTACATGGAAAAGGGGAATTATGTTTGTGGACACAATTAATTTTGCTGATCAGCTGACCTTGTGATGGGGAGATTATCCAGGTTGGCCTAATCTAATCACATGAATTCTTAAAACTAGAAGGAGAAGAAGTAAACGAGAGGATCAGAGAGATGGTACACAAAAAAGACACGACTTGCCATTGCTGACTTGAAGATGACCAGGGGCCAGGAACCAAGGAATGCTGGCATTCTCTTGAAGCTGGAAAAGAGAAGAAAGTGAATTGTCTTGCAGAGCCGCCAGAATGGAATGCAGCCCTACAACACCTTGATTTTAGCCCAGCCAGACCCATATCAGAATTCTGATCTACAGAACTATAAGATAATAAATTCACGTCATTTTAAGCCACTAGGTTGGCGGTGGTGATTTGTTGCAGTAACAATGGAAAACAAATACACATTATGAAGAAAGGAATATTTAGATTGCCATTGACTCTAGAATCAGCCAAACCATAACTTGTCTCAAATGATATTTCTTTTATATACAAAAAGTGACTTCTCCTTGAAGAATACAAATAATACCTTGAAGAGGGGGAGCAGACTTGTTGTAGGGGGGAGAATGTGTATTTATCTTCTCTTGACTCCCTGGAGCTGAGCACAAGTCAAGCTAGGGACCGGACCCAAGCCTGGATCACAGCCATTTTAGACTGTTCTCAATTTCCATTTAGAAATGTTAAGTTCTGCTCATGGTCCTATATTTGTCTCCAACAAGAACTAGTATCTCCTACAAGGAAATTCTTTAGTGAAATGAATTAGAACAAGTGTACCATCCTATCACTTTATTAAATGTTTCTAACTAGCAGAGTCTATCAGTAATTCACATGACCGTCATCCCAGAACTTAAAATGTTTTAGATCATCACAGTACTGTATTTCCATGGGTAAACCCCAGCCTCAGCTGGGAGAGTAGCAAATGAATCACAACAGATTTTTTTGTATTCCCAGAAGGAACCTGGAGCCTGTGGATAAAGGGTGAAAGTACAGAACCCTGAGGGGAGGAAAGATCCCCAAGGGCAGAGAGAGCAAAAGCCCAAGCTCCTGCTCAGGTTCTAGAACTTACCCTCAGCCCTGCCTGAGGCTACTCTGCAGCGCACAAGTTCAAAGCAAAACCACCTTCTGGGCATTTCACTGGCAGGTGAAGACTCGGTTAAATTTCATTTTAGTCAAGGGAAGTCATTGTTCTGATTCAAGCATTGTTCAAATGTCACACTGGTCAAGGTTTTATCTATAAACTTTTGGCTACTGCTTTCAGAATTTGAAGTTGAAAGATGTGCGAAAATTTTTTGACAGAACATTTAACACGCTGACTTCTTTTACCCTCTCTTGACCTGGTTTTTGTCCCACACTTTTTTTGATACCTACTGCCAATTCCAATTCAGTTTCTCTGGGGAGTTTCTTGTTCGGAAGCTGTAGCATTCTCTATAGAAGATCTTGCCATAGATCGGTTCAAGCCTAACATATCTCAAATTATTTATTTTCCAAAGTCTGGATAATTTGTTTTGAAGGAGCAGCAAAGAAAATGGAAGGCCAAAAACACATTTTAAGGAAAATCTGCTGGGAAAAGGGAATAAGAAATAAAAAGGGGAAAAAAGGGAATTTAAACAATTTGCCACAGTTGTCTTTTTCTTTAGATTTTTGATTGTTTAAATGTCATAAATCAGTTCCTCTGAGTCCACAGAACCTTCATCTTAAGCATTCAAGGGGTGAGGGGATGGGAGGGCAGAAATGACACTGAAGAGAAGCAGAATAGACGTAAGGAACCGTCAGCTCGTAGATTTTGTTATCCAGAGCCCCATCATGCTGCTCTGCCCTTTTCGATGTGGTGGAAAAGTAAGTGCCTGGTCTAGATCATGTCTGTCCTAAATGATATTATGAGTCCTTTCTGCAAAGAGAATGACAGCACTCTATAGCTTATACAACTGTTCTTTAACTGTGTAAGGACCAGGACTGGTGTAGAGGGATATATAGATAAAGAAAGGTAGGGCGGGAAGTAAGTAGGTAGGTAGGTAGGCAGATAGATAAATAGATTGATAGGTAGATGATTGAGAGATAGATAGATAGATAGATGATAGATAGATAGATAGATAGATAGATAGATAATCAGCTTAAACTCTGAAAAAGCACAGCCTGGGAGTCTATTAGAAATGTGAAAATCTGTGCATCTGATCACCCCTTGGAAGTGAGATCCATGCTTACAAAGGATGGTCATCTTTCTTGAGCTTGGTTCTGCTTCTGACATTTTTGGCATGCAGTATTTAGTTTTTCCACATGTTTCCTTTGAATAATTCATTTTTGCCATTTGAAGTTTCTAAAGCATTAAAATGTTACTTCAGGAGAATAAAATCAAAAGTGAGCAAAGAGACTCATAAATACAGAGAACAAATTGGTGGTTGCCAGAGTGTTGGGGGGGAGGATGGGCAAAATAGGCAAAGGGGATTAAGAGGTACAAACTTTCAGTTATGAAATAAGTAAGTCATGGTGATATGAAATACAGTATGAGGAATATAGTCAGTAATATTGTAATATCTGTGTATGGTGACAGATGGTAACTACACTTATCGTGATGAGCATTTACTAATGTATATAAATGTCAAATCACTATGTGCACCTGAAACTAATATAATATTGTATGTCGACTGTACTAAAATTTAAAAAAACATAAACATATAAAAGAGAGCAAGCCATAGAAAAGAAAAGCTTGCCCCCGGTGCCAAATTTCCTTTCAGGAAAGCGTATAGACACGGGCACTCTGCCTCCAGGGGCTCCCACAGGCTTGGGAGAGCTCATCCTCACTGAGAAGGAATTTCCTTGCTCCTCAAGTGACCCCTTGTGCTGAGAAATGAAATCCTGGTAACCAGATTGGCCGGAGATCCCTGACCTTGTCCAACGGCGGCCAACAGTGACTTTCCCTGAGTCCCGTGGTGAAGCAGGCGAGAGCCAGGGTGCCACCCGCTCTGCACCTGCTTTTCAAGAAGACACGAGTCAGTTCGGGAAGCATTTCTCCAAGCTCGTTATTTCCCATAATATGTGTATGCATGGAGCATCAGTGAGTACAGACTGATTCCTAACTATGAGTAATATAAGGTAAAGAGTAGGTAGCATTCAGTGATCTCCGCCGGCCTCCTTGTTTCACAGATAAAATAGCCGCGGTACAACGAGCCACGTGGGAAACTGCTGGCTGGGGAATTATTAATCTGGGTCGCTTTGTCATCCTGGCTCCAGCGGATTTTGCTGAGAGAATGGTGATACATGTACTACAAAGGGTTCTGTTCATATGGTTGCATAGAGGAAGAATCTTTTCTTCAGACCCTATGTCTGAAATGCAGTGTAGGTTTTCGCACATGAAAATGTTGCCTGAGTCAGGGGCTTTCCTGCAAACAAACAAACAAAAACAATTTCAGACGTGTTCGTGACCTGTCAGCACCTTCAGTTATGTTTATGAAAGTGTCCATTAAAACAATGTGTCTATTACAAGCCAGAGAAGTTACTCAGAAACTTCAGTAGAACATAGTTGATTCTATCTTTATTTTTCCCCGAAGGAGGTATTATGTTACATGCAAGTAACCATGTATAAATTAAGAAGGTACATATGTATTCATAGACATATATATATTTATACATATAATCTCAAAAGGAATATAAGAACATATAAGAATGTCTGGCTGACACATAGGCAACTTAAAATATCAAGCCAAAAATTCAGGGTGGATTTTCTTGTGAAATGTGTATAAATCCAAATATACATGTATTTATGTAGTAAAACCTCATTAATTCCCATTCGACGCATGTAGACTTTATAACTAGTCAAATGCTCTTGGCATTACATATAAGATGAAATACTGATTAGGTGAAATAGTAGTGTAAACAAAAGAAATATTTATGCATATAAAAGCTCACAGTTTCTTTTTTTTTTTTTTTAATTTTTTTTATTGTTATGTTAATCCCCATACATTACATCATTAGTTTTAGATATAGTGTTCCATGATTCATTGTTTGTGCATAACACCCAGTGCTCCATGCAGAACGTGCCCTCCTCAATACCCATCACCAGGCTAACCCATCCTCCCAACCCCCTCCCCTCTAGAACCCCCAGTTTGTTTTTCAGAGTCCATCGTCTCTCATGGTTCTTCTCCCCCTCCGATTTCCCCCCCTTCATTCTTCCCCTCCTGCTACATTCTTCTTCTTCTTTTTTTCTTTCTTAACATATATTGCATTATTTGTTTTAGAGGTACAGATCTGAGATTCAACAGTCCTGCACAATTCACAGCGCTTACCAGAACACATAACCTCCCCAGTGTCCATCACCCAGTCACCCCATCCCTCCCACCCCACCCCCCACTCCAGCAACCCTCAGTTTGTTTCCTGAGATTAAGAATTCCTCATATCAGTGAGGTCATATGATACATGTCTTTCTCTGTTTGACTTATTTCGCTCAGCATAATACCCTCCAGTTCCATCCACGTCGTTGCAAATGGCAAGATCTTATTCCTTTTGATGGCTGCATAATATTCCATTGCATATATATACCACATCTTCTTTATCCATTCATCTGTTGATGGACATCTTGGCTCTTTCCACAGTTTGGCTATTGTGGACATTGCTGCTATAAACATCGGGGTGCACGTAGCCTTTCGGGTCCCTACTTTTGTATCTTTGGGGTAAATACCCAGGAGTGCAATTGCTGGATCATATGGTAGCTCTATTTTCAACTTTTTGAGGAACCTCCATACTGTTTTCCAGAGTGGCTGCACCAGCTTGCATTCCCACCAACAGTGTAGGAGGGTTCCCCTTTCTCCGCATCCCCGCCAACATCTGTCATTTCCTGACTTGTTAATTTTAGCCATTCTGACTGGTGTGAGGTGGTATCTCATTGAGGTTTTGATTTGGATTTCCCTGATGCCGAGCGATATTGAACACTTTTTCATGTGTCTGTTGGCCATTTGGATGTCTTCTTTGGAGAAATGTCTGTTCATGTCTTCTGCCCATTTCTTGATTGGATTCTTTGTTCTTTGGGTGTTGAGTTTGATGAGTTCTTTATAGATTTTGGATACTAGCCCTTTATCTGATATGTCATTTGCAAATATCTTCTCCCATTCTGTCAGTTGTCTTTTGGTTTTGTTGACTGTTTCCTTTGCTTTGCAAAAGCTTTTTATCTTGATGAAGTCCCAAGAGTTCATTTTTGCCCTTGCTTCCCTTGCCTTTGGCGATGTTTCTAGGAAGAAGTTGCTGCGGCTGAGGTCGAAGAGGTTGCTGCCTGTGTTCTCCTTTAGGATTTTGATGGACTCCTGTCTCACATTGAGGTCTTTCAACCATTTGGAGTCTATTTTTGTGTGTGGTGTAAGGAAATGGTCCAGTTTCATTCTTCTGCATGTGGCTGTCCAATTTTCCCAACACCATTTGTTGAAGAGACTGTCTTTTTTCCATTGGACATTCTTTCCTGCTTTGTCGAAGATTAGTTGACCATAGAGTTGAGGGTCCATTTCTGGGCTCTCTATTCTGTTCCATTGATCTATGTGTCTGTTTTTGTGCCAGTACCATACTGTCTTGATGATGACAGCTTTGTAGTAGAGCTGGAAGTCTGGAATTGTGATGCCGCCGGCTTTGCTTTTCTTTTTCAACATTCCTCTGGCTATGCGGGGTCTTTTCTGGTTCCATACAAATTTTAGGATTATTTGTTCCATTTCTTTGAAGAAAGTGGATGGTATTTTGATGGGGATTGCATTGAATGTGTAGATTGCTCTAGGTAGGATTGACATCTTCACAATATTTGTTCTTCCAATCCATGAGCATGGAACGTTTTTCCATTTCTTTGTGTCTTCCTCAATTTCTTTCATGAGTATTTTATAGTTTTCTGAGTACAGATCCTTTGCCTCTTTGGTTAGATTTATTCCTAGGTATCTTATGGTTTTGGGTGCAATTGTAAATGGGATCGACTCCTTAATTTCTCTTTCTTCTGACTTGTTGTTGGTGTATAGGAATGCCACTGACTTCTGTGCATTGATTTTATATCCTGCCACTTGACTGAATTCCTGTATGAGTTCTAGCAGTTTTGGGGTGGAGTCTTTGGGATTTTCCACATAAAGTATCATATCATCCGCAAAGAGTGAGAGTTTGACTTCTTCTTTGCCAATTTGGATGCCTTTGATTTCTTTTTGTTGTCTGATTGCTGTGGCTAGGACTTCCAATACTATGTTGAATAGCAGTGGTGATAGTGGACATCCCTGCCGCGTTCCTGACCTTAGGGGGAAAGCTCTCAGTTTTTCCCCATTGAGAATGATATTCGCTGTAGGTTTTTCATAGATGGCTTTTATGATATTGAGGTATGTACCCTCTATCCCTATACTCTGAAGAGTTTTGATCAAGAAAGGATGCTGTACTTTGTCAAATGCTTTTTCTGCATCTATTGAGAGGATCATGTGATTCTTGTTTTTTCTTTTGTTAATGTATTGTATCACGTTGATTGATTTGCGGATGTTGAACCAACCTTGCAGCCCAGGGATAAATCCGACTTGGTCGTGGTGAATAATCCTTTTAATGTACTGTTGGATCCTATTGGCTAGTATTTTGGTGAGAATTTTTGCATCCATGTTCATCAGGGATATTGGTCTGTAATTCTCCTTTTTAAAGGGGTCTTTGTCTGGTTTTGGGATCAAGGTAATGCTGGCCTCATAAAATGAGTTTGGAAGTTTTCCTTCCATTTCTATTTTTTGGAACAGTTTCAGAAGGATAGGTATTAATTCTTCTTGAAATGTTTGGTAGAATTCCCCTGGGAAGCCATCTGGCCCTGGGCTTAAAAGCTCACAGTTTCTAAGTATCGTTTTAGTAGTAGCTCTCGTACTCAAAGAATAAATGTCTGATTATAAACACCATGTTAAGCAATGCCAAGATTCTGTAAGTGTTCTTAATACTAAAACCAATGTTCTAAAGTGATTTCACATGCATTATTATCGTTAATAAGGAAAGGGTAATAGCATAGTTGGTGTTAAAAGCATGGATTCCAAAACTAGACTGTCTGATTCAAATCTGGCTGTCCCATTTGTGAGCTTTGTGTGACCTTCGGCAAGGTATTTGAAAGTTCTGTGCCTCAGCTTCCTCATATGTAAAACAGAAAATAACGTTGGGGTTCAGAGACCCTCTGTCCCCCCTCTGCAATGGACTGGATTTTTATGTCTCCTCAAGACTCAGGTTGAAACCCTAATCCCAGTGTGATGGTATGAGGAGGTGGGGCCTTTAGGAGGTAATTAGGTCGTGGGCGTGGAGCCCTCATAGATGATTAGTGCCTGGATAAGAAGGGGCTAAGAAAGGGCGGAGAGAGTGAGAGCTAGCTTTCTCTCCACCCCGTGAGGATACAAGCCAGTCTTCTGCAACCCAGAAGAGGGTGCTCACCACAACCCAACCATGCCAGTTCTCTAATCAAAGACTTCCAGTCTCCCAGACTGGGGGACCCTCCTCAGCTCTGAACCCACTGAGAAAGAGAATTGGCAGCAGGAACCCAAAATATCCCCTTTATTATGAGAAAGACTAGGTTGAAGAAATGGCCCTGGGTCGCTCGGCCAAAAGGACTTCCTAAGCTGCTCCCTCAGAATTAGGCCTACTTACCTTCCCACTCTTAGCACTGGAAAAGCAAGCCCGCCCTGTGTTAAATCCCCAGTGCAGAGGAGTGGGACACGGGCCTCGTGTAGGCAAACAGCTCCTAAGGTAAAGTCAGGAGGGGGCTGGGCCGGTATGCCCAGATTTTCCTCCCGGAAATCACTCCATCTCCATGGAGAGGAATAAGGTGTGGGATAAGGGGCCAAGAGTATTTTAGGAAAAATCCCTTTTTGTGGAAACTAGAAAAGCCAAGAACAAGTGCTCTCATGTTCGCTTGGCTTTGAGAATTAAATGAGATGATGTGCACTGTACCCTACTTGTGAGCGTTAATAATTATTAGCTATTATGTGTGTTATTCTTAACTAAGTCACTATCAAGAGTTTAAGGAATTTGATTGGATCCAAGATACATGTCAAAAGCCGACTAGTGAACATGCTAGAGATCAGAACTGCATTGTGTTTTTAAGTTCTAAATTCTGATTTGTGTTACACTTAGCTATTAAACCTCAAAATTTGGGTAAATTAGCAAGTGATGTTGTACCATTAATGGTTTTTCCCCTTGTCTGGCATCCTCTTCTGGAAAAGCTTTTTCTCCACTATGTAGCTCCTAAGTGCAGGTGTGGGCAGATGCCTGATTAGCCCTTTCAGCGATGCTGGGGGCGCGCGGCTGACTCAGCGCGAGGTACAGAGAGATGCATGGCTCTTTCCCCGGGCAATTAGGGCTGAGCATCTAGGCAGCGTGGAGGAGCTTTTATCATCATCACACACCCCTGTCTGACTCTTCTCTTCGGAGAGCCCAGTGTTTATTCACGCTTTTTCTTCCCCCGCTTTCTAAGGGATGTGGTATCTTTTGTGCTATGACCTCAAGGTAAATGCTCCTAAAATTATACTGGGTTTAAGACCAAAATTTATCAGGAGCCCGTTTGTTTTCTCCGCCGGACTCTCACCCACAGTATTCCGTGTCCTGGGTTACCTAGCAACGCAGTTACGCAGAGGTAAACTGAGGTGTAAACATGATACCTTCCCCAGATGTATAAATACCGTGGCTCGGGCTTGTTGGCTAACGAAGGAGCGGTGGGAAGGGGCGCCTCTCCTTCCCCAGGTGTGCGGAGTGACAATCACAGGAAAGTTCCCTCGCGTCGCGTGGCGGCTCTGCTGGTGTCAGTTACTTCGATGAGCGCGTGCCGGAGTCATTGATGGAGTTAAATGAATGCAGGCTCGTTTTTCCACCGCGTTCCCCGTGACTGCTTCAGCAACATGAGGCAATTTATCATGCTTTTTGTGCAACAGTGCATAGACTTTTTAAAGAATGAATTTAGACTTCTTCCTGTCCCAAAAATAAGCCATTCTCAGGTTCAAAGTCCTGATTAGGAGAGTTGGACCAGCGGCGTCGGCATGCCCACGTGACCCATCATAGCCCTCCCCCACCCACCCCCTTGCTTTTCTCATCTTGCTAGGTTTTCCTTTGGAGAAAGACCCAATTAAAAACCCTGGTGGATTTTTCTAAGGACGTTTCCTTCACAGAGCTTACATTTGGCTCTTTGGCCAGAAAACGGACAGAGCAGTTAGCGGCTCTAGGGAGTTTCTAGTTGTTTGTGTAGGGTTTCAGAAGAACCCACTGTGGGCATCACCAGCCTTCCGAGAGAGGGTTCTTTTAGAATGTGAATGCTTCCTAACCATTTGGCATACGCTTAAACTTGACATCAACAGTACTGTCCTCACAAGGACATCTTTATTATGTGTTCTAAGTTAGATGTCATGACAGCTTACAGTAAGGACACGGGTTTCTTTCCATCATTGTTCTCTACTCACCTCCAGCTTGTGAGCTCTAACATTCAGAAATGTTCTCTGATATACTTCCAGAAAACCTGCTGCTGAAATGAAAGAATCTATCGCTCCAAGTAAGTTAGTCATTTCCTAGGTGACATTCTAATAAGAAACCCATTTGGGGATAATAGTCCAGTTGGAACTAATTCTCCATGTATTCCTCATGGTCAGGAAATAGCATGTCCAAATTAATCAAATGTCCCGGTGCCTTGTGTATTCTAATGTTTAATAGAGTGATGCTGCTACATCTTCTAGGATGATCAATTTGTAAAGCATTAGAAATAATTATAAAACCAAGAGGAATATTATTTAATTTTTCATTGAGACATTAGCCTAGGATCTTGCAGGTACTGCTTAGGATTAGGAACAGCTGTTGGTTTCCACTGGCACATTGTGCAGGTTAATAAGGTTCTGGCTGATAGAATGCCAGAAAACAGAATTTATTATAGCACTCAAGCATTAATGTGGAACATAGTAATACCTTGCCAAAGAAACTAACAGGGCCTAAACTATTTTAATGGCTTCAAATAATCTTAAATACACTATAACTTTTGGGGGACTTCGCATTTCAAAAATAAAATAGCCAAGTAGGGGAAGTTTGGATAAGGGGAGAAGAAAATGTATATTTTGGTAATACATTGTCAGAAACTAAAATTTTTGTTATGTAATGGCCATGTGGAAGCACAGCTTTCAAAAGGATAGGATTTATTTATTTAAAAATTGGATTTGGGGGCACCTGGGTGGCTCAGTCACTTAAGCATCTGACTTTTGGTTTCAGCTCAGGTCATGATCTCACAGTCCTGGGATCTGGCCCTGCATCAGGCTCTGCACTCAATGCAGAGTTTACTTGTCCTTCTCCCTCTACTCCTCCCCTCCATTCGTGCTTGCTCACATGCGTGCACTCTCGCTCGCGCTCTCTCTCTCTCAAACAAATGAATAAATAAAATCTTTTTTAAAGATTGGATTTTAGTCACAGATTTCACTTACAAAGCTTTAAAAGCTTTTAAATGCAATTGAGCTTAATTTTTATTCTATAATACGACCATCCAGATTTTCAGAACAGATACATTAGAAGAAGACCAAATGTTTCACTTTAAAAAGAAGGCCAACAAGAAGTGAGTGGGGCATCCAAGACATTCCAGTGCCCTGTGGCCTACCGGACACCTGGTGTGGAGTACACTTACTGGGGGGAGACCTAAACATTTTCCCCAGGAGGCCAGAGCCCGACGCTGTCAGCCCAGGTTTTATCCTCAGATTTCTCTGAACAGCTACTCCCTCAGCCTATCGAAAATAAGAATTCCATTTCAAAAATTTGAGCCAAATTTTTGTAACTTTGAGCCAAATACCCATTGCATAAAATGAAGCACAATTGCCTATCCTCTATCTCCTCAGATTCATCTTGTAAAATTTGATTAAGGAAATCCTATCCTTTGAAGATAGGGAGCAATGATAGAACCACTCTTATTCTCCTGTGGTTTTAGTTTCAGATTATTAATTCTGCCTCTGTTTTTATCCTGATCTGTAACTCAGAATTTCTAGAAATGGACCTTTTAAGATAATCTACCCTCAGTGTAGAAAGACCTTGAGAAAAGATGTCTTTATTGATGTCACCATTCCACAAATATCCTGTTCCAGTGAAGCTGTCCTGCAATGTCCAATAACCTGCCCAAACCTGTGTTACTTGGTGATTTCTATTAAGTTTTGCTAGAGCTATAAGTAATATAAGAGTGTCATTCTCGGGCGCCTGGGTGGCTCAGTTGGTTAAGCGACTGCCTTCGGCTCAGGTCATGATCCTGGAGTCCCAGGATCGAGTCCCGCATCGGGCTCCCTGCTCAGCAGGGAGTCTGCTTCTCCCTCTGACCCTCCCCCCTCTCATGCTCTCTCTCTATCTCATTCTCTCTCTCAAATAAATAAATAAAATCTTAAAAAAAAAAAAAAGTGTCATTCTCCAAGTGATTCCCATTCATAAAGGAAAAATACTTGGTTTTCATTCTTTCTGCATCAGAAAGTAATTTTCTCATACATAAACATTATTTAATGTGTAAAAAACATTTAGAATATTTTTAAAATCTTCCAAGTAACATAGTATTTTTAGAGGAGATTTTTCTCAACTGTGGTTTGGATTCAAGCATCTTGTGTGTCTTCCCAAATAAAGTTAATTTTTGCTCATGGAAACTACATTTTTTTTTTTTTAATACACAGATCATCATTGCTAGAAAGACCTTGGAGAGCATGTTGGTATTGAGTGCTAGGAGATAACAGAAGGAGTGGGAATTTGAAATATTTTGAAATCATCAACTTTTTTCTTTTTTTTCTTTTTTTAAAGATTTTGTCACAGAGAGAGGGAGAGCACATGCATGCAAGCACAAGGAGGGGGAGCAGGCAGAGGAAGGAGCCTGATGTGGGATTCAATCCCGGGACCCTGGGACCATGACCTGAGCCAAAGGCAGACACTTAACCTACCGAGCCACCCAGGCATCCCCATCAACATTTTTCTAATTGTTCTCCTGAGTACTTGTAATCTATTGTCTGATCATAACAAAATTATCTCTGTTGAATGTCCCCTTTTAAAGATGAATCTTCAACTAGATTTGTGACCTTGGGTAGTTGTAATATTGACTTCTATAAACTATATATTGGAGTATACTGTCTAGGTGTTTTAATTCATTTACTCATTTGTTTTACTTTCCCATTCAAAAGTATTTTAGTGCCAGCTATCTACAAGGCACTGTTTTAGGTGCTAGGAGTACGGCAGCTTACCAAAGTTTCCTTCCTCAGAAAGTTTACAGTCTGTTAATTGAAATACTACTAAATAAGTAACAAATGTAAAAAGCTACAAGGACTCTGAGTAGGTACAGTCAGCGGCTACAGGGGTTCTGAGAAGGGCAATACTGTAGGTCAGGAAGAATTCGAGATGGCTTACTTTGTGCAGGGTGTTGCATTTGACTTGAGCGTTGAAAGCTATTTAGGAGTGGACTATTTAGGCACGATGGTGGCAAACACTGGAGACAGAAGAGAAAAAGAGAATGATCCCCAAACTTGGTGCGTAGACAGGGAGTCAGGTGTGGCTCAACCCAAGTGAAATGGAGAGTCTAAAGGGGAGGGGAGCTGGGAAAGTAAGTGGGGGCTAGATCATGGAGCCTAAGATGTCTGCATGTTCTTCAGTACCAGTGAGGGGTGAGGGGGAAGCCACCGAAGGTTTGGAACATGATGGTCTCAGCAATCATATGTGATCTGGATTAGAGTGAGCTGAACTGAAGGCAGAGGGAAGTTAGGGTTCCTTTTGAGACCTAATGAGGCATAAACTAGGGAAGTGTCCATGACACCTACTTATGCAGAGATCCTGCACACGTACTGTTCTGTAATATAACATGAGACACTAAATCCAAGTTCTCCCGGGCAGTCTTCCCTCTTGGTCTCTGCGTCCTCCACACCTGCCTGTGGAGTCATGCTCCTGTAAAAAATAGGAAATCAGGTGTCCACTGCTGGCTTGTTCAAGAGGTAGCAGCTTGCCAGCTTCAGGAATTGTTTGGCCCTGACCATCACACAACTGTACATTGGTTGTGGCGTCAGAGTCGTCTTAAGTGGCATGCCCTGGAACCAGAACCTGCCTTGAGGCATAGCCCCTGCCTCCCTTGCAACCTCAACATGATCACCTTCTCCATCCCATTACTGATCTCCTGGTCGCTCCTCGAACACCCCAGGCCTCTCTCCAACCCCAGGGCCTTTGCACATGCTATTGCCTGGAACATCTTTCTCATCAATTTCATAGGTCTAGTGCCTTGTCTGTTTCTGGCCTTCGCTTAAATGTCACCCCCTCAAGAGGCCTTACTGTTATTCTTTATCCAAGCCCTTTGTTTCTTTCCTACCTAGGACTTCAACTTCCAACTATTTTATTTGCATGTTACTCATTTTTTTTTTTTTTTTTTTTTGCCTCTTTCCCTGCTAAAACATAGTATGAGCCATGTCTCTTTTCTTGATTGCTGTATCTCTAGCACCAAGAACAGTGTCTGGCACTCCATAGGAGATCATCAATATGTAGCTGTTGAATTAGTGAATGAACCAATGAATTAGTGAATTAATGAACACACCTGTTCAGAAAGCCCTCCATAACCTAAAGCTATCTTCATTTATCCCTAAATAATTAAATATAGAGTGGCAACAAATGACCACTTATCTTCCGTAATCTGCAAAGTGACATATTCTATAGAAAGTGTTCATAGGATTCCCATAGTGATATTTGGGAGATGGAATATAAGTATTCTGCTTAAATTCCTGAATTTCCATTAAAAATTCTGGTACCACAACATGTTGCGGTTTTTTTCAGCCTTCTAAAAATGAAATAGAACAGAGATTAGAAAAGAAAATATCAGGGTGTATTGCATCTGCTAAGTATAGATTCAAAAAACTTTTCAGTGTGTGTGTGTGTGTGTGTGTGTGTGTAAGGAGGTTCCAATATGAAGTTATTTTTTACTATGACTCAAAGTCCGTCTACACTGGGTATTTTCCATGTTATCCTAATTCCTCAGCTGGCTGCTGTGGAGCTCTTCAAAGCCAGTTTTGAATTGTCATTCTGCAGTGTGTTATGATTCCTTTGGTTTATTTGCAATGGAAGCCTTCTCACAAATGCACACCAAAATTCAATTTTTTTAGTATTTTCTTATAGATCAACATACCTTAACCTCTCTCAGAATGCTCAGGCTCACGATAAAGAGTGCTCCCAGAGCTGCAGGGCTAGGCTGCTTTTAAGTAAACCGGCAGAGTGGGGGGAACACCCACAAATATTCAGGGTAGGAGAGTGATAAAATTTGCTGTTCTTTAAATCAAGAATTTGAGGGGCACCTGGGTGGCTCAGTGGGTTAAGCATCTGCCTTCAGCTCAAGTCATGATCTCAGGGTCCTGGGATGGAGTTGAGTCAGGCGCCCTGCTCAGTGGGGAGTCTGCTTCTCCCTCTCCCTCTGCCCTCCCCCCTGCTCTTGCTCTCTCTCATGCTCACTCTCAAATAAATAAAATCTTTTTTAAAAAAATCAAGAATTTGGGCGCCTGGGTGGCTCAGATGGTTGAGCGTCTGCCTTCGGCTCAGGTCATGATCCCGGGGTCCTGGGATCGAGTCCCGCATCGGGCTCTCTGTTCCTTGGGAGCCTGCTTCTCCCTCTGCCTCTCTCTCTCTCTCTCTCTCATGAATAAATAAATAAAAATCTTTAAAATAAAAAAAAAATCAAGAATTTGAAGCAATGATTTGACACACAGTAGCAGTATTTATTAAAATAACATTTATGGGGACGCCTGGGTGGCTCAGTTGGTTAAGCGACTGCCTTCGGCTCAGGTCATGATCCTGGAGTCCCGGGATCGAGTCCCGCATCAGGCTCCCTGCTCGGCAGGGAGTCTGCTTCTCCCTCTGACCCTCCTCCCTCTCATGCTCTCTGTCTCTCATTCTCTCTCTCTCAAATAAATAAATAAAATCTTTAAAAAAAAATAAAAAAAAAATAAAAAAATAAAAAAATAAAAAAATAAAATAACATTTATGTTAACTACTTTGTTTTTTCCTTTTTTTTTCTCTCTCTCTCTCTTTCTCAGCTGCCTGCCTTGTGCTTGGCTGTATGATTTTCCCTGATGGCTGGGATTCAGATGAAGTAAAACGGATGTGTGGAGAAAAGACAGACAAGTACACTCTTGGGGCTTGTTCAGTTCGCTGGGCGTACATCCTGGCTATTATTGGGATTTTGGATGCCCTGATCCTCTCATTTCTGGCATTTGTGCTTGGTAACCGACAAGACAGCTTGATGGCCGAAGAACTGAAGGCAGAAAACAAAGGTAAGATTGCTTTGGGGAACTCTTATCTCTATGCCTCAAGCACGTCAAGTCCAGGGCTTCCGTTGTGGGTCTAGTTTGCTGCGTCTTTCAATGCTATCTAGTTCGTAGACTTTCCCCTAGACTCAACTCAAGAAATTTACACAGTTGAAATACGGGATTTTCACACTTTACCTTTCTAAGGTTCTCGGAGTCCATTATTATTTAAATGCATTTTTCCAGTTTCTTTTTCCCTCCCTAAGTTAATGGCTATGATGCAGCTTGCCTTTTTTTCTTTTTTTTTTTTTTTTTTTTGGTCTAGTTGGTTAAATAGAGAGTACATCCTCTCCATGTATTTCTGCTGTTTTCCAGGTTGAAGTAAATGCCTGGGGGATCTCATAAAACCATCTACAAACGTCTCTATTAAACTGTTCGCAATCATTTTATTTGAAATCAGACTCCTCCTCTCAGAGAGAAGGCACGATATTGGCCCTAAATAGTTAGGGGTTTCAACAGTTACCTAATTAACTGAATTTTAAATGTGTTATCTGGATGGTGAAAAGTTCTCCTATTTACAAAAAGAAAATGCCTTCTGAGACACAAACTAGAATAAAAAACAGGACATTGACTAGTGAGTGATATGTAAATATTACAGAGTGCCAATAAGAAGTAGCAAGTCCTTATTCAAGATGACTCTCCATTCTCTTTCCAGACTTTTAAACCAAGTGTTTGGGGATAGAATTTTACCGTCTCTGTCTGTTGCACGCTTAGATTTATTTCACTGTTTTGTCTTTGTTATTTTTAACTTTAATACTTTGGACTTACATCAGCACCTTCAATTGAGTGACTGATGCTTCTAGTTTTTACTTCTAATTGCAAACTAAATCCATCCTTGAATTATGAAATTTAGCTTACTACTTCAAGTGGTTGCTAACTTCAAAAACTCTTCACTGCTTCAACAGGCCCCAAATAGAAGTATGTGTTAGTATCTACAGGAAGGTCACATGTAATGATAGTGTAGCAAGCTTTATATTTAGACCATCGCTGTTGATGCTTGTAAGCTATGAACTATAAAGAGAGAAAATCAAGAGGTCTAAGAAAGCACGGTCATCTTTGAGCTCTTTCTCGTCCTGATTTGTAGACACAATACATACTAGTTTACTTGGTTCCATCAAAAATATTCTAAACATGGGGCAGCTGGGTGACTCAGTCGGTTGAACGTCTGACTCTTGGTTTTGGCTCAGGTCATGGTCTCAGGGTCGTGGGATCAAGCCCCGTGTCAGGCTCCTCGCTCAGCATGGAGTCTGCTTGTCCCTCTCCCTCCCCCCTCTGTTCCTACCCTCATATTCTCTCTCTCTCTCTCTCTCCCTCCAAAATAAATTTAAAAAATTAAAAAAAATTCTAAACACAAAAATCTTTCACAAGGGAGTAATGCTTTCTAAAAACATAATTACTTCCTTCTCATAGTTGTACTTTCTAGATTAAAAAAAAAGATGATACAAAGATAATCATTATGCTTTATAAAGCCTGTTACAGATTTAAAGTGCCGCCTGCGCTCATTCATTTGGAGCCCTAGTCCAGTCTTTGTAATCTGGTGGATGTATACGGGTTTCTGTCCAGTTAGCTTCACTTCAAAGTTAATAAGAATAGCTCAATATTAGAATAAATTACTTTTCCCTAAAGAATGAATTCAAGAACACACCACTTGGTTCTGCAGATGGTTGATTTCTACCACCATCTAATAATGGACTGGAGTGCTATTTATTCACTGTACAATTTAAAGTTATACTAAGAACGTTTAACTTTCCAGACATCCTTTGACCCCAAATAAGGAAGTTCAGAAAAATTTTTATTTATTTTTTTTTTTAAAGTTTTTTTTATTTATTTGACAGAGACAGCGAGAGCAGGAACACAAGCAGGGGGAGTGGGAGAGGGAGAAGCAGGCTTCCTGCTGAGCAGGGAGCCCGATGTGGGACTCGATCCCAGGACTCTGGGATCATGACCTGAGCCGAAGGCAGCGGCTTAACGACTGAGCCACCCAGGCGCCCCAAGAAAAATTTTTAAAAAATAACAAAACCAGGAAGATTTTTTTACTTGGCAATTGAGAATTCTAACTTCTATCCACGTATATGAGTGACAACAATTCTGAATTCATGCTTCAGAAAGAAATGGCTAGGATTAGAGGATAACCCTCAACAGTTTTCAAAGTGGGTCTTTTCTTCCACTGGATTCAGTTACATGTTGATATCTGATCTCTTCAGTTGAGGTTTTCATTTTAAAAAGCATTTTCCACTCCAACACCTTGGGAAAAGTGTTGATGGGAAAGAAAGTGAAAAGAAGCCAGTATAGGGGCCTGGGTGGCTCAGCCTGTTGTGTCCAACTCTTGATTTCGGCTAAGGTCATGATCGCAGTGTCATGAGATCAAGCCCCACATCAGACTCCACGCTCAGCAAGGAGTTTGTTTGTCCCTCTCGCTCTGCTCCTCCCCCACTCTTTCTGTCTCTCTCAAAATTTTTTTAAAAAGAGGCCAGTGTAAGGTCTGGGGACTATCTGTGCATGATTTTTCTGTGTTCATAGTCTTTGTTTGTATCACACTTGCGTGAGTCCACAGTTTCTTCCTTTTGGTTCTGAAGGACCCAAACCAGTAGCAGTTCATCTGTCATCAAATCGGGTCCAGTGAAATAACAGAGAGCATCAGGCCATGCTGAGGAACATTTCCATCTTACCACATTCTTATTTCACAATCGAAATTCTTTCCTCTGAATTCTGAGAATGTATCAGCAGCTCTATTGTGTAAACCTTTCAGATCCTCCTCCGATAGGGTCTGTATAAAATCAGACCAGAAAATTTAATCAAACCTACATGTTTCTGAGAAATGGTACAAGACTTGTAGTAGCTCTACAAAATAGCTTTTATTGTTTGGTATTATTTATACACTTGGTTCATTGTTGAAACTTCCAAAGTTGGATTGTTTGGGAGAGGACCAGTCAGTGATTTTGTAGGTTTGTGTATGAACAGTTTAAACAGTAGTTTAATTGCTTTCAAGTGCGTGCAATAACCAAAACTACCATCACTGTTACTTTCTATAAATCCTAAGGGAGGAGACATCTGATAAGTGGTGATAACTTGTAAATATGAAATTGATTATATTTAAATAGGTACTTTTACAATTTGTATGGATACATCGATATCAATTTTCACTTATTAAAACTATTTTTTTCACTATTCTTTTTCTGTCCCTTGATAGCCAAGGCCTCCTTTGGATGTCAGAGCAATGCAATGAGATAGAGGCCAATCTAGCTCACAGAATTTTAGCAGAATTTACTAATCCCATGAGGCTAGTGGTACCCTAGAAACAGACAATACAATATCTCCAGTCTTGGCTCAAAAGAGTAAAACATTCATATGTTCTGATATACATTATATTACTACACAAACTATAATACCTTTAACAATCTTCTTCTAGTTTTATGGTCTGCCAGTCATCCTATAATAAATAGCAGGAGCATTATAGAGAGAATAAACCTACAAGTGGAGCGTATGCCCCCAATTCAAAGAGGTTTGTCCTGAGGAATCTCATGATAGGATCATATCTTCTTTTTGTAGCTTTTATAATTAATCTAGCAACACGCTTCTCTGTGTATCTGGAAAAGCCACCAAATGGGCTCAGGTTTGCCATGTGTCACTACAGTAAGGATACTGCTTAGATCCATGAGTCCTGCCTAACACCCTCCCCAATGGATAAAACAAGAATCACTGTTACGTAAATCCTAGACTATATTGAAACAGGGAAGGGAACGCCATTCTAATTGTTGAGCTGTACTCCATTCACAGATTCCTTAAGGGAATATAGGATACTACTGAGCCATAAATTAACCATGACAAAGGTACGATTCAAAGGGAACACAAGGGAAAGGTACACAGGTGAGCTCTCTACCTGGACAGACCATGGCCTGTTAAGATAAATTTCCAGGGAACTCCCCCCAATCCCATTAGAGCATCTCCCTTCAACACCGCCTGCAACATTTCTTAAGCATTTTCCAGGCAGCAACTTTGAAGATGCAAGGGTTGTCTCAGAAGGAACTTCTGCAAGAGATAAAGTTAATCATCTATGTTGCATCCTCAAAGTCCCACAATATTTTGTCACGCAAAAAAAAAGGCAACAAAAACCCCACTGAAAAACAAAGAGAAGTGAAAACTATTTAAATATCCAACTAACTTACACAGGAGTTGGCACGTGTGAGAGAATTCGACTGTGTATTTGGGAAACCAGCCCTGCAGGCTGTGTGCTGTCCCTGGCTCTGGGGACAAGAGCAGGCAGGCAGGTGTTCATTCTTCTTGGGAGCTCAGCAGCATGATTTCTCAATGAGCCAACAACAAGAGGCATTTCACCTTGATATGCTGCTTAATTGCATATTTTAACACACTGAACTGTGAAGTCAGTTTAATTATGTAAAATTAAAGTTTCATCCAGATAAAAAGGATTTGAAATGAAAGCTTCATTTTCCATTTCTTTCATTAATTGTGAAAGGATAAATAATTACATTTTCCAGAACTCCTGTGCCACAAATATCTCTTTCCTTGTCAGACACCATTCATAAAGAGGTATGTTTCTGCATTTGTGTATATGGTCTTTGGAATTGCTTATCAGATAATTGGGTCCTCTCATGAGCAGTTTTAAAGTCACTCTGTCTTCTAGCACTTAAACTGCAAATGAGAAAACATGATTATCCATTAAGAGGTGACTCTAGCTACCATTTATTAAGTGGCTTAAGCTCTTTCTAATGCTATAATAGGTGGAGTTAAATTCATTTTACTCAACTAACTAATTGAGAATCCCTTTGGAATTTTGATTTAAGGTGCCACAGCATGCCACGCCACAACCACACTGTGAACGACAGCGTGGGGTAGTGGAAAGAACGTGCGCTGCCTGGAGCTAGCGTGGTCTCTGACATTACCCAAGAGCCCTGCCCCTAGATCTCAATAGTTCCAGAATGAATCTTCCTCCTCCATAAAATACAGGCTTGTCCAAATGGCACCTGCAGTTTCTTCCAGCTCTAAAATATTCTAATTCTGGGGACACCTTCAGAGGTGTTCTTTAAAGATGCTCCAAGGGCAGTAAGTGCTCCAGCCCTCAGAGCAGTGAATATTCCAATGGCTCTTAGGAACTTGTTCGAAACTTAAGGGTAACTACAAGGGAAAGATGAAGGTCAAGGGGAAGGAGCTCTAGGATGCCCAGGGTGTATCTCCCTGAATAGTGTTCTCACACCCGCATCATTCACACCACCAGGTGGAAGGAGTCAGATTTAGAAACTCTGGCCCAGGGCAGAGGCGCCTCCTCACCCCACTAATTCCCATGTTATGCGGTGCCCATGTGGACACCTTGACAGTGGACAGAGCCCCAGATCAGAGAGAAAAACTTTGTTTCTGGTCTCAACTCCAGCACAAAGGGTCATTAGGACTTTGAGCAAGTCCCTAATAACCCAGAACCTCGGTTTTACCTTCTTTAAAGTGAGAAGAATAATAATAATACTCAGGTCTGCCCTCTCCATAGGGTTGGGAAAGTCCTGTGAAAGCATGTATGTGGACCAATTTATAATCAATAATATCTATGTAAGCTTTACTCATTACTAATCATTTGTCCTGTGTGACATCTTATTTGATCTTTGCAAGAATCTTGTGAGATAGCTATCATCATCCTAGTTTACACATCAGAAACTGAGGCTCAGAAAAGTTAAATATTTTATCTAAACTTCCATACCTGGGAAGGAATGAATCCAGGGCTCAAACACAAGTCATTTTACTCAAACTTTCAAGTTTTTTCTACCATACAAGATGATGGAATCATTTTTTTTTTAGATTTTATTTATTTGAGAGAGAGAGAAAGAAAGTGCACAAGCAGGAGGGAGAGGGAGAAGCAGACTCCCTGCTGAGCAGGGAGCCTGATGAGGGACTCAGTCCCAGGACCCTGGGATCATGACCTGAGCCAAAGGCAGATGCTTAACTGACTGAGCCACCCAGGCGCCTCTGGAATCATTTCTTAAAATATGCTGATTCTGTTGCTTTCAACTTGACCATTGAGCCCTGTACAAGTAAAGAGTTTAGTCTTACTTTCATTTGGTAGCTTTTAGATAATGTTAATCAAAAATCGCATCTACTTGAGAATAGATGTTGGTACATGGTATTTCAATTGTCGTTTGTCTTGAGGTATATTTTCACTTCTCTTTTGATTTCTTCTGTAACCCATTGATTATTCAGTAGCATGATTGGTTTGGTTGCAAAAATGAGAAGCAGCCTTTAAAACTGATCCTCTTATTTGACTACACAACTTTACGAAAACCCAGTGAGAAAGATCAGGAAGGCCTGGCAAAGAGTATCAAGCCCTTTGAATTAAATCTTTAATAAGGCCATAGTGAACCCCCTATTTCCCAGTGGAGTTAGTGTTGAACAAAGCACTCCTGGTCATAATTCTTATGTCACCTTTTCACAGTCAACTGCAGTTAGCCATCTTGAGACTCCTTCATCAGCTTCCAATAGCTGCCCTTGCCCAGATACCCTTCTGCCTCTCTGAACTCTTTCTGCGGAGTCTCCTATGGGGCTTCCTCCCTACCTCTCCACTCTTTCTACCTGTGCTCACTCTGTAGGTTATCTCATTGGGCGCCATGGCTTGAAGTAACATCACGCTAATGACCCCCAGATTTAATCCACCTGCACCTCTCCAGTGAACTCTGGTCTCCCATACCCAGCTGCCTACTTGATACCCTTTCTGAATATCTACTTTGCTTCTCAGACTTAACATTTCCACAACTGAGCACCTGATGTTTCTCTCTCCCAAAGCTACCACTTTGCACATTCTTCCCCATCTCAGTTAATGACTGCTTTATCCTTCCAGCTGCTCAGGCCAAAACTTCAATCCCTCTGGACTCCTCTCTTTCTCTCACAACTCACATTTAACCCACCCCAAACTCATGTCCGCTCTACCTTCAAAATGTAGCCAGAAACCTCCAACTTCTCACCACCCCCCTTGCAGCTTCCATCTTGGTTCAGGCAGTCATTGTAAGACACTCCCACATGGTTTCACTGGATCCACCCGTGCACACTTTCAGTCAGATCTCAACAGAGCAGCCACATGATACTGTTAAAGGGTAAGTCAGACCGGGCCATGGCTCAGCTCAGCATCCTCCAGTGACTGGATGATCTTAGGGTGAAAGCCAGAGTCCTTCAGTAACAGTCCCCAAGACCATGTCCATCTGCCTCCATCTTTGCCACTCTGACCTCTCTGTTTTTTCCACCTCATGTCCTCTGCTCTGGACACACCAGCTTCCTTGTTGTTTCTCAAACACACCAGGGACAGTCCCATCTCAGAGCCTTTGTGTTTGCTGTCCTGTCTGCCTGAGATGTCCTTCCTCGAAACCATACAACTTGCTCCTTCATCTCCTTCAGGTTTTACCCAAATACCACCTTCTCATTGAGGTGTTCCCTGGCCAACCTCTCTAAAATGTCACATACACGTGTATTCCATCTAACCCACCAAATAGTTTACCTGTTTGTCTTGTGAATTGTCTGCCCCCAGAAAAGCTCTACAAGGGCAGAGATTTTTGTCTTTTGTTCACTACTTGTATTCCCGGTGCCTGGAATCATGCCTGGCACCTGTGGGCCTTCAGTAACTATGTGCTGTGTGAATGAATTATTGAATGAAAATGCATCTATTCTGATCTCTCTCTTACAAGGTCATTCCATTGTTGCACAGATCTTAACCTTAGAGAGTTTTGGTTTTGGTTAAGTTGAAATACACCTCCTCCGTAATGTCCACCCATTGCTATTCCCTTTTATACTTTAAGCTCTTGACTTATTTAGAAACACTTCTCCTGTCTGTAATGGCTAAAGTTGCACATTGGCCAAAAGGCCTAGTTCCCCATGTCTTGTTGGGCATCTGGAGACATCTGTGTGGTTACTGCTGTCCACTACCCACCCAAGGAGGGTCCACTACCCACTACCCACACAAGGTGCCACCCCTGGGGGGAATAGGAGAGACAGGACATCTGGAAGTGTGGTGGAAGGAAGAGAATTCTATAGGAGTCACTCGTGAATGTGTTGCTGGAGACTGCCTCCTTCAGTTTACCTTCCATGCCTAATGGTAATTTGGAGAACATCTGAGTTTGTGAGATTGACTCCAGTCCATTCGACAAATACATGTTGAGGTCATAAATGTACCATGACATGCTCGAGGAGGGAGTTCCTTCTTTGACCAGTAGCCAACCTCAGATGGTACCCTCAAAATCAGTATCTTCCTCTCAGCCTTCCCCAATTAGTGGACTTGGAGACAGAAGGGGTTTATGACGTGGAGGGCAAGCATAGTGTTGACTTTGAATGCTCTATCCTTATCCACTGTACTCCAAAAGACAAAATGATTTTGATGTCTCAGTGATTCCTTGTCCATGCCTGAGAAAGGAGCTCTGGGTAAATATTAAATCAGCTTGAAGAAAGGAAGGAGGGGAGGGAGTAAAAAATAAAGAAACCTTATAAAACAGAGTCATGATGTCTAAGATTTAACCCTACCAATAAATTTTCAGTCAGCATTCCAGCATGACTTTAAATGAAGTCTTATAATTAGGTTAAAGTCAGCTTTGCCCTCCCACCCCTCACCTTCTCCCTTTTACCAGTAACATTATGGGAGTTGAAAGCGGGGAGAATCATGACCTTCAGAGACAAGACCCAGGCTTAAGGATTTTTTTTCTAAATTATAGATCTGTGGCCAATTCTTTTTTCTTTTATAAGACTGGATCTAATTTCAGATCTATACACTCTGGATAGCTTTGATAGGCACCTCAATATTTGAAGTTAATTAGTGATCAATTGTCTCTTTCTAAATTTGCTGTTTTTATTTTAACCTGTAATACAGACTTGCTCATTAAAGTAAACTGCTTTTATTTTAGGGCAAATCTATTGTTTAAAGCTAGTTAATCTACACTTGTGAACTACAAATATACCTCTGAAAATTTTTTCTCCAGCATAAATATACCAAAAGTAGTTTATTTTCTTCCTTTTTTTTTTTTTAAGATTTATTTATTTATTTGAGAGAGCGAGAATGAGAGAGAGAGAGAGTACATGAGAGGGGGGAGGGTTAGAGGGAGAAGCAGGCTCCTTGCCGAGCAGGGAGCCCGATGAGGGACTCGATCCAGGGACTCCAGGATCATGACCTGAGCCGAAGGCAGTCGCTCAACCAACTGAGCCACCCAGGCGCCCCTATTTTCTTCCTGTTTAGATAGTTTCCCAGCCATGAACTCCTCTACCCCTATCCATCCCAAAGCCTCTGGTTCTTTCCCGTATGCCCAATTAGAGAAGAACAGTTACCAAGTGAAAATGTTAGTGTTCTTGACTTAATTCTAGTTGAAGCTCCTTGGGCCCCAGCTTCCCTACTCAGATTTGTTTTTTAAGGTACATAAAAAATTTTTTTTTGGCAGAGCAGATGTTTACACTCTTGCTACCTGTTCAGTGATTCCATTGTAAGGTCAAAGAACACAGTGAAAATGTATCCTGTCATTTGTCCCTCAGAAAGGAGAAACATAGTTGTTCTTAACATCTGGCAGGGTGGATAAGAACAGAGCGCCAAGAAAAATTCGGCTGAGATAAATAAATGTGAAGATTACTTGCCAAAATAGGTGTTGCCTCTTAATGCTTCACAAAATACAGGACTCCCCAAACCCTACAAATTTCATTTTTTACTCTGAGTCTTAAGAACAAGGGCTATGTCTTGTTTATCTGTTATCTCTGGTGTCGTCGATCCTGGGACATGATAAATGCTTAATAAATTTGAGCACTTATTGTTACTTTTATTGACTCAATTTGATGGAAAAAAAAAAAAGTAAATATTTAATGAATGTCCCCACTTCTGTACCTGAAGCAGTATGTCCCTTACTTCATTGACAGCAAAGGAGATAAATTTGTGCGCACGTTACACGCTGATACATATTCTAAAAGAATCGTGGAGTAGTATGTTAGAACGATAGACTGTAACTCTGCCCCTGGAGACCAACCACTGCACCTCTTTCAACCTTGTTTCAACAGCCACAAGATTGTCCTGTGCACTTACCGTGTGCCAAGCAATGGCCAAAACTATGGCATTCACCTCACCAGACCTTTATCATGTGCCTCACGCACGTCCGGCCTAGTGGTAGACACTGGGAGTTCAAAAATGAGTGGGAGAGGGCTTTGCCCTACGTCTCCCCGTTAGGGAGGACATTCAGTGTTCGATTTCTGCAACCCAACCCAATTCTGGCGTCTGTGTCTTCACCATGTTGAGTGAGTGAGTGAGTCCCACTCCCTGACAGCTGACTTACTCCAGCACCGGTGGAAGATGATGCTTGTGACAAGCAGAAACTGTTTGACACACAGGGTTTCATCCACTGAGAGGCTTTAAAAAATCAGCCGTGGGAAAACATCTGCACATCTATTAGTATTAAATAAGCAAAGGAAGACACAACTCTGAAGAAATGAAAAATAGGATGGATGTGAAGCAGGGACAAGGAAGATAGGAGAGATGAGAAGTTTTCTCCTCTTGCTAAAGCATTCATTTTAGAGCAGCCTACTTAAAATCTAAACTCCAGAAATGGCTTCGGGGAGAAGTCACTCCGAACGGCCAACGTGATCCCTCTCGAACCCTGGCTTCCCAGCCGGTCAGCCTGCTGATACCCGGCAAGGGCTCTATTTATGCATCTGGCTGATGTTTTCTTCCTGCTTCACTGCACACCTACCCTGGGCTTCACATTTCGTGGAGAGGAAAATCAGTTTGGATGGAAGATACCCTCTCCCTAACTTAGCTTGACCATGTCCCCTTTGATGATGTGCCTGGAATAATCAGGAGGCGGAGTGCGAATTCTGGCAGGTATGCTGCCATGCTGTGTGCAAGTCCACATGCTGTCAGAGCCCACGACACGAGAGTGAAGACGCCGTCAAGAGATCTGGAGGGCAGAGGTCAACCAGGGAGAGAAGCAGCTGTGGTGTTAGCGTCAGCCCCCTTGACGAATGTTCTGACAGAGCCACTAGACGGGCTGGCGAGAAGTGCGGGCAGGGGCGGCTGGAGATGGCCCAGGTGAAGGTGCAGCCCTCATAAAGGGGCAGCTTCTCCAGAGAAAATCAGCTATCCCTTGTCCCAGAGAAGGCGACAAGCCCAGAAGTCACATGAGCAAGCTCCACCTGTTGACCTGAGAGTTTCTCACCAGAGGCTGGCCTCTCGGTGCCAATATACAAAACGAACCAGACGTCCTCTGTCCATTCAGGTAGGAGAAATGTGATTGCTTGGTCTCTGGGAGCTTTGTTTCTAGTTCACCCACACACACAAAAAAGAAAAAAAGCTTTTCCTGACCCTGGTAAGGGGTGGGTGCAAACATCACGTGTAAATCAATAAAGCTCTCTCCAAGTCCCTTTTTTAGGAAAATTTTCTACAAGCATGAGCAGCTATTGTTGTTTTTATTTGTTCATTTCTGTCTCCTGTATTATTCTGGTGGATTTTTTTAGAGTATAGTAGACACACAGTGACACACAGTTAATTCCGGTGTACAGCCTAGTGATTTGATAAGTCTGTACTTTATGCTATGCCCACCGCAAGCGTAGCTATGACCCATCCCACCATACGTGCCGTTACATTACCTTTGACTATTCCCCATGCTGTACCTTCTATTCCCATGACATTCATTCCATAACTGGAAGCAACTGGGTTTTTTTGTTTTTCTTTTGTAGTCAACTGAATGGTAGACTTAATAACTTCAGATGTGGGGTGATAATGACCTATTGGGGATCTCTCCTGGGGATCAAGCTAAAGGAACATTGGAATACAATCACAGAGGGAGGTCTTGTAGCACTAAAAATCGTGTGTGGTTCTGTACAACCATCTAGAGAGATTTGAAGTGTATTCCAGTGCTTGGGTCCCACCCCAGAGGTTCTCATTCATTTGGCATGAGGTGGATCCAGGTATGAAAACTCCCCCAGAAAATTCTAACGTGTAGCTGAGGTTGAGGACCAACGGGCTCACCCAACACCCTCCTTTTACAGATAAAGAAGCAAGGCCCAGAAAGTAAAGAGCATCTCATCAGCTTGAATTATTATCATTAGAAATCAGTAGGTAACCCATAGTCAAGTCTCACTCTGTAAAAGGCTAAGTGTTCATTGCTGGTAGAGTTCCACTGCTGCCTTTTTTGGAGAAAGCCCTGGGAAATTGATTGGTGCCCCCTGCCAGCTCTGCAAACGCGGGCAAACCTCTCTAAGCCTCAGTGTCCCCACCGTAAGGGCATTCCTAGAAACTGCCTTGTGGAGATTTTGTGGAAATAAGGTAATTCATGTAAACTGTCACAATGTCTGGCACATATCAGCTGTTGTTCCTTTCAGAGCTTTGATTTTGCTTGACAGACACATACATAGTGCTTATTATACGCCATGTTCCTGTGACGCAGAGCACATGCCCTAACCACCTCCCCTGCCCTTGTTCCTGCAACCCTGTGTTGTCCTGATGAAGGCCTTACTACCATCTAGAGATTGCTTCATCCACGTGCTTAAATATGATTTTGTCATCTGGTAGATTTATGAATATTTTTAATAAGACTGATGAGGGCTGATTGGTTGATTGGTTGGGGGTTTGGTTTTGTGTGTCACCTGCCTACATAAGCCTGAATCTTGGGATGAGCTGGGGGGAGCTTCTCCCTCTACACTTGCTGCCCAGCGAGCTCACAGTGTGTGCTGGCTCTGTATATTCAGTGACAGTTACCACGGAGAGCCCGTGAGTCCCGGATGGAAATGTGACTCGCTCCTTACAGTGTTGCCTCTTTTCAACCTGGCTAAGAATTACTCCAACATCCCCGGAAAGTAGGAGAATATGATCACTTCCGTTCTTTCCCAGGATGAGAAAAGTGTAGTGCCACGAGCCTGGCAGGTCCCTGTGTTTGGGGGAGAATGCATCTTGATTTCCCTCACTATAAACATAATAAAATCCACGTATCAAACCAACATAAGTAATAAAATTTTTATTTGGAGTTACAATAAATTGTGAGACTCTTCCCTCATTATGCAAAAAACCCCATTTCTCTCTGGCTGTGTCTCCCGCTGCTCTCTGACGTGATCCCTTTGCTCAGCAGCTCACTCACACCCACTAGGTAACACTGACAGCAAGCCTTGTCGTTATAACTCTCCAGTAGTAACTGTCAAACTTCTAGGAACACAGTATTTACCTGGGATGCTTATTTTAAATGGAATGAAGTTACCTGGGATGCTTATGTTAAGGGAAATGAAATTCTGGCATCTGGAATCTTTTACTAATTTATTTTTTTAAACTAGTTTTAGGTTAACAGCAAAATTGAGGGCAAGTACAGAGAGCTCTCACATACCCCTTTCCCCATACACACAGCCATCCCCCTATCAACATCCCACATCAGTGTGGTCCATTTGTTATAGTCGGTTCACCGACTATAGTTGACATTAGGGTTCATTCTTTGTGTTGTACATTCTCTGGGCTTTGACCATTGGAAACTTCGTTTTTAATAAGCCCATTTAAGTACATGTGATGCAGTTGATTTGAGGACCACACCTTAAGCAACACTGCTATAAGTCATTTGTAATCATATTAACACTAAAATTATAATGTAATGATGTAGAGGCCAATGACCATAGCCAGACCATCATCCTTGCTTTAGAGTTCCTTTTCATAAATATCCTGGCCATATTCCATGCATAAATAGGCTCTATTCTAAAAGTTTATTTCTAATTTGGTGTTTTGGAGCTCAGATCACATATTTTTTTCATAGAAAGAATTGATGTGCACGACAATTAAGTTCTTGGACCTGCCCTTCAAAGCTTATTTCATTCATAATGTTATAGGACTAAGGTTATTTTAGCAATCACATTTTAAAAGGAAGCAAGGGAATTGTAAACCCATCAAGTTAGTAGACAAAAATATTTTTTAAAAATCTCTGAGAACTGGAGGTGTGGTAGGATTTTTTAACAAAACTTCAAAGGCACAAGCCTTAAGGCAAAAAATATATATTAATCAAATTACATCAAAATAGGACTTCTGAGGGCACCTGGGCACCTGTGTCATCAGTTAGGCATCTGCCTTCGGCTCAGGTCGTGATCTCGGTGTCCTGGGATGGAGTCTCATGATGGGCTCCCTGCTCAGCGGGGAGTCTGCTTCTCCCTCTCCTGCTGCCCCTCCCCCTGCTCATACTTTCTCTCTCTCTCTCTCTCTCTCTCTCTCAAATAAATAGAACCTTAAAAAATAAGAGAACTTCTGTTCATGAAGGACAACAAGGACAAAGACTAGGTGACAGATTGGGAGAAGTTGTTTGGAATATTTCAAGCCAACGAGTGTCTAGACTAAGGAATTCCTCCAAATTAATAAGAAAAAAATTAAAATCACTTACAAAATGAGTAAAGATAATGAACAGTTTATAAAAGAGGAAGCTCAAAAACTGAACTAGCATATGAAGAAATGTCCCAAATCATTGGTAATTAGAAAATTGTAAATTAAAACAACAATGAGTTGTCAACTTAGACCTTTTAGTCTCACAGAATTTAAACAAGATAACAGGTGTGGATTTGCTTCCATGCATTGGTAGTGGGAGTGTGGGCTGAAGCAACTGTTCTAGAGAGCAATCTAGTCCAATTGTTAAACACACCCTGTGACATGAACAGTTCTGCTCTGGATTTATATCCAGGAATTTCTCCCTAGGGTGCTAAGGGACTGTGTATGAGGATGCTTACTAAAGTATTATTTGTGGTGGGGAGTTGCAGAAAATCGGGATGTTATGCAGGGGTGAATAAATAATTTGGGGTGAGTGAAACCCATACTATTATGTGGCAGGTCAGAGACAACAGATTAAATGAACATGTAACAACATGGACAGATCTTAATAAAAGATGTGTAATGAAAAAAAGGAAACAGAATAAGATAGGTAATAAAATATCGTTTATGTAGATTGAAATTAGCACATACCAAACAACTATCCACATTGTGCAAAAATGTATTCAAATAAAAGTGTGTACATTAGGGGTGCCTGGCTGCTCAGTCACTAGAGCATGTGACTCCTGATCTCAGGGTCGTGAGTTCAAGACCCCATGTTGGGCATGGAGCTTACTTTAAGATAGATAGATAGTTGGATAGATAGATGGGTAGATAGATGGGTAGAGAGGTAGCTACAGATATATTGGTTGCCTGTGGATGGGGGAGCAGAATGAGTGGGAAATGGGGATAAGGGAATTCACCGAGAAGAAGCAGTGGGTGTAGAAGTAAAGAGTGTGAGCTGTGTCATCAGACTACCAAGGTTACAACTTCAGCTCTACCCCTTACTAGCTGTCGATCTTGGGAAAATCATCTGATGTCTCTTGGGCTTCTTCATGCATAAAATATAGATCATATTATCTATCTTACAGCAGAATAGTGAGGTCTAAAAGATATAATCCAAGTAATGCACTTAGCTAAGTACTTAACATATATAGTGAGTATTCATAATAGAACTCCAGCCTTATCGCAAGGACTGGTTCTGGGAACATAAAGATTTAAGGGTAGGGGGCACCTGGGTGGCTCAGTTGGTTGAGTGTCTGACTTGATTTCGACTCAGGTCATGATCTCAGGGTCCTGAGATCAAGCCCCCTGTCAGGTTCTGTGCTCGGCACAGAGTCTGCTTGGGATTCTTTCTGTCCCGCCCCCTGCTTACACTCTCATTCTCTAAATAAAATAATAATTCTGTTTTTAAAAAAAGAATTAAGGATAGGAAATAGAGCTGGGGAGAGAAAGGAGATGGGAGAATTGAAGTAGGAAGAGGGTGGTGACGATTAAGTTTTCCATGTTTCCCATGAGAATCTCATGGTTTGGCCTTATTCTTCTCTCCTTTGCCCTGTTTCCTCCCCTTATTTTCTCTCCTACTTCCCCAGAACCATAGCAGGTCCCACTCTTTGCCCCCAGATGACAGAGTAAGGTGGGAAAGAAGCACAAGGAGTAAAAAAGAGGAGGACCTGGGATGTGGGGTGAGGAGATGAGAAAGCACGGAACATGTCATTTGATTATTGCTGTGTATAAACCATCAGTGGCTTAAGACCATCATGTATTATTCCTGACATGTCTGTGCATTACCTGGTGGTTGGAGCATCTGGATTAGATTTGTCTGGGGTGTTTCTGCTCCACATGTCTCTCATCCTCTTCCTGGAAATAATAGGCTAGGATGTCCTTCTGGTGGTGATGACAGGGGCACAGAGAAACCAAGTTCAACAGCAGCAGGACTTCTGAAGCCTCTTCTGTGTCACAACTGCTAACATCTCATTGGTCAAAGTCGGTCATCCTGGGTGGGGAATTATACACCACCCACAGGAGAACGGCACAGCAAAATAAGACAAAGAGCAGGGAAGGGTGAAGAATTGAAGCCATTGAGGCAATCCACACAGGGAGCCACAGATTTAGAGTGACAAGAGAGAGGGAACACAGCCTAGCTGGAAAAGCAGGAAAACTGAATGTCAGGCTGAAGAAGGGCTCTCACACATACCAGGAAATACTTATCCACATTATGGCGGAAGCCCCAGTGACTAGTGTAGTATTCATTTTAATACTGTCAGTTGGTAACTAGGAATAGATAGGTCTTACTCTGGGCCAGGGGGTGGAGATCTTGAAAGAAGTAGACAACTGTATCAATAGTGCTGTTTTGAGATTTGTTTTAAAGACAGAAAACTCTCAGAGCACCTGGGTGGCACAGTTGGTTGAACGTCCAACTCTTGGTTTCGACTCAGGTCGTGATCTCAGGGCTGTGCGATCGAGCCCCACGTCTGGCTCCTCACTCAGTGTAGTCTGCTTAAGACTCTCTCCCTCCGCCCCTCCCCTGCTCGTGCTATCTCTCTCTCTCAAATAAATAAATCTTTTTAAAAAGGGGGGGGGGACTTTCTTGAATTCAGAGCAAAGGTGGAGACATTTAAGGACTGAGACTGAATTACAAGTTTCTGTAAAGTTTGTTCCTAACCTTTAAGTAACAGTATATGGCCCTGAATGTTTGATAGACTTACTATGAAAGAGTGATCAGATATTATACATATCACACATGCAATCTTACAGGCATAGATTCATTTGTCTGTACCACCTGGCCCACTCCACATGTCATTGTTTGCTTTTCACGGGGAAAATATCACCCAAACAAGCTATAAAACAGATGCACGTAATCTGTCCTAGGAACACACACCGAGGGGCTTCTTCCTATTATTAGAATGCTCTCTCAGTCTCCTGTAAGAGTTGAGTCTTAAAATAAGACTAAATATTTAAAACACAGTGTCAAGTTTCCTTAATCCTCCTTTTTTAAAGATTAGAGCAGGCTTATGTCGTCTTGAATAATTTAAGAGGTGCAAATACAGAATTGTCATTTGAAACATCTCAACTCAGGTAATTCCATGAATGTTTCTCTCTGTAATATGCTTGATTGACAGATGATTTCCCGAGTTGATTTTTAGATCGAACCGAGGACATGTAGACATCTGAGGGAATTGCTTTTCGCTGTCTTTTGTTAAGCAAAGGAAGATGGAGTGGGCCGATGCTTAAGAAACTCTCATTTCCTGAAAACTGACTTTTTAAAAATGTCTTAAGTTGTCTGTGTCTGCGTGAGGGGGTGTGCCTGCGTGAGGGGGTGTGCCTGCGTGAGGGGTGTGTCTGCGTGAGGGGGTGTGTGCGCGTGAAGGGTGTGTGCGCGTGAGGGGGTGTGTCTGCGTGAGGGGGTGTGTCTGCGTGAGGGGTGTGTCTGCGTGAGGGGTGTGTCTGCGTGAGGGGGTGTGTCTGCGTGAGGGGGTGTGTCTGCGTGAAGGGGTGTGTCTGCAGGGGGCTCCACTGGCCTTTGAATGATGACAATAAAGAGTCGCCTAATTCAGCAGTGACCTGCCTCACAGGCTATGTCATAAGGAATAATGGATAAAAAGAGGATGGTCTCCTTTGCAGCTACAAAATGCTACAAAGATGATAATGAGGAATAATTCCACAGAGAACAGAGGTTTTGTAGCCAAGAAGTTACCAAGCAGGGTTTTTTTTTTATTATGTTGTTAATCACCATACATTACATCATTAGTTTTTGATGTAGTGTTCCATGATTCAGTGTTTGCATGTAACACCCAGTGCTCCATGCAATAGGTGCCCTCTTTAATACCCATCACCAGGCTAACCAAGCAGGTTTTATCAGAAGACTTCCCTTGTTCCCTAGGTCTGGCATGAGGACAGTGCAGTGAATCTGGGGGTGCCTAGACCCACACTGTACAACAGAAATGTCATGTGAGCCACATATTTACATTTTCTTGTAGTCATATTTTTTACAGTGGTAATAATACTGTGTGGTATACTTGAAATTTGCGAGGATCTTGCCATCTGTGGCCACATTTTAATTTGTTAAAAGGTGAACTTGCTTTTATTAATTAATTTTATGACTATATTTATCTGAACTTTCAATTTAACAGTAATCAATAGAAGAAATTATAAATGTTACATTTTGCTTTTTGCATACTAAGTCTTAAAAAATCTGGTGTGTATTTTAAATCTGCAGCTCATCTCAATTCAGATGAGCTACGCTGCACGTGCTTGGTGGCCACACATGGCCAGTGGCTCCTGTTATAGGACAGTCCAGGCCTCAGCGGCAGACAGCCCACTTAATATGAGATGTCTGACTTGCACTGAGGAATGTCCATGTGAAAATTCTCTTAATTTTCCACAAGCATTGATGGAATCTTACCGGCTAGATTTCCCAGCAGGAAACCAGCTTCAGGAAGGGAAGAGGAGAAGCACCCTTGTTTTCCAAGGTACTGTAAAAGCAGGGACTTAGGTCACCTCATTTTCTCTACAACAGGTCTGTGAGGAGAGGAAATGATCCTCATTTCATAGAAGAGAACGTCAAGATTCAGGGAGGCCAAGGACTTGCCAAGGTCACACAACCAGCGCTGGCAAAGGGGGGCAGGGACTCAGGCTTACCTCTGAGCCCTGGCCCTTCCACCCTATCATGTTCCTGCTCAGGCATCCCTGGGTAGCAGGTGCTTCTCAAACCATTGAGCTTCCAAATCCCCTGGAGGTCTTATTAAAACACTGGCTGCTGGGCCCCGACCCCCAGAGTCTTTGATTCAGCAGGTCAGGGTGGGGCCTCCAAGTTCCTAGGAGATGCTGATGCTGCTGGTCCAGGAATCACACTTTGAGAACCTCTGCCGTAGAGACTGGATTTGATGCCTTTCTCTTAAGCTAATAATGGTGCTTCCCTATTCTGCCCGAAACCAAAGTTTGATTGATAAATGCATCCATTTTTCTCTTAGCTAAAGTTGACTACCATGTAGTATGGACTAGAACAGGTCCCCTCATTCTGAACAGTTTTATTCATTTATAATTAACCATTGAACATAAGTTCTTCATTGCAGGTAGGGAAGCATACACCTCTTCACTCAGTTCCTGCAGGGAACAGGAAATTATACATGTAGATGTATTGTACCATGTAAGCATGGGATAGTCTTCTCTAAAGTTCTCTAAAGTACACACACTTCAAAGTCATCACTACTTCCTTTTGAAAAATTCATACAGTATTTCATTGAAGATGCAGCCACATCAGGTATTTTCCCAGTGGCATTTTTTTTTTTTAGATTTTATTTATTTGAAAGAGAGAGCACAGGAAGGGCAGAGGGAGAGGGAGAAACACTCCCCACTGTGCAAGGAGCCTGATGCAGGCTCGATCCCAGGACCCTGGGATCATGACCTCAGCTGAAGGCAGACACTTAACTGACTGAGCCACCTAGGCACCCCCCAGTGGCATTTTTAAAAGGCAAGTGATAGTCACTGTGCTTTCGCCACAGTTTAGAAAAATCATATCTGAGGGGCACCTGGGTGGCTCAGTTGGTTGAGCGGCTGACTCTTGATTTTGGCTCAGGTCATAATCTCATGGGTCATGGGACTGAGCCTCTAGTGGGGCTCCCTGCTCAGCAGGGAGTCTGCTTGAAGATTCTGTCCCTCTGCCCCTCCCCCCCTCAAATAAATAATAAATCTTTACCAAAAAGAAAAAAGAAAAATCCTATCTGAGTCTGCAGTTTAAGTTAACTATATTCTAACCACCACGGCTGTGCTCAGAAAACAAGGAATTATTTACCTCTCTACCTAACCACAAGCCCCACCACCTCTTGCTATATCAAGAGGCAGAGGAGCACTTTCAATCTTCCTAGCCGTTGACCTCTAGCCCTTTTCATTCTTGGAAGGGAAGACCTTTTCCGTTCCTCTCGTTTATTTTTAATGACTTTTCAGCCCTCTCATCTACCCCAGCTCCACACCCTGCCACATCTGAAGAAAAACAACAGATCAACTTCTGTGTATCATGGAGCCCATCATTTTCACAAGATGACAGCAGTCCCGGGTGTGCTGATTGGCCAGGACTAGGTCAAACTGATATTGGCACTGAGAGTGGAGTTATCTTCATTAGAGGCTAGAGCAGAAATCTGAGTAACATCTATCTGTGTGTTCCAACAGAAAAGGGCAGCAAGGCTCTGTTTTCTCCTCAGTCATCAGATGGCTGTGTAAACGAAAAGTAGGCAGCATGGGGCATTAGGGTGGAGAGGCCATGAGGTCTCTCCACTTTATTCACAACCTATACCTTTCATAGCAGATGCTTTAAGCCTGTTTCCTTATCTGAATATAGATTGAGTGATTTGGGTTTTTTTTTTAGGGGGGTGGAGCTGAGGGAGAGAGATAATCTTAAGCAGACATTCCATGCCCAGCATGGCGCCCAACACAGGGCTCGATCTCACAGCCCTGAGATCATGACCTGAGGCAAAATCAAGAGTCAGACACTTAACCAACTGAGCCACCCAGGTGCTCCTGGTTTTTATTTTTAAATTTAGAAGAGTTCATCTTTCCAGCACTGAGAGCTTTTAAGAAGAAACAGGGTGGGGTTTTGATATATCTGAATAAATGAAAAAGACTAAAAATGATAATACCCCCCATCTCACAAAGACATGTTTTGAGCAAAAACATTAGAAGGAAAGGCCACCAGTTGAGTCGTGTCACCAATAAAACCTGCCATTTCTCCACGCTTTCCCCTACCATTTCCTCCTTGACCACTGGGCTCTGCTCTGTACTTGGGCACTGGTTCTGGAGGAACTGGTGGAAAAGGTAGGTTTGGGGAAGGCTGGAGTACAGCTCATAAATGCAGAATCCCTTCATTGGAGTTGATTCAGAAGCAAGTAGAACTGCCCTAGAGTAAATTTCTTCAGATATTTAGCCTACTAGAATTTCCATTTAACTGCATCTTTGTACAAGCATGGACCTCATCCTTGAAACACAAAGCCCACGCCTGGGATGAAGAGACAGGATACCATACTGCAATCCCTTTGGTAGCAGCGCCAGCAGGCCATATTAAGAAACAGCATTTTGTCTCAAGAACATCACAAGGAAGAAGATTAATAGATTTTGCCAGGCACCACCAAAGGATTTTCTAACCTAGCCACATTTCCTTGCTTAAGCTCAGTCTTCTCAGACTTTCACATGCCTATGAGTCAACTAGGGATCTTGTTAATACACAGGTTCTGATTCCAAAAAAAGTCAGGTGATGCCAGGGCACCATCTCTAGCAGTAACCTAGAGAACTCTGTTTCCTATCTGGAAACACTGGCTGGCAGGACAGAGCTAATATCCAGGAGCTGAGAGTAGATCATTGACTGGAGCAGGAGGGGAAGAGGAGAGACACGTAACAAAGAGAGAAAATAAGCACCCAACTATGAGTGACCAGAGAAAGCAGGTGGAACTTGGCATCCAGAGAGTAACGTGACAAAGAGCAGGTGGTAATAGCTAGGCAAGCAAATGCAGTCTAGGATGTGAGGCTCGTTGAAAGGGTAATGTATGCAGTGGGGAATCTCAAAAATACCAGCTATCTGCGTGAGCAGGGAGCCGAGTTGCAGATATATAGCCATAGAGCTCAACACGGAAGAGGAGACAAAGAGTTGAGGGAGAAGGGTGGGACAGGAGGATAGAGGTCTCAGCAAGGTCAAAGAGATGGTGGGGAATCGAGACAGACTCAAATCAAGGTCCACACGACAAGGATCCATTTACCAAAAGTGGAGCTTCGGAAACATGGATGAGCCCACAGACATGAAGACTGAGCCCTAAAGAAGCTGATCTTTAGTAGGCTTGGTCTGTGTGCTGGACACTGCTGCAAAGGGCTTCGTATTGTCTCATGTCATTCTCACGAATCTCAATGGCAGGCATTAATAATCCATTTTGGACAAGTATCTGAGGGTCAGAGGGATTCTATATGTTGCCTAAGGTCCCTTATTAATAAAGGGTAAAGCAAACAACTCACATTCTACACTCTTTCCATGACCCCACACAGGCCTACCAGCACACCAATGGGGTAAGCTAATGCCACCCCGGGGCTCCTGCCATCTGCCCCTAGATCCAAGGAAGGAGGTAGGCCTTCGGTGTAGCAAGTGGCCTGAACTGAAGATGGAAGAGGGAGGGGAGGGTGAGGTGCCAGGCAGAGCATGTCATAGTGAAGACCTGCTGTCCTAAGCCTAGGATTGTGATTATGCCAAGAATAGTCTCTTTTAACACTCTTGCAGTTACCTTACTTCCTCTTGGAAGTACCTTATCTTAAGCTCAGGGCTTGTCAATAATAATTCAGCACAAAAAGTGTTGAAATAGGACAGGAGAGACCCTGTAAGGGTCACAGTGTCCCAACCTTAGGCAGACCTTGTCCTTATTTCTCTATGTTGGTCTCTGAATTGGCCATCCCTGTAGAGCTCACCGAGAGAAATCTAATGACTCCATTGCAGCATATTCAAGATGTCACGTGCTTGACTACTCTTCAGCTGAAATAAACAGAAATTGACTGGACCTAGTTTGAGAGGAAAGGAGGCAAAGTAGGGGTGCCTGGGTGGCTCAGTCGGTTAAGCATCCAACTCTGGATTTCAGCTCAGGTCCTGACCTCAGGGTCCTGGGATCGAGCCCCACATTGGTTCAGCACTCAGCACAGTCCGCTTGAGTTTCTCTCCCTCTGCCCCTCCACCTCCCTCAAATAAATTTTTTTTTTTTAAAAAAGAAGGCCAAGTAGACACGGTGGGGATATACAGATTCCCTCACTGAATCACAGTGCACCCTGTGCATGGTTTGCTGCATGCCACAGGTGGAACAGTAGAAACTGCGTTGCCCAGACTCCTTAGAGCATTATTCTGCACATCGCCTAGCTTCCACCTAGCAGGGTTTACCTCAAAAGCTGGAGTCATGCCCCATAGTTGGCGAGGGGATGTGTGGGGGTGGAGACTGAGAGGTAACAGATAACTCTGTGGCCAGGTCTTGGCTTCACAGGAGTCAAGAATTCTTCTGGTGTGGATCTTGATAAAAGCAGTGTGGTTCTAAAGCCAGTGGCTATGGGAGCAGCTACTTTCCCAGCTTTCTGGAAGGGTAAATAGTAACTCCCTCTGTGGACCACTTCTGTGGGGTTGTTTGGGGGAGTTGTCTTGAAAGGTTGGCCTAGAGCCTGCTCCTCTCCCTTCCAGCAACGTTGTAAATACCCAATCCCCACATTAAATCCCTTTCTGCTTAA